>NW_015175358.1:3102572-3166878 GCF_001447785.1 Gekko japonicus
GTATCAATCAAAAAATGCACATGCATCTACAAAGCAGCTACCTCTGGGTGTTTTGTCACCTGAATGATGACCATACATACACATATCATTTAACCTTTCAAGCTACCAAAGACTTGCTGTCAGAAATGGCCCTTGATGTGTGATACAACTGGAAAAATGTATGCTGACCCAGACAATTACAAGTTTTAGTACCACCATTAGTGAGGAGTATGACTCTACTCTTATCTGCAAAGGTGCCACGATCGCAGTGTTACCATGTGTGCTTTTAAATGTATTATCTGAGCTATGATGATGCTATGTGTCTGTAAATGTCTTTGCATATCTGCATGTGGGACAGGGGAATTGCTGTGTTTTGGGATTGCTTGCTTTGCATCTCATGCTTGCATCTAGATGAGCGAGGCTTGAGCTGCCTATGCTACAGAACACGTGCACACTCACACCTTCCCAGCGTGCCTCAGGACAAAGAAGACCTTCGCCATTAAGCTTAGCTTGGAAACCTGAAAGAACAACAGGTTTCCCACCATCATTGATCCGTGGGACAACGCGTAACCCCTCTCTCTATCTGGTTTGTGCATCACAAAGAAAACATCCTGTATTGCCTTTATGGACCAGGCATCTCTGCAAGTCAAAGGTTGCCATGGGAATATAGCTTTGACACCTGGCCACATGGCTCCTCTTTGAAGTTAGGCTAGAATTTGAATATTGCCCCCTTCCCTCTAGGTAGAACATCATAGCCCGTCAAACCTATAGGCTTAGAGAAGAGGACGGATTCTAGGTGTAGATTGGCCTTAAGCCAACCCCTAAAACTAGGTTTTAAAAAGAGAAACACAGCCTTTGTTTCTCTGGTTAACCCACTTTCCCTATACTTTCACCTTTGCAACTTAAGTACTGCAGGTGATTCTTATAGCGTTCTCTGGAGTCGCGACCAGAGAACCGCACGTGTCTGGCAGGACCATTCCGTGTGTTTTAGAATCCCACCAGTTGATACTTGAGCTTCCCCATTCCTTCTACTGAGGAGATTTCTTCTCAACTTGGATCTCAGATAAGTATAAGTGGTATCGTTCTGTTTTACCCCATTGTCTGTTGAAGCTATTATTTTTATCACTGATTGTTTCTGTATCTGCTGCAACTGAGGAACTTGTACGAATCTGCGTATGTATCTGTTTTTCGTGTGCTTGAGAAATACTTAGTAAAGACAACATTTATTCATTAAGCCTAGCGTGTTGTCTCAATTCCGGGGAGATAGGAGCGTTCGTTGCCAAATCCGCCCTCTGTATACACGGGTAATTACTCATGCACGCCCACTGCCATACATAAGACAGAGTTGGGCTCTTGGAACCGTCCTTAGAGGAGGTCCGGTATCAGGTGGTTCTGGAGTTTCTTTTCTTTGCAGTGTGAAGTTTCAGGTCCTTCCTTGTGGAGACATTTACATCTGCACAGTAGACAAGATAGATCCTTCCTGGGGTCATGAATGCCCAAGTCAGGTCATTAAATGATGAGGGGAGAACTGTGATCCCTACAAGGCTGTGTGAAAATGTGTGTGTGTGAAATGACATTGATAACATGGACTCAAATGGATGCCAAATGGTAAGGGAAACCTGTATGCTCACTTATAATCACTGGTTGACTTGATTTGCTGACAGTTTAGTTATACCATTGGCTGCCAAGTGGCGTGCAGCAACAAGAGGTCTGTGGGGGATGAGAGGGAAGTAGGACTGCCATTGGGCTTTGTGAAGATGCACATGCATGACACGTTGCTGATCACTCTACACTGTACTGTACTGTTTGAATACTTGAGAAATAACCCGATCAGGGGGGCGTGGCATCTGACTAAGATGGTGGATGCTTGAGAGTGACATTCCTTCTTCCCAATCCCCTTTATTCTTCTTTTCATTGGAATCAATCAAGAACACTCTCCAAAACCCATGCAAAACACCAGGGGAACAGAAAACAAATAATCTCCACATAAGGGAAAGCCTCTTCAAGCTTATTATTCCATAACAGAGAAAAAAGAAGCCCAGACTGCTAAAACACCAGAAGAAAACAAGATGGTGGATGGCTTGGGACAGGCTGTGCAGTCAAACCCTAGTCCACTCTTAACAACAGAAAGCTTCAATATAACCATAATGAATTTGGAAAAGATACTTATGGATACCTTTGGTACATTGCTTAACCCCTTGATGACTCAACTTGAAGAAATAAAAGCGTCGCTGAAACAAACCTCCCAAGTTGCTGAAAATACCCTGGCTATGACAACTCTTATGCAGGATGATATTCACAACTTGCAAACCTCAGAAGCAGACTTAACGGAAAAAATAATGATATTGGAAAATGACTTCAAAAAATGTAACCTGAAGTTTCAGGGCTTTAATGAACAAGCAGAAGATACGGTAAACTTGGTTGTTTCTTATCAAGTTGGTTGGCAAGCGAGCTAAGTTTGGAAGAAGGATTTGCTCCTGTAATCATCAATGCCTACCATATGGATCTATCTAACAATCCTAATAGAAGAAACCATAGGGACATCATTATATCATTTGGAGATTTCAGAACCAGGAAAAAAGTTTTTGAAACTTCAAGAGCAAGAGGATCTTTACAACATCAAGGAAAACCAATCTTACTGTTCCCTGATATATCAGCAGACGCAATTCAGAAATGAAAGGAGTTAAAAACATTTACTTCCAGACTTTTGGCAGCAAACATGAGGTATTGATGGCTCACTCCAGCTAGGATAAGGCTTTTCTACCAAGACAAACAATATGAGATCTATGATGAGGAATTGGGCCGTACCGTATTGAAAGCTCTACATCTGGATCTTAATCAAGAATTTGAAAATAAAACATAAAAGAAAAAGCTGAACTTTGCAAGTGTCCGTCCCCCCCCAAGACTCAAAAATGCAGATTCGTATTAATACTCCCATGGAGGAAACCTTATATGGAGAGTTTCTGATGGTTAGCTTAACATTTTTTTCTTTCTTTTAATGTTTTCCAACACTGGATATATATGGTTAATAGTTAATTTTTGCACAATCTGAAACTTAATATATGGGGTAGGGAAGAAGGTAGAATTGTTGACTCATGGTCGTCCCTGCAGTTTTAGATGTTCTACAGTGAAGGTCTGGTACCTTGAGGCTTGGCCAAGTTTGTTATTGATCAAGTCACTGTTGAGCATCTTTGATTCTGAATAGTGTATTAAATTTATCTTTTTTCTGAGCTTCCTTTGTTAAAAACTAGTTGATAAGTTAGGTTAGGATCAGGAATTTTTAAGGGGCAGGGAGGGAGGGTGGGAGGGAGTGGGTAAAAATATTATATAATAAATCAGTCAAACTAGTTTGGTAGATAAGTTAATAGTAGGTATTAAATAGTAGAAATGTATAGATATTTATATAGTTAATTGATTTTCCAGCTATACTTTTTAGGGAGAATAGTAAATGTTTTGCTATATAGAATTTGCATAGAATACTTTAGGAAATTAAAAATAGTTTTTGGTATTGTTTTGATTTATAGTATAAATACTGGTTATTAAAACTCACTAAAGTTTGGTGTTTTATTAAAAAGTTACAGTTTAAATTTTATAAAAACTGTTTGGTTAATAAATAGTAAATTCAGGACTTTATAAAATAGGGTATTTCAATATGTTTCTTAATCTAGACAGTGGTATTGTTACAAGTATCTGAAATCTTGGATGACTATTTCTCTTAATGTTCAAGGTTTATAGAACAAAATAAAAGAGAGTTACTGCTTCTGTGGTATATACTCTTTATTCAAGAATCTCATCTAAGAACTGCTAAATATCTTGTATTAAAATCTTCCTGGTTTCAGGAACAATTTCAAGCACCTGGTTCAACTGGAACTCGAGCTATTTTAGTAACTAAGAATCTTAAATTTTGTTGTGATGGAATGGAAGTAGATCCTCAGGGTCAGTTTATATTCATTAAAGGTTTATTGGATGACCAAAAAATAACTTTGGCTTCAGTATATGTGCCAAATTCAGTTCAGTTGCAATTTTTACAAAACACATTTCTGAAATTGCAGTCTTTTCAAGAAATATAATTTTGGGAGGTGACAAACTATATTTCAAATTACAATTTAGATCACTTTTCTCAGGAAAAAAATTCTAAAGGTAAAAGGCTCCCCTAAAAAACTAAACTTCATGGTTTACTTTCAAAACTTCATTTACATGACGTTTGGCATGATTTACACCCAGATGTCAGAGATTATACACAGAGGTCATTTCGGGGGGGATCGCGGGGGAACGCAGTTCCCCCGGGTGAGGTGCAGGGGGGCGGGGCACATGACGAAGCTCCGACCCCTGCTTCCGGCTTCCCCGCTTCCAGCCCTCATTCAGCCAGGAGGAGGCAGGAGAAGAGGGAGGGTAAGTTGCTTCCTCCCCGCCTCTCCCCACCCCTGCCTGCCTGGGGCCAGGGAGAGCCTTGGCGGGGCTTCCTTGCACTCCCGCTGGCCTTGCAGGTCCACCGCCGGGCCCCTGATGTTAGGGGGTGTGGCATATGCTAATGAGTTATGCTAATGAGTTCCCCTAGCTCTTTTTCTACAAAATGACCCCTGATTATACACATTATTCAGCTCTTCATTTTCTTGAAAATGGTTCTCCAGAAATTTTGTGTTTAACCATATGGGATGCTGTGAAGGCTGTCTTGAGTGGGGAATTTATTTCAGTTTCAGCCACAATAAAAAAACAACAAAATAAATAAGAATTAGAAATTGTAGCTATGATTAACGAATTGGAAAGAATCTACAAGCAGACTTGCTCTAGACAACTCTCTAAATAGCTATTAGTGGAAAGGGAAAAAAAGCGAAAATACTGAGTTAATCCAAATTCGACAAAATCTGTTGTATGTTAAAAAGTCCTATTGGCATAAATCTGCTAAATCTGTGAAATTATTACTATGGAAGTTCAAAAAGAAACAATTAGATTGATCTCTACTATAACACAACGACCTTTCCCAGGCCGTTGGGGCGACCAAGCTGTGACGTCACTGCCTGTATAGGCTTATAGTTGTACTGGATTTAAAATATTTTTACTTGTGATGTGACTGATCAGTTCTCACTATACTGTATCTGACCAGGTCACTATAAACGTTAGTCTCTTCGGGGGGTTTGGTATGTAACTTATGGATGTTTGAAGGACAACTGCCCAATATAATTCTTTCACCAGTAAGTCAGGCACCAGTATTTCTAAAAGTCAAACAGTAAGCTTCTTTATTTCTCAGAAAGCCCAACAGGGGGATAGGATATATTTACATAGGATATTTTGTTTCCTTGTAGAATATAATTTATCACTCTCAGTTTTACACATATGTTCTTCAGTACACTAAATATACTTATGATCCCACTCTCCAGTAACTGTTTTGTGACTAACCTTTGGACTTAATCTGTCTGGACCCTTTGAATCTAACTGGGCACCTTTCCAGCTTTCCAGACTCCTCCAGACCCTTAGCCCTTTCTATAGCCACTTCTACAAGTTCCTTTGGAGCAATGTATCTGGTATTTGTGACCACTAAGGTCTTATACTGTTAATTCTCTGTTCACTCTCCTCTTTCCTCTAGAGGGTACCAGTGCAGGGTTCTATTCAATCACAGTTTTCTACTCAAACTGATATCAAATGGCTGTGCCCCGCCCCCAGCGGTCTTCTCTAGTGAGTGCTCCCTTCTCATTTGGTGGCCAAAGTATTTGAGCTTCATTTTCATTATCTGGCCTTCCAGGGAACAGTCAGGGTTGATTTCTTTTAGGATTGACTGATTTGATCTTCTTGCAGTCCAAGGGACTCTCAAGAGTCTTCTCCAGCACCATAGTTCAAAAGAATCTATTCTTTGGCGCTCGGCCTTCCTTATAGTCCAACTCTCGCAGCCATACATGACTACTGGGAATACCATTGCTTTGACCATGCAGACTTTTGTTGGCAGGGTAATGTCTCACTTTTTATCATGCTGTTTAGGTTCGCCATCGCACAATCAACTTTTCCTGCATCCATGGCTGACATTTGCCATGCTGTGTGACCTGAGGGCTTTTTGAGGACTTTAAACAAAATTGGTAATTGTTACAGTGAAAATGTGCACTAATGCTCTAATGATCTATTGCCATGGTCACTGAATTCCCAGCTTTCATGTTAAAGAAAAGTAGGTCTCCAGTCTCTTTTCCTTGCAGATTTATAAGGGGAAAGATACAGTTTATGTCTGATTGTCACATTTGAACATGGTATGCTCAACTGTTGAAAACTTTCACTGTTAAAGGCATGGCATCCATAATATGCACTGAAGGGCACTCTCTCATACTCGCCTGAACTGATGCTACATTACGGTTTATCTTTTATGGGAAGAACCATGCTTCTTCTAAGCTCTCCTCCCCTAGACGTTCTAAAATCTGGAAATAGCCTTTGCATGTACCTTTTGCAAGTGGCAAAGACCCAGAGTCCAGCTATAACAATACTCCTGATTGGCATGATTATAGACTGGAACACTTAGTAAGCAGCTGAGCAGATCTGGAAGGGGCACTACTGTGAATAGAATTTTTAAGATTACTTTGGCTGAGACCAGAATAGAACATTAGAAATGTGTCCCTAATATGCCCTAATTCGCAGTCTATAAATAGCTAACCGACCTGAATTTAACAAGGCATTGCCAATGTATTTTTTCCCCCTGAGTAATGTCAATGGCATTTTGCACGTCTAAACCAAAGCTACAACAGCACTGATTTTTGGACATGTTAAGGGTTGGGGAAGAATATGAGAGTGGAATTATCTATCTAGTACACCCTTCTTCCAAAGAGCTCAGGAGAGTGTACAAGATGCTATCTCATTTTGCCTTGCAACACCCTGTAAGGTGGGTTTGGCTGAGAGAATGATTGGCCCCACTACCCACATCACAAAATAGTATAATAGTAACTCTGTGCTGCCAAGTTGCAACCAACTCATGGTAACCCCAGGCCCATGGGGCTTTCAAGTCACAAGACGAGCAGAGGTGGTTTGCCACTGCCTTCCTCTGCACAGCAACCCTAGTCTTCCTTGTTAGTCTCCCCTCCAAGTACTAACTGTGGCCAACCCTGCTTGGCTTCCGAGCTCTAATGAGCTCAGGCTAGTCAAGGCTGCTACACATCACACAGCAAGGATTTGCAGGTACTCAGATTCTAGTCCAGCACTCTGGCCACACCACCGCACTGGTTCTCTTACATCTAGCTGCACGCTTAACTGGAAACTGGAATTGCTTGTCTGTGCAAAACACAATCTTAAGGCATAATGCACAAATATAGTGGTACACACACACATGCCAATGACTTTTTTGTGGTGTGAAAAAAACAGGGCAAAGATCGTCAGATGGCTCCATGGGATTGTGGAAGGTCAAGCACACACAAATCCTGATACATTCAAATGAAACTGGAATTTCAAATGATGAGAAAAAATCTGAAAAAAACAAGAAGCCTTTGATGAATGGGTAGATGTGTATAAAACTGGGCAGCTCAGCTCAAGCTGGAGACAAAAATCCTCTGGCAAGGAGCACAACAGTCTACCTTTGGAGGGAATGTGAGATGGAAGCCCCAGACACTGATTCAGTTAACCCTAGTATTGCACTGGAGCATGCAATCGCTGCATGTATTGTTATGAAAAGGTATTGTTATGAAATGCCTAAAAAATGTATTGTTATGAAAAGGTATTGTTATGAAATGCCTACAAAATCCAAGATGCTTTTTACAGAGGTGTCAGACTCATTCGTTACGAGGGCTGGATCTGACATAAATGTTACTTTATTTGGCCCGGCCGATCTCATCCTAAGGATCTCTAGGACAGATGTCTTGAACTCATTCGTTACGAGGGCTGGATCTGACATAAATGTCACTTAGTCGGGGCTGGGCCATGTGTGTAGCATAATGGCAGGCACCGGAGATATAAAATGTATAAAGGACACAGGCAAACCCAACTAACGATACTATTTTTACTCAAAATACAAACAAAAGCAATTGATTCCTAGCAGTGAAAGCAATGATTTACTGGGGAGCCCACAAAAGCTCCAATAAATGTATTTAATCATATGCAAGACTAGTTTTTTCCAAGGGATACCATAAAAGAGGGGGGTATCTTACGTTTCCATACAAATTAGTTACTTTTTGTCTATACAGCACTTTTAGGAGGCAAGTCATCTTCCTTGCAAGTAAATAAAGTAGCTTTTCAGCACCCTCCCATACGCCCGGCCTCAGCAGCCAAGCACGGCCATGATCTGTCCCTTGCTCTTTGTTTCCTCTCTTCCCGTCCTACCTCTGAGGGTCTTGAGAGGCACATTGGACTTCCCCCCCCCCCACCGTGGACACCCCCCCCACCGCCCCATCCCCCCACCAACCCTGTGAGGCGGTCTAGGCTGAGTGACCAGCCCCCAGTGACCAAGACAGCAGGGTCCTGGTTCAGGAGGAGGGAGGGGGTCTGAAACCCCGCCACACACTGAGTTCTCATCCCTTCTGCATTTCTCACAGAAGTGGTGGGGATGAGGGGAAGGTCCGATGGAGAGGCTGTAAAATCTCCAAGAGGTGCCTTTTGTCCTCTCATGACCCCTTTTCTATCAAGGGCTGAGAACAGGTGTGGGGGGGGAGAAGGATGGTCGCCATTCCCTCTGCCTCCCAGCTCACAACAGTGGTGCCCCTTTCCCCCTTTGCTCTTCCATTTCCTTCTGAGGCCGGGACGTCTTTCCCTTCAGATCTGCACACACAAGACAGCCCAGTTGTCTCTGAATTAGGGATCCCGGGGGGCGGGGAAACCCCCACCCAAGAGGCCCGTTCCCCGGCGCCACCGGATCGGGCCCCGGGGGGAACTCCTCCCTGACGTGTGTGTCACCTGGAAGTGACACGGGCACGCCGGACACACTGGGGGTGGGGCCACAGCCATACAAGGGAAAACTCTATGGTTTCCCCTTGTATAGTCATGGCCCTGCTCCCAGCGCGCCTGGCGTCATAACGTCACTTCCTGGTGACGTATGTGCGGTGTGTGCGCGCCCTGCCGCCAAGGTAAGTTCCACTTGGCAACCCTACTCCCAATCCACCCACCCTCCTCCTCCTCTCTCCCCTGCCAGCCCTGTCCCTTCATTGGCAAATTGCTGCTCAGCATGCCTGCTCTCACCAACCCTCCTCACAGTCACCGTTTGGTGCAGTGGTGACAGCGCCAGCCGCTCGGCTCCATCCCCCCATGTAGTGGCTTCTCCAATCCTTGCTGAGCTGCAGTCGGAGGAGACAGGAGGGGGGAAAATTACCCCACTTCCTCTTTGTCTGCCTTCACTGCATTCCCCCCCCTATTCTACCTCAGCCTCATACTCCTGCCCCCTAGCCATTTCCTTTTTATTTCTTGACAGCTTCAACTACTCACACACTTCACTGAATACACCTACTGACCTCCCCCCCCATGCAGCCTCCTGCCTTCTCTCCCTCGCACCAGTTGCTTATAGGCCGGATATGAGCCCTGGGCAGGCCAGTCCCAGGCCCTGGGCCATATGTTTGACACCCCTTCTTTTAGAGATGATCTCCATTTTCCCATGAAAGACATCAGACTAGATCTGGAGCTGTGCTTATTGGTTATAACTAGCAGAGGACCTGCAAAGCTAATGGGAGCAGGTAAATCCCATCCCACTCCACCCCACTTCCATCTCCACTTCTCCCACTCTGCTGCCTCCAATGTGTTGCAGCTCTCACCTTCCTCGATGGCCTCCATTTCCCCTCTACATTTTCACCCCCCTCATTGTCCCTCCCTTACAGTTCTGTCCCTCCCGGTCATTGTCCTGCTAGTCTTTCCTCTCCCCTACCCGGTCCTCTTTTGCTTCCCAGTGTGGCTCACGCAACATCACCCATCATTTTTAATACAGCTGGAAGTACAACCCAAAATGCCACTTTTTTTTTTTACTGTAGTGGGTGGGGGTACCTTTTTTAAGTCTTCATTTTCCCCCTGCAAACCTTGGAGTTTGTAGAAACATATCCCTTAGCCCACCTGCGTTGCAGACGTCTCAGTGATGCATAGTTACTCCAATGCGAGGGTTGCCCACCTTCAGGTAGGGTGTGGAGTTCTCCTGGAATTACGACGGATCTCCAGACTACAGAGATCAGTTCCTCTGGAGAACATGGCTGCTTCGGAGGGTGGACTCTGTGGCATCACATCTCTGTTTAGCCCCCCCCCCCCAATCCTCTGTCGTCCCCAGGCTTTGTCCCAAAATTTCCAGGAACTTTCCAGCCTGGAGCAACATTCCCTCTAAGCTGTGGAGTCTTGTGAGCAAAAATTGTACTGTGTGAGCTACTGGCATTAAAGTTGCGAGTGAGCAATTTGGCTATTGCATAAATTAGTTTGGTCTGGAGCCATCCTTCCGGAACTAAGAAAAAAATGTGTGAGCTGGAGGCTAAAAAACTTTGAGCTAGCTCACACTAACTCAGCTTAGAGGGAACACTGGCCTGGAGCTGGCAATCCTATCCAATGCAAGCAACCATCCTAGAACTTCCAGAAGATTCTGTTTCCTAGACACTACTGGGAGGCGGAGGCCTCTCCTGCAACGTTAATACCGCACAGCTCAAAATACTCTGTAGCAAATGCAACAGAGCAGATCTCAGCAGGACCCACCCCTATAGCTCCACGAGCTTCACAGAACAAAGGAAGGAGGTGTGCTATGCCAGGGTACAAGAGGAATACTAAAGTGGAAATAAATGGACAGGGGAATTTTACTTCAGTTTTCCTATCTAATTGTATTCCCTTGGAAGACTAACTGTGTGTCCTTTCTCTAGGCATATATTTTGTTACCTGACTGAGGCCCATAATGTTCCAGATATCTGCTGACATGTCAATCAGAGGCATGGCCAGAAAAGGTGTGGTCAGAAAGCTATGAGAGTGAGGCACATAATGGATGTGTGTGTGTGTGTGGAACAAGTCTCATTTCATGAGTTCTCTAAATTCCTCTTAGGAATAACACTACAGATGTTGCTTTCTGAATGCACAATTAAGCATCATGACAGAAGCTGTTACAGTATGTCCTCTTCTGTCTTCTTCTCAGATTGCATCATTGGCTGAGCTGCACATCTCCAGGTATCTGTCCTTTTTCTAACCATTTGCTGAGTTGCAGTGATACCATAGAATGGCCACAAACATTCTGTGAGATTCAAAGCTCCATAATAGAATACTGCTAAACAGTGGACAGTGGGACAGCTAGGGTGTGGTCACATGGCAAGCTTCCCGTGATTTGTTCCCACTGTAGATTTGATCGGGAATTTTTTTTTCGGGCTGGGATGACCACATATCCCTCCCTGAACCACTTGGGCAGCATGGCTTGTGTTTTTTGTTTTTTTAAAAAAATGGTTTTGCGCATATACACATGGCCAAATCACTGCTCCCACTGGGACTCGTCATACTCCCTTGTTCTTGCAGGCCCCCCTCAACAGCAAACAAAATTAACCAGCAACGTACAACTGAGCACTGCAGTCTATATGTGCGCTTGAACATTGATTTTATTCAGTGCAGGATTGCTCGTGCACACAATGATGGAAACTTGTAAAAAAAGCATCACAAGAAGGACGTTCAGATGACCTAATCACGATCATTGCGAGAGATGGCTGTCCAGATCAGCGAAATTGCAGATTCAAAGCACAAATATCTGGAAAGTACTTGATTTTCTAGGTGTAGGAAAACTCGCTAGGGAACCGGGAGGATTGCGCAAGTGAGCCCACTGCGGTGCGGGAGACAGATTTGGCCATCTGATCAGCAATTTTAAATGCGAAAGGGAACAGCGGTGAAACCTGATCAAAATAACCATGTGACCATGCATAATCTAGCCACAAGAACAAACCAGTGTTCTTCAAGAAGATCTGAAGCATAAATATTTTCTTTGGGGACAACTGAAATATTGTTGCTGTGTTAGGAAGGAAGGAACTGAACCACCAGTATGAAAAGAGTATGAAAGTAACAAACTTCAGCTGTGAATCTTTGAATTGAACTGGGCATATTTTTATATACTTGAGCCTTCTACCATGTCTGTTTTGCATAAGATACATAAGCCAGTTTCCTTATGTTTCAAGTCAGCACAATATCATCATAATCCACGCTGTGTGTGTCCAAATGTTCATGTTTGCACAGAAATATCCTAGAAATATCCTACTCACCATTTTCTAGGGCAAAAGGGGCCACACATCCCAGGATGAGAACCCAGATGTTCTTGTTTTTCAGTGCAAAATGGCAACCAACAGACATGCACTATGGCTACTTCTGTTAGCAGGAAGATGTACACCCAGCAGATCATTTACGGTATTTTAGACGACAGTGTTTGAACTACAAGTAGCTCTACGTTTGCCCCATTAACCTAATTAACTGTATATTCACAAGCTGTAAAGAAGTGTTTAACACACACACACACACACACACACAAAAGAGTGCTTATTATCACCACCTGTGGAAGCAACCCAAGAACCCCCCCCACCTGCCCCAGTACTTTCTCAGTGCAAAAAGCAAGCAGTGAGAAGAACAGTGCAGTGGCCTACTGAATGCATTTAGAAAGTGCACTTTATTACCTACAGATGCCAGATAGCCATCAGCTGTTGAAAATAGCCTGTGAGTCATTTCTAATGTAACCTTTTGCAAGTTTAATCTTATTGAATTCACATACTGTTCTCCGGAGCACAAAATATAAGGAATCTTGTTTTACATCTAGGCTGATTGCTGTCCTCCCTCTGTTGCAACAAAGAAAGCAAGGGAAGAGTCTGATCATTAAAAACTACCAATAGCTCAGCCTTTCCCACCCAGTAGTGTGTCACAAAGGCTCAAGCCTCTTCTGCAAGTCTGGATCTCTGATTCGAGTGCTTAGCTACATAGCAACAGGGCAGCCCAGGGCCACAGTTCAGATCGTCCCATGTTGACAAGCAGCATGTCAACTTTGCTCACTGCCTTTCCTTAATCCTTCTTTGTTGGTTGCCATTCCCTCCACTGGGGCAAGCGGGCCAGGGGCTATCCAAACAGATCAGTGTGCTTTCAAAAGCTGCAAGAAAGAGGGGCTGTATGTGGACACAGAAAGAGAGAGAGAGAGAGAGAGAGCTTTTTGAATTTCAGTAGCTGGAATAACAATCTAGATCAGCAGTGACGTTTACTTAAAATGTATCAACTCAGTTAAAATAGAGTTGGCAGCCAGTCCCTGAAAAATCAGGGAACGGTGCAGGAACAGCGACTGATCAGCTCAGAGGACCACAGTTTCACTCAGTGACGCCTGATCAGTAAGACTTCTCCAAGTCTTACTGATCAGGCATCAGTGAATGAAACCATGGTTCTCTGAGCTGATCAGTGAAAAAAATGGGCCAGTTCAAGGAGTTCAGTTTGTGTCTGGAGTGGAGGACTAGATGGGGGTGGGGGAGGGGAAGGATGGCACAGGGGGCTTTCACACACAATAAATAACACACTTTGCAACTGGATTTCACTGTGCGAAATGGCAAAATCCACTTGTAAACAAGTCACTGAAGTGGATTGAAACTGCGTTATTTAGCATGTGTGAAAGCGCCCACAGACACACTGTGCTGGAAGGAATCAGGCCACCACTTTATTGATTACAGGATCCTCAGGTCTTGGTCCAGCAGACAGCCCAACCGCTGTCAGCATCTTCCCAAACCCGCCTGTTGGGGTAACAAAGGGCAGAGGGCTGATACTAGGGTTGGAAGCAGCAGAAACTGCTATTCTTAGCCATCACCATCCTCCTGGGTGTGTGGCCAATGTGTCATCCCTGAGGCTGGCTGTCCAGCAACACACACAAACACACCCCGAGCTCCTTAAGGGGATCCCTTTTGGTCATGCTGGGAGTCCACCCTGCACAACCTGCGCTATGTTCCCCAGGCAATATCTCAACTCTAGCAGCTAGTTGTGATAGTTATGCTCTTTTTAACAGTGCAAACCAACAAACACGGTAAATATATTCTTTGCTATGGGAAAGGTGAAACCCCCCAGAGCCTATCAGCCAGTTAGCTCTGGGCAAAGTTTCTTTCCAGCCCTGTTAAGTTATAGCAAAGGGTGAGGAACCACACAGAAAATAAACCCCGCAAACATGGGGTGGGAGAGTGGGCCTTTGCTGAGAGTTGCTGAATGCCAAGTAGAAAAGAATAAAATTCCAGTAGCACCTTTAAAAGACTAATGAAATTTGTGGCAGGGGTAGGAGCTTTTGTGAGTCACTGCTCACTTCTTCAGATATGTGGTATTTGAAGAAGTGAGCAGTAACTGACAAAAGCTCATACCCCTGCCACATATTTTGTTAGTCTTTAAGGTGCTACTGGACTCTTGCTCTTTTCTGCTGCTGTAGACGGAATAACACGGCTACCCACCTTGAATGTGAAGCATCGCTTCAGCCTGTTCCTTTCAATCTGAGCTGCATACCAGAGAGAAGCCTGCAGCCAGCAGGTCTTCATGCCCCGCCCACTCCGTGATGGGCTGACCTCTGGGGGGGGGCACGGGAAGTTGAAAGCCAGTGCTAACCCAACTGTCCCAAATCATCCTTGCTCCCCCCTCCTCCTTCCACCCAGGCACAGATGCCCCTCCCCAGCCCCCAGTCTTTCCATAACAGCCACAAATCCATCCATTCTCACAGGTTTAAGCCCACAAAGAGTTTTCTCAAGACAACTTGCTTCAGACTATAATATTGTAACCACACATCTCAAATAGATTTTTACTTCATATTAATGTTCTACTTCAGGAAACAGGTTCTGCTATGAACACACAATTATTTGCTAGACACATAATGTCTAAATGTTACTGCACACAATTTTTCAGGTGGTTTTATTACCTTTCCTGGCTCCTATTTTAAAAATGGATCAGGATCAATATTGCTAAGAGGGTGATTCATGACTGCAAGCTCGAGTGGGCATCATTTAGCATCCAAAGGGATTTACGCCTGTCTTGCCTAACAGCTTAATCTTCGGCTTGCTAAAAATGTGGCTCTGGGGGTCCAGCCATGGAGCCCTTGCTTACCCCCTTTCCAGTTTTCCACTACAATGACTGGAGAATGTAAGTGAACTGTACAAACACCAAAGGGCACAAGAGAACTTGTAGTTGGGGAAGGATTTGTTAATCCTACATCTTTGCTTTGCCTGCGTGCATGCAAGCATTTTGGGCCATTTATTTTGCCTTTGAATTGGATGGCAGGTTTACCAGAAGGTGATCCAACTCTTGTGGTGGACTGGCCATGAACCTCACCCTTCCACTGGAATGGGTGTGTGTGTTATATTTCCATTTTGTGTGATCCATCCCATTTTTTTAGGAGAGTTGTCTTTTGTGCCTATTGGCCTCCACATGGAGCATGCCTGGCAACATTCTGTGAGCCATGTGGTGGAAGAGGTGATGTTTTGCCCACTTCTCCACTTCACAAACTGGACTGCAATCTGGTCCCATAGTGGTTAATTACTCCAACAGAAAACTCTGTGGTTCTAGTGCTTTAAAAAACTACATGGGGAAAAATTGACAGCCCTGTTGCAATGACAAATATTTATGTACTACTAAATACACAATAACCAGGAGTAGGAGCATATCACAGTAACCTGTTTTCATGTTTGGCAGTTGAATAAAATGAGTGAAACACAAATAGGAAAACGAACCTTTTACATAAATAGTGTTTATCAGATTCTTTAGTTTTCTTCTCAGTGTTGCTTTTCTGTTCTTTTGGAATACGAAGGCTGCAATCACATGTGCCTTTAGATCCAACATAGATGCGAATGCCTGATGGATCTAAAGGGAGTGATCAGACAGCAACATCTGGGAAGCGTCCCACAGTTGTCGGCAACCCGTGCTGCTCTGCCACAGAAGCAGAGTTAAAAGGCACCAGGGAAATTCCAGTAGTAAACGGGTTCCAACGGGCCACGGAGGGACTTTCCCCTGTCTGATCACTCAAGCACGCTCTCATGGCATCAGGATGGTCTGATCAGGCCATCCTGCTTTGGTGCTCTCTTTGCAGTATGTGCACCATTGCATACTCCATAGGGGGCATTCAGTGTAGAGGTGTGATTCCTCACTTATGTGCACGGGAAACATACGGCCAAAAAAACCCCACGACTCACCCGCAGTTGCATCTGATCACACAGTGACGAGCTGCACCTGCGCCTACAAAGGAAGGTGTGATCTTGCAACTGCGTGTCAAATTCCTCCGGAGGGAATAGCCTCACTTCCCCTCCGGTTCAACTGGCGTGTGTGACTGCAGCCCAATTGTCTTTTGCATTGACCAAGGACTTCCATGTATAGGACTTGCAATACTCTTGTTCTGATGTTTTAAAGAGGCTGCTAACAGCGATTTAATGGTACAGTATAAACCTAATTCCAGAATGGTAGGAGAGTTAGTGTGTTGCAGAAAAAACCCCTGAAGTCCTGTGGCTCCTTAAAGACTAAATTTATTGTGGCATTTATATGCTGTTTTCCCACCTTCCCAAACATGGAGGCTCAAGGGCTGTTTGAGCTCACTTTGTCAGATGCAAGAACTGTCTGTCATTAAGGTTTTTTTTCTCATACAGAGAAAAAAATGTGAACCATGGGCTAATGGGGCATGGTTTGGGACATTTCTGTGTGAAACCTGCAAGTACGCAGCCCGATGCATGCTAACCTGACAGTATGTCCCTGTGGGACCTACTTTTGCACAAACATATAAAGGATTGCACTGGCTGGGAGTTGGGTGGGATCCTGCTTGCCTGTCTTGTATGTGCATAGGCTTGGCAATACATGGTCTTTACCCCCTGATTTTGCTATGTGAGCATTATTTATTATTGGGTGTATGCACATACGTATCACTTGGCAGTGGAAAATGTTGTCAAGTCACAGCCTACTTATGGTGACACCACAGAGTTTTCAAAGTAGGAGACGTTCAGAGGTGGTTTGCCATCAGCCTCTGTACAGCAACCCTGGACTTCCTTGGTGGTCTCCCACCCAAGTACTAACCAGGGATGGTTTTGCTTAGCTTCTGAGATATGATGGGTTCGGGTTAGCCTGGGGCATCCAGGTCAGGTTTTGCGTTGTGTACATGGTCTGTACACAAAAGTAGGCAAGGCAAGCCACATTTCATTCCCCCACCACAAACTGATTCTATACTTGTGATGCATTGATTGGCTTAACAGATGAACAAGGCTTCAGTTGGATGCTTATTACATTGATAGTAAGACTGTAACAGAAGGAAAGAACCTGGCTCAGATTCTTGAGCAAGACGTAAGGTAAAGGGTTGGCTCCTTGTCAAAAGCAGAGCATCCTTACAGCTACCTCCAGTTTGGATCCACTGTTATGAGAGCCAGGTCTACACAGACCCTATCCATGGTGAGGTCTCCACAAATTGCTCCATTGTGTGAAAATGGTATATCTAGACATATGAAGCTGCCTCATGCTGAACCAGACCATTGGTCCATCAATGTCAATTTTGTATTATCTGACTGGCAGCAGCTCTCTAGAGCAGAGACGTCAAACTCATTTGTTATGATGGCTGGATTTGCCATAAATATAATTTTGTGGGGGTGGGCCATGTGTGCCATAAGATGTAATGCCAGATACCGGAGATATAAATTTTATAAAGGACACAGGCAATCCCAATTAACAATATTATCTTTGTACTCAAAATACAAACAAAAGCAATTGATGCCTAGCAGTGAAAGCAATTGATTTACTGAGGAGCCCACAAAAGCCCCAATAAATGTATTTAATCATATGCAAGACTAGGTTTTTTCCAAGGGATACCATAAGAAGGGGAGCACCTTATATTCCCATACATACCAACTGCTTGTGGGCTGGGTAAGAGCCCAGGATGGGCTGGTCCTGGCCCCTGGGCCTTATGTTATAATAAATATAATAAATGTTTGACACCCCTGCTCTAGGGTCTCAGTTGGCGGTCTTTCACATCATCTACTACCTAATCCTTTTAACTGGAGATAAAAGGGACAGAACCTGGAATCTTCTGTATGCCAAGCAGATGCTCTACCACTGAGCCACAGCCCTTGAATTTATCCCCTTCACGAAATACCAGGGAGGTAGCAAGCTGTTAAAACTGAATCCATTGCACTGCTGTATGAACCATAAGAATCAACACTGCAGATCTTAATATAATGGATACAGTACAGATGTGGCTGATTATGTATAAATCTTCTGCACAATAGCCCCAATCCAGTACAAATTTAATTTTAGTGGCTATAAACTGCACTCATTCCTGGATGCAGCTAATGCAGGGCTATACTCAAACTTGATTGCCAACTGGGGCCATATTTCCAGATGGGGATTCAAAGACAGGAAAGGGGGATATGTAGTTTTCTCGTAGCTGGCAGAAATGTCTAGAACTTCACTTCTTCTTTGAGCCTGAGGGTTTATGCGTATTTTGGTGTCTATAAACTGCCACTGTTGGAAATACATTCTGTGCATCTTTGAACTACTGCTGATATGTGATACACACATGACTACACAGAACATCATATGCTTATAAGCACACAAAAGAACAAGACAGCTCTGTTTCTACTTTTTATATGTTTTATTATAAAGAAAGGTAAGATAAGCATTGTGAGCCAAATGTGCAGGTACTGTGAAACAGCACCATGAAGAAAATAAAAATAATAATAATAAAAAAACCACATGGAAAATGCACTTTTCATAAACTGTAATTCTGCTTTCTAATTTTTCATAAATAGACAAAAATCCTTGTCAGCAATTTTAAATAGATGGACATATGGCTGAAAAAAAATATAATAATGCCATATAACATGGATATAAATTGTCCATTTCTTGCTGTACAAATAATAGAAACAAGTTTGGCAGGGTTTCTTTTTATACACATCTCCATTCTATGTATAACTAAAAAAATGTGCTACAATTAATATAAAATGCTTTTACTATAAAGTAAACTACTAATTTTTTTCCACAAAAAATCTTAAAGATGTCTTTAGCACAGTTCTAAAACATTTAGTAAGCTACTTACAACTATCCAACAAATTATATATTTTTTCATGGTCTTTTTTTCACATTGTTTCGCTTTCTCCCATTTGCACTTCTGCTTCCCATCTGCTCCATCCTTCTAACAATAGTTTTTATGTTTTTATTTTTAATTTTTTTCGCCAGACGTCCGAGGCCTTTCGCATGTACAATATTCACACAGACTTCACATTTGTCTCGCACGAAGTTTAGTGCCGTTAGCAAGTCAAAAGAGTGCCACCTCCTCCTCCTCCTGCTGCTGCTGGAGCACTGTGCCCGGGTCTGTGCTGAACCTAAAAAGCAGTTCGCTAGGAAAATGGTCCATAGCTAAGCTGGTGGCAAGCAGAGAAAGGCGCGCGCGCAGAGTGGTGTGGAGTGTGTATGTGTGTGTGTGTGTGGGGTCCTCTGTCAATTTTGTTCTTCATGATTTATGCATTGTTGGCTTCCATTTACAGTAGACTTCTGTGAAGAAAGAGAAAGAAAGAGAAGAGGAGGGACGAGAAGAAGAGAAGGAAAGAAAAAGACTGCTCTCCGAGCCAGGATATGAAGCCAAAGGCCAGGTGCTCTCTTGCCCGGGTGACCTGCTTGATGCCCATCTGGGTAGCCTGTATTACAGACCCTCTTAAATGTCCTTCCTTTTCACCTTTGGAGAATGGAGATGTCAGGGTTTAAGTGAGGTAGAGCGACTTGTCCCTTGGCAGCATGCTGTAGGAGAAAGGAAAGGGAGTTTAAAGTGAGAGAGTGATAAGCAATTAAAAATAACAATAAGACAAGCACCAAGCCAGCAGCAAATCCATAAGGTCTCTCACACCAATGTTTTAGGGATAAAAAAGTGCTGAAAATTGAATTTTAATATGAGAAGGAACAATCCAAGACCTTTTCGGTAGCAGTACTCAAGCCATTAATACTTGCACACTGCAAAGACACCAGTGAGAAACTTTAAAAGGAGTTTTTAACATTCATAATAGCTCATGTCTCAAGGTGTGAACTGATGCCAGTAAAATCAATGGGATATTTGCCATTGGTTTCAATGGGATGTGGACTTTACAATATTCTGGAAGAATGAAGCTTTTTAAAAGTTGCCTTCTCAATGAACAGAGAGGCAGATACATTTTGTATTTGATAATTCTGTACTGGTCACATTTCCTTGTTAAAATTATTTCACCCACTGATTGGTTCAACCTTTGTCAGATGATGAATAGGCAAAGTAACAAAAAACTGAGGTTCAAATTCAGAAATTCCAAAGAGAATGAAAAATGCCAGTGAATTGACTGGTGTATTTATAAAAGCACATTAATATTGGAGTATAATTAATACAATGTATCTCAGATTCTTCCTACAGTAGATTAGTTTCTGATCTTTTTAAACATCCTTCCTTCTTAATAAAGTGGCAAAAGAGTTAGTGCACTCTTCTCAGAAATGGTATGAAGTCAGATACATGTTCAGTGCTTGGAACTCACTTCAGCTAGTTAGAGGGAGGACATCTGAAGTGAACACATGTGCAAATGAAGCTGCCTTATACTGAATCAGACCAGGAGCTGTTCAAAGTCAGTGTGGTCTCCTGTGACTGGCCACAACTATCCAGTTTCTCAAGAAGAGGTTTTCACATCACTACTACTTGATCCTTTTTTTAATGAAAGATGCAGGAGGCTGAACCTGGGACCTTCTGCATGCAAAGCAGATGCTTTGTCACTAACCATGGCCCCTCCCCCTTCATTTCTGTCATTTTAACCTTATCTCCTTTTTTCCCCAAAAAAGTTTTTATTGATATTATCCCATAACCCACACCCACATAACATACAGAAAATAACAAAACAATATCTTCCATAGATGGGCATACAGCCATCAGTCTTGCCTATGTTTATCTCTTAATCATCCCCTAACCCTTATACTTCATTTTCCACCTTATCTCCTTTTTTGAGGGAGACTACCTTGTTGGATCAGGGGGATGCTGTGGACACAGTGTATAAAATGTGGTTTGGATCCTATTCCTGATAAGTGGATTTGTAACTGGTTGACAGATTATACCCAAAGAGTGCTTATTAATGGTTCCTCATCCAGATCATGCAAAGGGATGGGATCACTTTACTCTGTTCTGGAGTATTGTCTTCATTTTTGGGCACTGTAGTTTAAAAAATATGTTGACAGGCTGGAATGTGTCCAGAGGAGAGCAACAAAGATGGTGAAGGGTCTGGAGACCAAGACCTATGAGGAAAGATTGAAGGAGCGGAGTATGTTAAGCCTGAGAGGTGATATGATAACCATCTTCAAGTATTTGAAGGGCTGTCATATAAAGGATGGAGCAGAGTTGTTTCTGTTGCCCAGGAAGGTTGGACCAGAACCAATGGACTGAAATTAGATCAAAACATTTTTTGGCTAAGCATTAGGAAGAACTTTCTGACAGTTAGGGAAGTTCCTCAGTAGACTGGATTTCTCGGGGGGGGGGGCTCTCTTCTTTGGATGTTTTTAAGAAGAGGCTAGATGGCCATCTGACAGCAATGCTGATTCTGTGAATTTAGGCAGATCATGAGAGGGAGGGTGGAACGAGATGAGCCAATGCTTGGCTCTTGTGGACCTTTCTGACATGCCCAAGGTAATGCCAATCGCCACTTTGGGGTCAGGAAGGAATTTCCAGCTCTGTTTCTATTTGCATATTATTGTTGCTTTTGTCACTATTGATATTATAATGAACAAAAGCAAAATGCTGCTTATGAGTCAGCTGAGATGTGTGTGAAGACCAGGCCTATAGACAGTAGAGAACAGGGTTGCCAATGTGGTGGCTGGAGATCTCCTGGGATTACAACTGATCTCCAGGCGACAGAGACTGGAGAAAACTGTGATAGAGAGTTGACCTGGAGAAAATGGCTGCTTTGGAAGGTAGACTCTATGGCATTGTACCCCAATGAAGTCCCTACCTTCTCCAAACTCCGCCCTCCTTGGGCTCCACCCCCCACAATCTCCAGTTATTTCCCAAGCTGGCAATCTTCGTAGAGAATCATGAGTTGTCTGTACATAGTCACATCTTGTAGTCCTTATGAGGCATGTTAAGGTAAGACCATCCACCACTGTGGGACAATTTTGCCTTCACCACATGGGACAAAGCAAAGGGGACATGAACTAACAAGACCAAGCTAAGCAAATTCCCTTGGGAGGTCATCATTTTGACCAAATATCTGGGGCATGTGATAGGATTAGGAATATGATGGCCTCAAAACCTTTCCACCCTGCCCCCCCCCATGTAAAAATACCTAGGTTTCCCCTAAGGATTTGGAAATGCCGAACAAACTCCCTCCTATGAAGTACTTGTGGAATAAGTGCGAGACTTTTTCAGACGATAAGATACTCAAAATGCTTTCAAAGAACTCTGCAGTATAAAGATTTTTATACTTTCAGCATGAGCGAGATGCTGATCTGCAGTTTTAGTTACTGCTTTGTGTGCCTCTGTATAATTTAACCAATTTATTATTAGACAACTGAAACTGGAATTAAACTGACACTCTGGGCAGAAAATTAAAATGGTGCCTCTTCTGCTTCCTACCTCTTAGACATTCTAGACTTCTCACAATGGGTTGCTGTAGTTTCACCTACTCAGGCCTTACTAATGGATTCTAGGCCCTAGAAATCCTCATATTTCCACCTGCTGCCTGTAGGATTCTGTCCGCCTCTTTCTCCTTGCAGCACCAACCCTCCACTCTTTATCCTTTAGCTCCAGTTGTTGCAGTGGAACACGAATAAGGGAATGTCCCTATCATATGCAGTTGCTGCAGCAAAAGTACAGCTTGCTAGAACTGCGCCATTCATGGCATTCAGCTAAGTTTGCCTAGAAATACTAGTAAAAGAAGCTAGCAATAATAATGATGCGGTAATCAGTGGAAAGTATCAATAGATGGCACAAGACCACATAGAAATAAGTATCCAAAGTTCTCATCTACTTTCACAGAGGGCAGAACACAATGCTAGTCTCCATACAATATTCCTATTTGATCAGTAGATCATTCACGCTCAACAGCCTCTTCACACTGGGTCCAGAAACATCTGTAATATGCCTAGAGTGTAAGGAGGACTATAAATGAAGCAAAATAAAATAAATAAAAATACTTTATCCTGTCTAATGGACACTTGGGGTAATTTCAGTCTATAGAGCCACTATGCAGCTTCCTAGTCAAAACCTCAGACAACAAACATATCTATAAATCTTACACACTAAAAGATGCTGTTATTCCATTTCAGAAAGCAACTGGATATTTCACCCTGCCATTGTTCAATGGCGTTGGAAGGAGAAGACATTGATTTACAGGGCTGGGCTTTACAACCCATAGATGTTATCACAGTAGTCCTGTTCACTGCATTGTTCAGACACTCCCCCCTTCCTCACTTTATGTGAGTTTGGAGAAGTCATGGGGTTAAGAAATAGCTGGCTACTGCCATTCCTAGTTTGGCTGCAAACTGTGGACTGACTAGCCTTTTCTAAATTGTACCCTGGGAATTTTGGAAAGATAGGCATAGCAGTGGTAATGTACTGAAAGCACTAATACATCTGTTTGCAAAAGACGTTGGCATTGTATCAATTCCCTTTTATAATCTCCTTATTTGTACTTTTTATAATCTGCGTCTAAAACACTCTGTCTTCCAACCTTCAGCAAAGATTTAATACGAACACAAAGTAGCAACATCTCCTAGTAGCAAAACTTCATTAATTTTACAAACTACTCTCCCAAGCACATTATGGGTATTACTATAAATAATTTAATCTAAACTAAGTGCATTCGCCACGTTTTATCTTTGCTTTTTTATGGTGTTTGTGCACTTACTCAAGTGATTTGGAAGACTGAATAATTTGGAAGGCATCTTTCAGTCTCCTACATGAATTAGCCCAGTCTGTTTTTGTTTGGACAAACTGACTGTCTGCAAGTCAGCAGGTCTGCGTGATTTGCTTTGCGGACTAATGCTCTGATGTTCAGGCTACTTTGTCAGAGTGCTTCCATGACCACGCTGGACTAAAAGGTTTAAAGAACATAGTTAAAGACTTTGATTAAGATGCCCAAAGAGGTGAACATACATGATAGCAAGGCAGAGTAAACAGCAATTAGCATGGAGAATATGAGGGACCTGCCAAGCATTCAGGAGTCTAATAAACAGAGAAGAAAAGAAATAGCCCTTTATAGTGCTTAATGTTGTAAAAAGAAAAGGTTCCAGTTCTCATATATAAGGTTGCACTGATTTCCGCCAAGGTAGCTGGTACTCTGTACTGGAGAGTACTGCCACAAAAAAACCTTGGCCCTTCAAAAGAAAGTATCAATAGTCCAGATGATTATCACTGGCGGATAAATTTTAGTAACAGTGTAGATATTAACAGCCTAAATCTTAAGATTTTCTAGTGCGCTTGGGTGTTTGGTATGGGGGCCTGATGATACTGAAACAGGGGCTGCAATCTGACAGGATGCTGTGGGGTTGGCTACAGGAAGACTGCAAGGAATGGTTCCTTCTCATTCCTGGAAAGTCATCTTGGCTGGCAATATCCCTAAAAATGTCTCTGCCTCACCTGTCAGGGCTGCTGTTTTAGTCACATCAGTGCAAGCTACTGTTTCTACTGATGCAGTCCCAGCTTCATGGGCCT
Organism: Gekko japonicus; assembly: GCF_001447785.1. Classification (NCBI taxonomy): domain Eukaryota; kingdom Metazoa; phylum Chordata; class Lepidosauria; order Squamata; family Gekkonidae; genus Gekko; species Gekko japonicus. The sequence continues at coordinate 3,127,099 of NW_015175358.1, forward strand.
GGCCTGTTAAAAAAAAGGTCCATATAATGAAAACTTACAATGAGTTTAAATCACAGAAATTGTGTGGCCGATAAATTTCAAATCAGGATTTTGACAGCCATGTGATGTCTCTCTATTTCCACAGATCCTCTGTACCTGTCCAGACTATATAAAAAAGGCAGCTATAGTGCTAGAGCCAAAGGGCTGGGCTTTGCAACCTTTAGATGTGTCACTGGGCATACTTCTGTTTCATACAACATGTTGCCAGCAAACCTGCAATTTAACAGGGAACTACAACCAACCTTGGCTTCCTTTACACGTACCCATAGGGAGCCAGTGTGGTGCAGTGGTTAAGAGTGCCAGATTAGTATCTGGGAGACCCAGGTTTGAAATCCAACTAGTGCCATAGAAGCTTGCTGGGTGACCTTGGGTCAGTCACACTCTCTTAGCCTAGCTGACCTCACAGGGCTGTTGTGAGGATAAAATGGAAGAGAGGAGAATGATGTAAGCTGTTTTTTTGGGGGGTGGGCATTAGGGAAAAAGGCAGGGTACAAATGAATTAAATAAATAAGATACCAAAATGATGTTTTTAAAGGATTTTTTAAAATTTAAATGGCATCAGTTAATAAATGATATATATGTTTGCAAATGGTACATTTGAACAGGGCTTTTCTTTTCTTTTTAAAGAGATGCTGGAATTCTCAAGAGGGAAATGAAGTTTTCAATCAGTATACTGAAAACTCAAGAACTTTTAAACATTTTAAAAAGAACTTTGTCATAGAGGTTCCAGAACTCCATTCTGGCATGTTCCCCCAGAAAAAAAGCCCCGTGAAGGTATACACTTAAGTCCTTTTAGGTACAGAACTAAATATATATATACATAATGTTTGAAGTGTCCCTCAGTCTCCTTTTCTTAAACAGTGTGCTAAATATCTTCCAGGTTTGTTTGCACATTCAAAGTGTCTTTGTTTTAAATATTTCAGTTTTTAAGTGTCCCTAAGTCTCTGTTCCAACACAGCTCAAGCACACATGCATTGCTCTGCAACAAAATACCGAAGACACTCCAGTTGCGAAGTACACAGGCCTCACTCCGTTTATCAGCTGCAGGTGGCAGCACCAAAAAACTTATGAAAAGTCATATTGCCATTAAAAACATTCTTCTCATTGTAACAGATATAGCTAGGAATACAAGGGAACAGTTGCTGGACTTGACCAAAAAAATCATAGAAGATATTTCTGTGCACAAAAACAGAATTAGCCCGGCCTTCCAGCTAAACATGCCAAAAAGTGAAAGACACAAAATAGAATAGCCTCGGAGACGTACAAAAAACAAAGCAGTAACATAAACGTATGGCTTTGTGTCGATTAGAAGTTGCTAAAGCCATATGAACAGATATTATTTGTTGAGGCCCAGATGCAGTGATCTTCAGAGAATGAGAAGAATGTCCATCTTCACAGTGGTGAAGATATGGTTCAAAGATGGAGTGTATTGGTTGAGGGCCAACAGATATTCATACGAATGAAAAACTTGTAATCAGTATTTTTAAATAGACTTTGTTAAGTAAAAAAATTAAAAAGTAGCCAGAATGAACTAACAGTTTTTATATATTTTAAGAAGACATTTCAAGAACAGATAACCTTGTATGGTGTTTGAAGTTATAAGATAATTAGTTAGCTAAGAATGTGTGCCCTTATCAAGTGTCAGGAGAAGATTTTAAAATCCTATAAATGTGGAAAGTTGAACTGATGGAGAGCTTCTTCTTAGAAGGGGCTTCTTGCTTGTGACCTGCTTATTTTTGAGGTAAGATACTTTTATGTACTAGTGTGGTTGCTCTCCTTTCATTAGTTATGTAACAATGATGGATGGGATAATTTTCTGTTGATTTAGTCAATGTTAAGTATGCAATAGTTATACATTACTTAAAGCTTAAAATGGAACCAGAGATTCTCTAATAGTATTACTTGTATCCATAATGGACCTAAAGTGTTATTGAGGTGTATCTCTGGCAATGAATTAAATGATCGGGAAAGATAACTAGATGCTTAGGGCTTCTTAAATGGATAACCGTATCTGAATCAGGCTTGACTTGAGTAATCTAGAACACCATGAACAGCAAAGTGCAACTCTGGCAACTGCTGAATTAAATCATTTTGTGCAGTGGACGTCATTCATTTCTCCTAGAATACAATCAATGTGAGGTGTATGTTGAGCCTGTGGCCAAGCAGTCAAAGATGTTTATTGAATGGCAGTAAATCTGTTTGCCACTAAATGAAGATTTGATGTCTAACTGCCTCCCAGAATACTTATATGATGCCAATCTTCAGTTCCCTATTCAGACCCTACCTTTCTGCAGGAAAGCTTTCCTCCCTACTAAGCCGGTCAAAGGGATGAACCAATATTCTCCCCCTGTTTCTTCCTCCTTCCCCCTCATCCTATCCCTTTGCTGTCTTCCTTGTCTCGAATTTTCAAATTGTAAGCTCCTTCGGGCAACGGTCTGTTAAGTGCCAGACATACTGATAGCATTATGTAAACAATTAACTTAAAAATAACTTCCTGTTTCATAAAAACTTGAATTTCTTACGTATTATTGCTGTTAACTGAGAGGTGATTAATTCAACAAATAACATGCAACATCAAATACTATAGGAGGATTGTGAGTAAGATGCAACCAGTTATGACACTTGCTGTGGATCATCATGTATTATGAAGTAGGCCAAAATGGAAAACCAGCACACACCCCAACTGGATGTTTGCTTGCAGTGTCTGAACTACTGAACTTAGTTCACTGTTTGGCTGCCCTTCCCAGCATAATCTGAAAGGTTTTACATATGACTTCCCAGGAATAAGAGATAAAACCATGAAATCTGACATTTTCACTGTGACAAAGGCATGAAATGGGAGAACAGGAATGTTATGATGGCACTGTGCACACAATACTGCATCTTGCCAGAATGCTAAAGAGCTTGTTTTAGCTACTTAGAACTGCTTCCTGCCCTTTCCTTTAATACTACATGGGAATCAACCAATGGTCTTCATAATTCCAGTGTGGCAAAAGAATGCAATTTTTCTATTAAGGCATACATTATTTTTATATTAAGCTATACAATGAAGCAGCACTAAGGCAGACTTCTAAAACACACCACCCCAGACTAGGCAGCTTATTACATAACACCTACTTTCTGAAAGGCTCCTATGAGAGAGATATAGGCAGTGTTTAAAAATCAGCTCTTTTTACTGCAGATTCAGTTTCATATAAGCAACAGAACAAACACAAATGGAAACATTTTAGAAAGTCCTGAACACTAATACCTTGCTTAAAATTGCTTATTTGCCTCCCACATGCTTATAAAAATAGCATGTTACACAGTCATTTTCTGCCTACTGCAAGCAATTTCTTTTCCCCCATAGCAAGCAGAAGTGTATCCTTGGAAGGAAGATGCAACAAGTATTTGGGTCAGGAGTAGCAAATGTTTAGGAAGCCCTAGAAACCAGATTTTGCAATATACTTCTGTCAGCTCTGAAACCCACTCAGATGATTTAAAAGCCACTGTCCCCACTTAAGTGGGATGTGCAAGAGCCCCTTCCTGGCAGGTACACCTGTATATGAAATGTTAAGCAAATGTTGGAGGCCTATAATACAGGTTGGAGATGACTTCAGACTTGCCTCTAGCCACTTGCCTTTCCTTTTCCTTTTATTTATTAGCGCATTTGACCAAAGGTCTCAAGCTTAAACCACAGCAAAGTTTAAGAATTATAACATAGAATATTGCATAGAACAATTAAAACACATCCAAAGATACATTATATGGTCATCAAGAACCGTTATGCGATTACAAATATTGCAAAATAGGAGACTTTAGATACATGATGTCAGGTAGCCCTGTCATAGGTCTGGAATGTGGAGGGGTGCCCTCCCGTTTTCTGTCTCAGCTGTCCCTGGCTCACCAACTGTTTGCTATCTTATGCTTGACCTTGTAGATGCTCCAGCTGCAGTTTGCTCGGCTGGGAAAGTTAACGGCTTTTTGCTTTGCCTGCTTGCTTTGCCCGCATTTGCGAGATGTATCCATTGGCTCATGCTTACAGGGGGATGTTTGATTCTAGTATAAGTCAGAGGCCCTAGTATTGACAGCCATTCCTGACACAAGTTGTACACGTGTCTCTAGTACTGGATCTACCAATAAACAGTTATCTTCTCATGAAGCCCTGTGTTGCGTAATCTGACTAAGGACCCTGACAAAGTGTCAGGAATCTTCCTCCCTTGACCCGCATCTCTCACACTGAGGTAAGCGACAGCAAGGAGACCAACATCCCAGTTTCGACCGGGGAGAATACCCTAGTTCCTCTTGGGGAGCCAAGCACTACGTCCGCCATGACAGCTTCCGTCCCGCTGAGTGCGGGGATGGACGGAACCGACCCTCTACTGGAGCCCTTCGGAGGGGCAACAGCCAGAGTGACTACGAGGTTGAAGGCGCTGCGTTGGGGCCGGTTGGTGATGGTTCAGCACGGACACTCATGAAACCTGGACTCTTGCTTGACGTGAAAGTAGTTATGATCGTCCTCCATGGGAGATGAGCTATGAAACGGAGGATGGCAGTGCTACCGAGAGGGGCAAGGAGGCTGAGGAGTTCATAGGCACCTGGCTGGAGTTACTCAAGCGGGGCTACGATAAACTCATGCAGATGGAACCCCCCAAAAGCTGGCGTTCTTTGTGGTGCGTGTCCACAGTTAATCATGAACTGGGGCCACCTCTTTCCTGACAAAGACTGCTGGGTGGATTGTATCGCATCCCGGTTGAGAGATGAGGCAGCTGACTGGCACGTGAGTTTGCACAACGCTGATGGACCGGAACTCCAGTTGGTAGATGCCTTTATGTGGGTTCTCTGAGCTCAATATGAAGACCTGAATGCTAGTGAGCAAGCTCGGGCTTACTTACACACCTTCAAGCAAGGGAAGCAGTCGGTGCGGGAGTATACCGAGGAGTTCAAGTGCCAGGCAGCTAAGATCAAGGGTTGGCCCGATGGAGTGATGGCCGAGCAATACTGCCTGGGTCTGCACCCCGACATCAGGGAGATGGTCCTTCACAGTGTCCACCCTGTGTGTCTGAATGACTGGATGTGCAAAGCGGCAGATGCTGAGAGCTGCTTAAGAATTATCAGAATTGACAATGCTGCAACCATGGGTAAGACTGTTTTGACGTCCCTGAAACCCAAGACCCCTCTGAAGCAGAAAAAGGGGGTGCGAGAGCAGTGGATGAAACAAGGGTTCTGCCTGAAATGTGGCAAAGCCGGCCACTTTGCTGCGACCTGCCCGGGATCGGGAACCCAGGGAGCCATACGGAAGGGACCGGAAAAGAAACGGGCTGACACCCCAACGAAGAAACCATCCACCTGTCCCAAGACCCAGCGAGCGCTACAAGCGAGTGTCCCTGAGGAGGATCCCGATTCAACCAGCGAAGAAGAGGACCAACCGGTGGGAAAAGGGCAGGGCATGCAGTGAGCAGCGCTGAACAGGAGGTCCTGAACCCCAAGGCGCCTAAAACAGTGAGCGGATACCCCTCCCTCTTTTTTGTGACTGTGACTGTTCTGAATCCGGAGCTGGGTACCCACATATGGGTACGTGCTCTGATAGACTCAGAGCGTGGTCGAGACTTAATCAACCCTTCACTAGTCACGGGGCTGGGGCCGAAAGTTGTCCAACTCCTGGATCCTATTGTGTTTACCCAAATGGATGGGTCGGCTATGAAAGACCCTTGTAAGTACAAGACTGTGCCTTTGCAGATGGGAGCGGGAGCACATTGGGAGCATTGGCCCTTTGTCATCACATCAGTCGCTCGCTTCCCTATGGTGCTGGGCAGCCCATGGCTTCATGACCACGACCCCTATATTCTGTGGGACAAGGGGATAATTAAGTTTAAATGCCAACATTTAAATATTTAAACCAGAAGATAAAATATTTCCATAGAATAAATATACTAACAGTTCTTCTTGGTAGTTTATGTTATTAAGCAATATGGGAGGAAGACCAAGCCATTCAAGCTTACTGTCAATGTATCTTTCCCACATACCCCTGTAGTTATCCTCTTTTAGCAGGTGTGGGAGACCCCCTTGGACACTGGGTGCTGAATAAAAGCCTTCAGTCTTAATTTGAAGGCAGCAGGTAGGCACTTGCAATGACTGGGCACCTTTTGAAATCTTGGACAATTTTGCTCCCTTAAAGTGTGACATAATACAGTTAGGCTGCGGTCACACACGCTAAATAATCCACTTTCAGTCCACTTTCAGTGCACTGGATTTTTACTGTGTGAACTGGCAAAATCCAATTGGAAAGTGCATTGGAAGTGGATTGAAAGTGGATTATTTAGTGTGTGTGATCATAGCCTTAGTCTGAGGTCTGATTAAGAGGAAAGACTATCAAGGGTCACACTTGTTGTGGTTCAGGAACTAGGTGTAGCCTACTTCCTCCCCTGAAGAAGCAGCCAAGGAAGACTTATAAAATCAAAGAGCCTTGAAGTTGGGAAAGGAAAGCAGCTAGATCTAAGTCTATATATCTAATAGCCAAGTTGCTCCCTCTGTGCGGATATCTAAATCCACACATCAGGGGCACATAGGGGGCAGAGAGATTTTCCTTCACACTTGGGGCAGTCCCAAGTGCACACTTGGGGCAGTCCCAAGTGCAGAAAAATCTGAAAAGTTTTAAAAAACTATAGGGGGGGATACTTAAATCCCCCCCAAAGTAAAAAAGCATTCCCTGCACATGCGCAGAGAACACACTTACCCCTGGGATCTGTGGCAGAGCCACGCAGGGCTCACCACGGTTGGTGCTGGCGGTGGCAGCGGGGGTGGAGAAGCAGTGGGGGTGACGGCTAGGAGCCACAGCCGTTGCCATTGTCAGAGAGGGGGGGGGAGAAGCCTGGCAGGCCCTGCAACCAGGAGCTGAGCCAATTGTTGCCGCGGCGGTGGGGGGGAGAGAGAAGCCTGGTGCACCTGACAGCTCACAGCCGCACAGGGCTTGCCACTGTTGTTGTTGTGGGTGGCAGTGGCGGGGAGAAGCCTTGGCAGCCCGGGAGCCGTGGGGAATACACTAACCCCATGGGTATCGCGGGTCCTGCTTCTTGTATATTCTATTTTGGCACTTGAGTTGGTAAAACTGTCGATTTATTAGGGGAGCATGGTGCCGTGATCTTTCCTTCAGAAATATGATGCCTAGTTTATACTGAATCCAGCAAAGCTGTCAACAAATGTACTGCAAAAGGGCTAGGGTTGCCATTTTTGGCTGGGAAAATTCCTGGAGTTTTGAGGGTGGTGGGATTTAGGGAGGGAGCTCAGTGAGGATGCGATGCCATATACAGTCCACCCTCCAAACCTGCTCTTTCCTCCAGAGGAACTGAACTTTGTCATGTGGAGATCAATTATAATTCTGAGAAAACTCCAAAGCTTACCGAAAAATGGCGATGTATGGCTATTATTTATTACAAAATGGCTAATCTTTGCATGTTGGTGCTTAGCGCCTCTCCACCCTGAGAACTATTCAACATTCATATCTGAGAACTACCTTGTTTGCCTTTTTAAAAACTCTGAGAAGCCAAGGGGCTGATCACTTATTTGAGGCTGCCTTCCTTCTTGCTGCATCCTCCATCAATGTAATCCCCCCCCCCTCAGATAGGGAATAACAGATATTTATAACCTTTTCAAAAAACCACCTTTATTTGATGCCTGGATTTAATTAATTAATTTCTCACGGAGACGCAAGGTGGATTACACAGTAAATCAGTGCAATGATTGTAGTAAAACAATGCAAGAAAATAGTGAGACGTAATAAGCAATGCAATAGGACTAGGATTACAAAAATTAGAAACAGTGCAAAACCCCCAGTATGCTAAAAAAAACACCCTCAAACACTAAAAGAACGAAAAATTGATTCATTTGCAAAGTATAGCACTCTTCGCTAATGAAATCACATTCCCTCCATGCAATAGGTTTTGAATCATTAAAGTTAGTCGAAATCTGAAAACACAGGTTGGCAGTATTGCTTAACTGAAAGTTCAGCTGAGCTGACAATTATTCTTTGCTGCTGCTGGTTGTAGTAAAGGGTCAATCTGTAAGGCCTAAGACAATTGCCCCTCCCTTTAAAAGGGGGCCTGTTGACTTTACATAGGCTCATATAAATATTTGGGTTTAAAATGCAAACACTGTTTTATTCAACACTGGGAGACAGTCCCCCCCCCCAGCATTCTCTAAGAACAGTAAAGAACATCCCTCCAAGTTTCCCCTAGTGGGTTTCCATCCCCAAAGGACAAAGTGGGAGAGAAAATCCCTGCAGCAGAGCAGTTTAAAAACAGACTGCAATACTCCTAGGGGACTAACACAATATTTATTTGTGCCACAGAAATAAAGAGAAGCTGCTGCCCACCCTGAAACTGGAAGCACATTGCCGGCCCAGGTCAACACTGCCTTTTTGAGATGGATGAATTCAATAGCAAAAGACTGAATTTCAATATCCTCGTCCTGTCTTCTGAAACCGGTTTTAACTGTTCAGGAACTTTGCAAGGAGCCCCAGGAACCATGCTTTTGTCAGGATACTGAAGACCAAAGTCATAATGATATGACAGGTCAGGATTTTATTGTAGGCTGCAACAGCTGTGTGTTTTCTCAGTTCAATTGGGTTACAGTGCTGAGGGAAAGGGGAGATTAAACCTTTTCCCTACAATGTTTTTCCAGTTTAAATTGCCTCCCTGAATAGGATGGGAAAGAAAAAAGATACAGTTACTCACTGAATGGAATCTGTTTGCAAGGCAAACATACGCCACAGCTTGCCCATTCAGATGGCTAGCTAAGTATTTAGCTTGCAATGTACAAGAAGAGGGACAAGGATGAAGAGGAGGGATCCCGTGAGGAGCCTGAAACTCTTTTAATCCCTGTTCATGTAGCAGCAAACCACGGTTTGCAGTTATGCTTGAACCAAGCCACAATGTGCATGGAGAGGCAGAGAAATCAAGCACAAATGAAGTGATGTCCTCTGATACTTTTCTTAATCATAAGGGAAACGTACACTGTCCATGCTTAGAAGTATTCTTGATATGTTAGAAGTACCAGCCATTTTTCTAACAAAACTTTCTGTTTATCTCAATTAAGTCTTCAGGGAGGAAGTTAAAGCACCATACTCTACCATATATGTGCTCTCTGACAGGCACACGCTGACCCTGGTAGGGAGGAAAAATTACAGACTAACTATCAGTAGAAGACTATGAGGAAACGCAGAAACAAAAGCACTTGGGTGTATACACATTATCTGTTCAATCACTACCCTACCGCAGTTAAACATCCTTTATGAACCAATCCCAAATGCCTTGGGGCTGGTTTAGGTATCATGCTTCATAACCACTGTAGTACTTCTGGATACTTGCTCATGAGTGCGAAGTAATGTGTGAACTGGGCAATTATCCAGAAGCAAATTCCAGGGTGACAGGTACTTAGGAGAAGTTCCCCATGATCATGGAAACTGTGTTTGGCCAATGAATTTAATCATCCAGTTAACCCACTGTGGCAGCACTTGGGCCCTCTATGTGTAGGGTGCAGGGGGCATTGGTTCTGCCACATTCAGGAAGAGAAGAGGGCATCAAAAGACCAGCTGAAGAGTGAGAGGAAGAGACAGGGAGGAAGTGGATATGTCTGTCAGTCTTATTCCCCCTACTCTACTCCCACTTGCTGAGCTTCTCCTCATGGCATAAATCCATGTCACACCATTTGTTTTTGTGACACGTGAAAGAAAGATAGCTCAAGGCAAATGCTGGATAGCTGTCAAATTAAAACTGGGCCATTTTTGTTCTATAACATGCAATTGTTTTGGGAACAAGATAGCACTAGTTCTTGGAAAGACAGGGTTCTAAATAAGAACACACTCATATTCAAAACAAATATGAATGTTTCTGGAACATGGTGTCTTGATTACTTCACCGTTCTCTCTTCTTGACCTTAAATTACAAATTACTGTGTCCCTGATGGTGCAAACAAATGCAGTTTACATGACCCTGTAAGCATGGTGCAATTTTGTATTTTGTCTACTGGCCTGCAGTGGTTAATCCCACACTCTCTGCTGGGGTAATCGTTGTCCCAGTCGGTATTTCCTGGGGGGTTTGATGCACCTGGCGATCGTGGTCCAACACTGTTTTGAAACTCAGATGAAATATGTGAAAAGTCCTAAGTGGGGAAGAAACAGGGGGGGAAAGGTTACACATACAAGTATGACCAAATCAATCCAGTATTATGTGTAAATGCTTGCTAGAATATATAATCCCAAACAGAACAAAGAGAAGTCACAGTTTAGCACAGTTCTTAAGCGTATAGAAAGCAATGAGTATTCAAGCTAGTGGGACATGTGCTCAAGAATTCTGGTTAATCAGGGGCAAAACGGATATCTTTCCAACAGATTGTAAAGGAATGTTCTGCTCCTGTTCCCTCCTTTGATTTACAACATGATATTTTAAAAAACTTTATTCCATGGATTGGATCCAGAGTAAAAACCCAGTAAAATTACCCACTAAAGGAGAAGGGCAACTTCCATGAATTCCCACTTTGTGCTGTAGAACTCCCTCCTGTTCTTCCTCAGGATCCCTGTCCCCCAGAAGCTGAATTTCATGAAGTTTACTGGGCTGCAGTGGGTGGAGGAAGGCAGGAAACTCCATTCCACTAAAAAATATTTGGTTTGGATCAAACCCTAAATCTATTGTGTGTATTGTGCACACTAAGGGAAAGCATTATTTTTTTGCATTCATAACTATACCCTGCTCAAGTACAGTTCTCTCTGTGACGATAAATTAAGGTAGCTGAACATAAAGTAACTTTGTAAACAAACAAACAAATCTAACTATTCAAGCATTGTTTCTTCATTAGATGCCAGTTTTTGATAGCTCAGACAGTCCTAAGTGACAACCCCACTTACGGATTTATTTAGGTTATTCACAGTCCCACCTTTCTCACGGAGACTCAAGGCGGATTACATAGTGTAAGTCAAGTATAATCAACAGGATGGGACAGCCAATGAACAGTGCAATAGGGTCTGGACTACAGAAATCTGAAAATAATCAGAAATCTAAAACAGAGCTGAAACAAACTTGCAACAAATTATAAACATTTAAACATGCCATGTTAAATGGTGTAGAAACTACCTAGTTGGAGCATACTTAAAGTGATATGCAGCTGTGGAGGCCACAGTCCCGCCCTATCCCTCTACCACTGCAACTTTCTATACCATTTCATTACAGTACAGTTTCATTTACCTGTGCAAAAAAAAAGCCCTCTTGACTAATTCTGTTGAGATGCTACTTCTGATGGTGTCATGTTTGTGTAGGGACTAATTACAACCTGATGGTTAATTTATATTCACTTGATAAATGTGAGATCTGGGCAGTAACAAGGAGTTCAAGCAAAGAGCTTTATGAACTTTGGGCCAATAATGCAGAACACTTGCTTTCTAAAGCTCCAGCTCTCTGATCTCACATAAATTCCATTGATTCTAATTACTGTTAGTTCAGCTTCACCATGATTTTCTGGAGTGAGTTTAAGCATTTTGGCCCAAATCTGCAAGTGGGTAATTTACCACCACAATAAACAATATCAGATATATTAAAATTTTTGTATGTCTTCATATGCAAATATGTTCAGACAACCCTAGGCTGATTTACAGTAGGCCGACGAAAACCTGCAATACAATTATTTTTTTCCTCCCTCATGACATCCACTTGGCAGCTTTTAAGTTGTTGTATCCCTGGACCTGCTTGTCTATAGAACAAAAGAGCCTTTGGTTGCTCAATGAAGGATTGCTGGCTTCCGCATACCAATGTATAGGGAGCTCTGGGAAAAATACTTCTTACACTTTGGGTAATAAATCCAGGGGAACTCCTCTGATGCACAAGCTATACCTACTAAATGCAGTAGAAAATGAACTCATGTAACTCTGATATGTTTACACAAGCTTTTTGATGGATACAGTCTGCATTAGTTGTCTTAACTGTGCTACTGCCCCACGAATAACACAACTATCTGCTAATGCGGTAGTGATAAACTTTTATTTCCTTTGGAGATGCCCACTGTTTGTGCCCCTTCCACAACAGAGAAGGGAAACCTTCCAGGGTATATGATGTATTTAATTGCAGGATCAAGATCATTGTGTGATCCAGAAAATCAGTGCTGTCCATGGACTTCTCCTGTCTGAACAAGCCATCTTAGCATGGAAACTCTTAAGTTAAGCCGTTCCTGCTTAAGAACTGCAGTCAGAAGGACCCACACAACTCACCTGCTGCCCTGGTGGTGAAGAGTTTATCGGGGGCTGTACCTGTAGTGCCATGGAAGGAGACAGGATGGGTTGCTGTGGGACCTGCTGCATGCTGAGGGACTGGTTGAGGATGGAGCTCTGCGGGTGATGCAAAGACAGCTGCTGATGGAGAGGGGGGCTGATTTGGAAAGAAGGAGGTGGTGAGGCACTGATGCTGGGCAACATAGGCTTGGAGTTGAGGGTCCTGGAGAGGCTGGGGTGAGGGTGTCCACGGTAACTCTGCAGATCTGATGGGGACAAGAAGGACCCCAAGCCGGGATACGGTGATGAGGCCTGTGGTGGCATCGTGTACAAGGGCTGTTTTGGTGGGATCATTTTTGAAGGTTGATTGGTTTGGGCACTTTTTGTCTCCCCCTGGTCAGCTGAGCTCTGCGGGAGGAAAAACAAACAAATGCAAAGGAAATTGCAAATTAAAGTTATTTAAATCAAGCAAACAAAACGTGGGCTTTGGGATTATTTGAAAGTGTTGTCCTTTCCCTTAAAACCCTTATCCCCTAGCAGCTGGAAAATGCTAAGAACAACCTGTAAGATATATTTGACACATCTTACCAATGTTTGAATCTCATCAATTGATGGAAATAAAACTGAAATCATTGTGCCGTTGAAATATTTTCCTCTGGAACAGCACCTTCTTTTTATTGCGATCAAAGGCTAATGAAAAGACAGGCAACTAAGTGCATACCATCTATCCCATTTTTATCCCACCCTTTCTCCAAGGAGCTCAGGGCAGCGTATACAGTTCTTTCCCCTCCTTTACTGTCTCCTCATGGAAACCCCGTGAGGTAGGCCAGACTGAGAAGGAGAGTGTCTGGACCACCTACTGGAGATCTGAACCCAGAGCTCCCCAGTCTTTCATGCTAACCACTGCCTCATTTTAAATACTGCCTCAGTGCTGCCTGCCTCCTGTTCCAAACACACTCCAGTTCTGCCATGATTTCTACTGTTGTCTTCTTCTCTCCCGCATCCCCCCATAATAAGTTCCCCAGAGATTCCACAATCTTTTAAAGGCCAATTTTCAGTGGTCACTTAGAATTAAGTGCCACACACTGTGGAGGTCACAGTTTTGATCTAGGGTTTGCTCTGTCCAGGAAGAAGGTGATCTGAAGGTGGGGGGAATTAAAGATGGTCCCCATGTCACTGACAGATCACTAATTGCTGGGGTTTAGACTTACAGGGATACTGTAACTATATGAGCTTATGTTTGTAATTAAGATAATCTGCCCCGGAGCCTGATGGATCTAACTGGTTTTCCTATGGCACTGGTGATTTTCTGGCCTATGTAGTCTGTGCACAATTTGATGCCCTGGTTGTCCTCTGGAACAAGGATACAGCCTAGGCAACTGACACAACTGTTCCTGGGCCCTGAGGAGCTGCAATGACAAGGGAGACAGCTTGAGCGACAGTGGAGAAAGACTTGAGATGAATCTGACAAGGCATGCGCTACGGCTCATTTTAAAGATTACTCTGTAATAGTGATGGTGGCGAAGACACAATATTTCTTGGCCACCATTACATCCACACGGTGTAGACCTGCAGAACTCTTCCAGGTGGTCAAGGGCCGATTGGGTTCCAGCCTACAGGAGGAGGTGAACTGGTCTGCAGCTCACTGCAAGCATTTTGCTAATTTATACAGTCCCAATTTATCCAGTTGTGAGAGATACCTTTCAGCTTGTCCAGACTGAGGGTGCGGAAAGTATTCTAGGAAGTTTGAGACCAAGCACCTGGTCTCAGCCCCTGCCAACCTAGCAGTTCGAAAGCAAGAAATTGCAAGTAGATAAATAGGTACCACTTCGGTGGGAAGGTAACAGCGTTCCATGCGCCTTGGTGTTTAGTCATGCCAACCACATGACCACGGAAATGTCTTTGAACAGTGCTGGCTCTTCGGCTTGGAAGCAGAGATGAGCACCGCATCCCTAGAGTCAGATTCGACTGGCTTTCGAGCAAGGAAAACCTTTACCTTACCTGTTTGTACTTGCAGTCAGCCTCTGAATCCCAGAGCCAAGAGGCAACATCAGGGGAAGGTCCTGGCCTCTATACCCTGTTGTTGGCTCTCCAGAAGAACTGGTTGGCCACTGTGTGAGACAGGATGCTGGACTAGATGGACCACTGGTCTGATCCAGCAGGGCTCTCTTCTTATGTTCTTATGTTCTTGCATAATCCTTGTCCCTTCTGGTTGTTAATCTACTGGGGGTGGGGCTCCAGAAGACAGTAAATGCCTCCCTGGGACAGGGCATGGTTGCCCCAGCCTTGAAGTAGGCAGTGGTGCATCTGTAACCCAAAGCTAGGAATGGAATGAGCCAGGAAGGGCTGGAGCCTCTAGATGCAGAAGGATACAGAATGTGGGAAGCAAGACTGCCCTGCTGGGGAGCTTGAACCTTAATCACAGGCTCAACACCTTGTTTAAGGTAACTATGATCTATGTATGGAAACTGGTAAGGAAGGGAGACTTTTGTTCTAAATTGTAATTTTAGTATTATTGTTTCAGAGCTGGGTTATCTAGTGGGGAGTTCATTTGGGACCTTCATTTTGGAAGCCGGTGCACAGAGTGTTCAGCTGGAGACTTCTTGGCCCACCAACAAGAGGAAAAAAGATGGACTTTGGGGTGGCAAGCTGTGAAGAAGGGAAAAGCTAATTGTTTGGACTTTAAACAATCACTGTTCTGTTGTGTTACTAAGATCTATGTCTTGTTACATGATATGATATTTATTGAAAAGTAAAAATGTTTTATTCTCCTTGAATTATTGCAAGATTCATTCCAATTTCGGTCCCACAGAACCCACAAGCTGAGGTTACACGTCCACTCCCAAAGAAACCTACTCTGTAGAATAACTACCTTTCAGTTTCAAATATAACTTTCCTGAGCAAGGTGCTTGAACAAGTGGTGGGTGGGCAACTTCAGGGAACCCTGTATAAAGCAGATTGTTTGGATCCATTCCAGTCTGGTTTCAGGCCTGATTATGGGCCTGAAATGGCCTTGGTTGCCCTGTGCCAAGAAATACAGGAGGTGTGCGACCCTGTTAATTCTCCTGGACCTCTCAGGGGCTTTTGATAACATCAATAACGGTGTCCTTCTGGACTGCCTTTCGGGGTTGGGAATGGAAGGCACTGTTCTACAGATGTTTGGTCCTACCTCAAAGGTAGGTTTCAGAGTGTGGTGCTGGGGGACTGCTGTTCTGCCCCTTGGCCTGTGGCTTACAGGGTCCCGCAAGGATCTGTCTTGTCTTCATAAAACTACTGGGAGAGGACATCCAGAGATCTGGGCTGAGTTGCCACTAATATGCGGATGACACTCAGCTCTATCTCACTCTTCCAGCAGATCCCACGGAGGCCTGGAACAGGTGCCTGAAGGCAGTTTTAGGATTGATGAGGGCTAACAAATTGAAACTTAATCCTGACAAAACCAAGGTGTTACTGGTGGAAGGAAGATCTGACCCAGCAAGTGGGATATCTCCCCCTAAAGGAGCAGGTTCATAGTTTGGGGATGCTGCTGGATGAACAGTTAGCAGCAGTGGCCAGGGGCACCTTTCACCAGCTTTGGCTGCTGAGTCAGCTGTGACCCTTCCAGATGGGAAAGATCCTGCAACTGTGGTGCATGCTCTGGTAACACCCAGATTAGATTACTGCAATGTGCTCTATACGGGGCTACCCTTGAAGACTGTTTGGAAGTGACAGTTGTTACAGAATGCTGTGGATCCAATGTTGACTGGAGTGGATCATAGGGACCATATCATTCCAGTTTCGTTCTATCTACACTGGCTCTCAATTTGCTTCTGGCCCAGTTCAAGGTGCCGGTATTGACCTTTCACGCCCTATGTGGCATGGGGTCCGCATGCCTTAAGGACCACCTTCTTGCATACGAACCTAGCCATTCACCCTGGTAAACTTAGAAGGCCCTTCTTTATGTGCCCCAAACCACCTGAGGCTAGATGGCTGGCAACGCAAGAAAGGGCCTTCTCAGTTATGGCGCCAAACCTCTGGAACTCCCTCCCCAAACAGAGTCAGCTGTCTCCCACTATTGTTGTCGTCCACCTGTGGGTGAAGACTTTTTTGTTTAGTTTGGTGCACCCCTATTAACTGTTATTGGCCTTCCTCCCTTACAGTGTTGTTATGTTTGTTGATATGATTTTATTGAATTATTTATTTTACACACACACACACACACACACACACACGCTTACTTTATTTTAAATGCTGTTCTAAAGCTAAAATGTTTTAATGCTTTGATGTCTGCTGCCCTGGGGACCCTCTTTGGGTGGAAAGGCAGCATAGAAATGTTTTAAATAAGAAAACAAGATTTTAAAGACAGTGAATTTCAGTTCAATGCAGAGACTGGGATGCTTTATCTAGCATAAACTGACCTAGCTAGCTATTTTAGGACTACGCCTCCTCTTCCTTTTTTTTTTTTTTTTTTTTTTGGATAGAGCCTTGCTGTTCTATGCTCAAGGCTGACAGTGGAGATAAAAAGGGGTCCTGGCTTACCAGAGGGCCAGATAAGTGAGACATCCAAAAAGTGGAAACCCCTTGCTTTCTGTTCACCTGCCAGAGACCAAGCACGGCAGTCCTTGTTTTCCAAGCACAAGGGCCTATGTGAGTGCCTTGTTCCCTTGAAGGCCATTTCATCTACTACTTTAATCCCACACCTGAATCACCAGGATTGGTTTGGGACATAGCATTATTTCCCATGGTAATAGATGGTGATGCAGTAAAATAAGGCTTATCCTTTTTGTGGAAAATCAATAAGCAAGGAGGGCAAAGGTATATTTACTATCATCAAGGGACATCCTGCATTTTGGGGTGTTTTGCTAGGTATAAACCCTCCAGGGTTTTTTTATACATAGCTTTTACGTTTATACAATGGTTTATACAATGCAGCACTTTCATACATTTTATGTACGAGGCACTTGGAAATGCCACTCTTTTTTTACAATTAAGACCTTATTCATCCTTACAACCACCCTATCATTGTTATTTCTGTTTTACTAACAGGGAATGGAGGCTGAGGCTGCAATCAGATTTAACCACGAACCATGGTTTGTTGTTATTTATTTAAGAAGAAGAACAGTTGGTTTTATACTCCACTCTTCATTGCCCGAAGGAGTCTTGGAGCAGCTTACAATCAGCTTCCCTTCCTCTCCCCAAAACAGACATCCTTGTGAGGTACGTGGGGCTGAGAGAGTTCCGGGAGAACTGTGACTGGCCCAAGGTCACCCAGCTGGCTTCATGTGAAAGAGTGGGGAATCAAACCTGGTTCTCCAGATTAGAGTCCACCACTGTTCCCCCCACCCCTGGTATTTTTGCTTTGTGTGTGTGTGTGTGTGTGTCTGTGTGTTTGCCTGTGTCTGGAAGTCATGGCGACCTCTGGCAACTCTTACTGGGGCACAGAGGACGTTCAGAGAAGTGGCTTGATAGCCTGCCTCTGGCCTCCCAGCCCTGGTATTCTCTGGAGGTCTCCCATCCAAATACTTGCCAGGGTCGGCCCTGCTTAGCTTCTAAGATCTAAAGATGGGGCTTGCCTGGGCTATCCAGGTCAGGGCTGAGTTTGCCACTCTTAACCACTACACTCTTTAGAACATTTATATGCTGCCTCTCCAGAAACCTGCTCAAAGCAGCTTACAACTAATGAAACAAAGCTATTAATGCAGCATTAAAAACAGGCCAACACCAATCAATCCATAAAGTACAAGTCAATGACATTAAAGCAAGTCAGAGAATAACAAGTACACATTGAGAAGCCTAGAATGATGTAAATAAAAATTATCTTCAGGGCAGAAGAAGACTATAAAACACTTAAAAAGATAAATCCTGTTAGGTAAAAGCCTGGATAAAAGTATTGTTTTAGCCTGGCACCCAAAAGAAAGTAAGGCAAATGCCAGAAGAGTCTCATGGAGGATGGCATTTTAAAGAAGAAGAAGAGAAGAGATTGGATTTATGCCGCGCCCTTCAGAGCGGCTTACAAACTCCTTTCCCTTCCCCTCCCCACAACAGACACCCTGTGAGGTAGGTGGGGCTGAGAGAACTCTTGACAGAAACTGCTCTTTTTGAAGAACAGCCCTTATCAGAACTAAAACTTGCCCAAGGTCATCCAGCCAGGTGCAGGTGGAATAGTGGGGAATCAAACACGGTTCTCCCAGATTAGAGTCTGCGCACTTAACCACTACACCAAACTGGTGCACTTCACCACTACACCAAAGACAAAGCACCACCATTAAGGAGGCTGAGGAGGCCCTTTGTCTGGTTGCACGTGCTTCTGCTCTGAAGGCGAGGCAGAGAGAGGATGATCTGTTAGGCTGGACAATATGGGCAGAGGCAGTCCTTCCAATACCCCAAGCCATTCAGGGTTGTAAAGGTAATAACAGGCACTTTGAATGGTGCCTTGCATCAGGTATGCAGCCAGCACAGATCTTTCAGCACAGGTGTGATACAATCCAAGCATCCCACCTCCAACAACAACCGGGCTGCTGCAACTTTGACCAATTGAAGTTTCTGAACAGTTTGCAAATGAAGTCCCACATTAAGTGCACTACAGTAATCTAGGCTGGATGCACATGGATCACTGTGACTAAATCACTGTTATGACAACAAGTCTTGGAGGCATCTGGATTCATATGATTTGAAATCCTGGTCTGTAGGAATAAACCACACATGGAGGTTTGAACATAGTAGCAAACTCTGGTTAGTCATAAACCAGTTCTCAAATTGAACGCCAAAGAAGGAAGGAGAGAGAGATGGAATGCTGGAACCCGAAGTTCATTCTTATAATAACAACCCATGATTTATGGTTACATCCAAATGCAGCCTGAGAGACAAGTGCTTCCCAAGGCCACACTGTGATTTCACAGCAGAAGGCAGAGGGTTGAAACCATGTCAAAATCCCACAGTGCTTTCTACTGTACCCTGATTGCCCCGGGAAAGGGAACAACATCTCAGCTGATGATAAAGCTTGGGAAAGTTGGGATAAAAACTAGTGCTTCTTAATTCTTACTGTCTAACTAATGAAGGCAAAAAGCCTCAAACTGAGGGAGACTTTATTGAGTACAGTATATGCTATCTACCATGCCACCTGCTCCATTCTGTGGATTGCTTCAAAAGCAGGGATTCTGTAACAATTATTTTTTTTTACTTATTTATCTATCTAAGGCAAAGGATGAGATTTTAAGCCATTTACTAGCAAAGGTATAGAGTTTTTTGCTGCTAAATATCCTAATTTCAGGTTTATTTAAATATGAAAGTCACCTTTTAAAACTCTCCTTTTTAAAAAAAAGCCCATAACAGTTATTATTGCTGCTTCGCTAAATGCGGCAAGGTACTGTGCCAATGAATTATATGCAGCGTGAATGGAATACCAATCTCCAAATATCCAACCTTTAATACATTCAATGCCGTTATGAATCTTTTTAAACACTTAAACCAACGAAAGGGACTCGGATTATTTCCTTTTTGACCTTTTCGCCACAGCTCTTAACCTTCAAGTATGGCTCTGTTAACTCCCCAGGCAAGGTTCCTCAGTGCTTATTCCACAGCATGAAGTGTGTGTTTACCTCAGTTTTAATTACACTAAAATTAAAATTATGGAACATTTTAAAAAAATTAAATGTGATTCCATTCAATATTAACTTCAAAACTGCAGTCTTTGCCTGGCCAGTTGCATTGCCGACTTCAGCAACTCTATGTGGTTTTTGAGCATTTTGTGATACAGAGGTCAAGTTCAGTCCAAGAATGCTTAGTATTCAGCCCTCTTCTACCACTGGTAACCTCCAGGCTAAGGGCTAAGCTACACATTATTACCCAAGACATGACTTTGGTCATCCAGGGAGCTCTTCCACCAGGCTTTTGACTGAAGCAGCGGACCCCTGCCCCCCCCCCCCCCCGCGTTTCGTTTTTCTCCTGGCGCGCTATACAAGAACCATCTACTGCTGAGACATCCGGCTAAATTATACATGGCACTCTATGACTTATGTTGTTTTATATTGTTGTTTTAAACTGTTTTTAAACTGTACTGTGTACTGTGTTGAAACTGATGGGATCCGCCCTGAGCCTGCCTGCAGGGAGGGCGGGATACAAGACAAATAAAAAGTAAATAAATAAATCCTACCTCAATGTATTTCAACTTTCATCAAATCCCACCAAATTCTCTCCTGTCTCTGCACGGGTCAGCATCTATTGACTAGTTATCTTCCCCCTCCAGGCTTACTTACCAACATTTCTCCCTCAATTCCAGCTGTTATTTCATTGTGCAATAACAACAAATAGAAAGTAGCATTTTTTCACTGCTAAACCCAAGTGTTTGGCTACACTTTGCTTAGAGGTACCACAGATGGCCCTGTGCACTCCTGACCTCTAATCCCATGAAGTGAGAGCTCTCAGGACTCAGCATATGAGGTGCTGAGGATTTATACTCTGCAAGTACAATAGAATAATATGAGACATACGTTGGGAAGGAACAGCAGCAGGCATGGCCAGATTTTAGAGTGGAAGCATTGGAACAGGCAGCAACAGAGAGCCATGTTTGGCAGTTTTCAATGATCTTAATGATCAATGTCATAAGTGTAATCAAACAAGGGAACCAATAACCATATGCAAATATACTGTGTGCATTAATGGTGAATGACAACCACAATTCTATATGAGTTCTTTTTGTACCATTCAACACCTTTATTCTCTTGGATTTTTGTGATCTAGCTGTATTAATAAATCATCTCTTCAAAACCTATTGTAGACCCATGAGACTTACAGAGGGGAATTTCCTTCCCCTCACTGTTCTGGTTCCCACTGACAACCCTTTAGCTCCATTTTCCTTTCCTCCCGTTTCAACTTCCTCCCAATCCTTTCCCCAGTCCCATTCTGCCCACTCCTTCTCTCTCTCCCCTGACAATCTTTCAGCAGATGACCACCAAAATCTTGCAGTGCTTCCTCACAGGATCTCAGCAGCCATTGTAAGTTGTTTAGTTAATCACAGATAACACTGTCGATGAATGCCAAGGGTTGGGCAATCCAAAACAGCTGCTGAAATCTTTTGAGGATAATCTTGCAATATCTTGGCACAATCTATTTTCTATATATTTTTCATCCCTCCTTTCTTTTGTTATAAGAACATATGTTTAAACTTTTTCTGCAAACCTGGAAATTCCCTGAGATGGGCACACTCGTCCCCCCAGCCTGTATCTGGTCCCATTTTGTAGGATTTTTCTATATGCTAGGACCGGGTTCAGGCATGTATATAAGAACTTCTTTACTGAATTAGACAAAGTCCAATATTATGTTTCTGATTATGGCCATCCAGATGCCTCTTAAATAATGAAAAATGCATCCCCTTCTCTGGTACCTTTGTAGCTTTTTTTTTTTTGGCCTGTTTCTAGTACCTCCAAATTAAAACAATCTGTCCTTTTACATGTCCATCAATCCTATCCCTTCCAAAAATGTCACCACTCTTAAAGTTCTATAATCACAATGATGAAAATCTGGCAGGATATTGCTTAGAAGAAAACACAGAGTACAGAGAACCACAAGGGCTCTGAAATGGTCTGACTGTGAACTGAGCCCCTCCTATTTTTAAAAGTTTTTGAAAGAAATGTGCAGACAATTTTGTCTTTGTTTATGAGGGTAAAACAAGAATGTGCTAGAACCTTTCTACATGGATGAGCAGTGGATCCCTACTTTGTCACCGTTTCCATTTTATCCGTGGTTTTGGTTCTCTGCTTTTCACTATTAGTTTCGTACATTAATTTGTATTGTGCATGAATGCTGTATGGTCTTGACAGTACAGTATTAATATGAATAGTATTTACATGTACACTGTGCACCATTTATATATACAATATACATATAATTTAAATCGCTGATCTCCTGATGCACAAATAATATTGAAAAATGCATACATTTTATGGGAAACATTTGCTGTGAGAAACAGAAAGTGGTGTGAAAATACATCACAGATCTGATTCTCACTGGGGAGAAGCAAAGTCAAAATGGAGGTTTTCGAACTGAAACAGAGATGAGAATTTAAAAATTATCTATTCCTTGCCCAGGTGTGCACAACCAAGTTATGACTCTGGTTATAGCTAGCCTTATCTCAAAATACTGAACAAACCCTCAGGAAACCAGGTCTTATTCTGATGCAGCAGAAGAAATACTGGCATCTTCACGATGTTTTCTTGAGCCATGCCACAGAGTATTTCACTTAGCTCTCACAGAAGGTAGTTAACACTGAAATTAGTTTGGATAGCATGGTTACAGTGCGTTTCTTATAAACTTGCTCCTCCCCAGAGATTTTCATGAGTTGCAACTAATTTATCATTGCCACATCCACAGAGATTCACTTATGAAACATAGTCCGTTACCTTGGAAACCAAGCTGGCCCGGTAGGCTGCCAGAGCTTTTAGGTACTCCTTCTTTGCTGCTTCGGTTTTCCGTTTATATGCCTAAAAAGGGCCAAGAAGAGAATATTAAATAAACCAATGGAATAGAATGGTGGCAATCTGACCATGCTGTGGCTTACCACTTACATGATGACCAAGTGAGGCCATGGCTCTGTGCAAGTACATCTGATGTGGAAACACAACTGAGACACTGCTTTCAAAGACAGAAGCTCAAGCCTGAGTTGAACCACACACACCCATTAAACAGAAACTGGAATCTAGAAACTGGGACCCTGTTGCCATCTGGCCTTCCTGCTTAACATTGATTTTGCTTCCTCATGATGATGATGATGATGAAGAAGAAGAAGAGATTGGATTTATACCCTGCCCTTCACTACCCAAAGGTGTCTCAGAGCGGCTTACAAACTCCTTTCCCTTCCCCTCCCCACAACAGACACCCTGTGAGGTAGATGGGGCTGAGAGAGCTCTTGACAGTAACTGCTCTTTTTCAAGAACAGCTCTTATCAGAACTACGGCTTGCCCAAGGTCATCCAGCCAGGTGCAAGTGGAGGAGTGGG
This sequence comes from Gekko japonicus, assembly GCF_001447785.1. Lineage (NCBI taxonomy): Eukaryota > Metazoa > Chordata > Lepidosauria > Squamata > Gekkonidae > Gekko > Gekko japonicus. The sequence continues at coordinate 3,150,342 of NW_015175358.1, forward strand.
GAATCAACCCCGGTTCTCCCAGATTAGAGTCTGCGCACTTAACCACTATACCAAACTGGCTCTCATCATATCAGAGAGCTCAATGGACTGTCTGAAGTGGCTACAATTCCACACTTAGCAATACATTGTTATTTAGACTTCTTGTTTTCTTGGTAAGAAAACTTCCAACAACAGAAAAGACCCCTCCAAATCTAGGTCCTTTCCTGGTGTGCCCCTCCATTTTCATACTGGCGTCTTTGTTACTACACATGCATTGATTGCTCTTCTTAGTCTCAGAAATCTGGCTAAGATTGTTCTATTCACTTATGCCTTTGTCTCGAACAGGAGTCCCCAACCTTTTGGGGCCTTTGGGCACCTTTGAATTCTGACATTGCCTGGTGGGTTAGTCAATGGCTACTAAAAAAGTGGCTGCCAAAAATGACTGTAAATATACATACAAAAATGACTGCCACAGGAGGTGGAGCCAGCCATACATAGTGAAGATCCCTGTGATGTGGTGGCAGCTGCTACCAAAGTAACACTTTAAAAAATCTGCACAGCCAATCAAATCTCGAGTGGCCAATCAGAAGCCTTTCTCAGCAAAAGCCTCACCTGGCTCCACCCACTTTCTAAAAGCGCTTGGCAGGCACCAGGAAAGGTGTTGGTTGGGCACCATGGCATCCACAGAATCCACATTTGGGTCCCTGGTCTAGCACATGTGATATTCTTGGCCTGGTTTTAAAGTCATTGCTGGCTTTTAAATCTTTAGTGCTGACGCTGTAGCATGCTATTTTAACGAGTGGCTTTAAAAGTTTATCGTATTATGTTTTTAGTCCTTTTGACTGGAAGTTGACTAAAAATTACACTGATGAAAGATGGGATAGAATTTTTACCAAATATCTGCCCAGTCAATGCTGCTCAGTCAAAAGAGAGAATTTTATTTCCCTGACAAGCTTAGATTCATAGCTATTGAAGCCAACACACGAACACTCTGAGCGAGTCAGTGACATTTTTCAGTGGTTTCTTGAAATAGAGCAAGAAACCCATCACTGCAGGACTTAGTGTGCATGAGCTGAAAGAGACCAGATATTGCTCATGTTGGCATTGATGTGAACCCATTTCAGTTGCCTTGAAATCTGCAGGCTCCAGCTTGTTCTTTGTGTTTAGGAAACTCTCTATATAGTGAGGCTGTTCAATAATTACTGTTGTCAAAAGCAAAAAAACCCCAAAAAACAAAAACCCAACCCAACAACTTTGTGATGACATAATGACCTTCTGGTCTCAGACTGCATTCAGAATAGTTACCTTGTAGTTAACATCTACAGTGCAGTCCAGTTTCAATATGTCAAAAGAAAATCTGAATATTAACACAGGGCAGCTACCCAATTAGTAGCTGTTAATATTCATGCTGGGAAAGCAAACTTTTCTGAAAATCCCCTGCAGTTGCCCTAATATTAGGACATTCAGCAATTGTGATGCTTTAATTTGCATTAAAATTACATAGGGTAAAAAGTCGATTTGGGCTATTTATATGTAGCTGAAATATGCAGTTTTCAAACTTTGCTACAAGGAAACCTGCTCTATAGTTAACAAGTGAAACCAATTTGAGCTTCAAAGACCCATCCCAATTTCTGCAGAAGTCTCCCAAGAGAATATCTGGTTTGTCAGCGAATAAATTTCTTCCTTTTAAAATTTTTCTTTAGTTACACTCAGAAAGATTTAGCTGCAGGGAGAAGTTGCAGTTTTTGTAGATAATGATCCTCTCCCTCTCTCTTTTTCTCTCTTGCTCAAGGTAAGATGTTAGAAGAGAGCTTAACCAGCATTTGATCTTCTTAATCTCAAATTGAATTGATGCTCATGTGCAGCAAACTCTTAAGAAACCCAAGAATAACGGCTATATGAAATGAAGCTGATGAATTCAATAAGTCACATCCCTCATACTTTTCTTAGGTTTGATGTGTTAGTTCTTTCACAGCATTCTCCCTCCCAGTGCTGGTAGTATAATAACTGTACAAATGAGGCAGAGGAAGAGAAACTGAGAGAGGGGATGAGCCTTCCATTCCGTTTTCCTAAATCCTAATTCCAGGCCTGCCCCATAAATCAGAGTACCTTCAGTGCAGTCTGGGTTTGTACGGACAGAAGGTGAGTTCTTCTCATGCCCATTGAGCAATATGAATGCAGAGTCCTCTTGGTTTTCTAGGAATGGGGGCAGGGATTCTCCTTGCCAGGGGAAGAGGATGGAATTGTTTCTCCCCTCTCTCAAAAGGCAGGAACTCATAGGTGGCAGTGACACACGCGAGATAACGTGTGTGTGGGGGAGAAGCAAGGCTATTTCCCCCGGAGGAATTTGACCCACAGTTGCGCGATCACACAGTCCTTGGAAGCTGTGGGGGCAGCCCACCACCACCACGTGATCAGATACAACCGCAGGTGAGTCTGGTGGGGTTTTTTTTCTGTTTGTTCCTGATGCGCTTAAACGGGGAATCGATGAATTGCATCTCAGCACTGAGGGCTCCCTATGGAGGGTGAGATGATGTGCATACTGAGAAGGGGGGGGGGAAACAATGGCACGGAATCGGGATGGCCTGATCAGACCATCCTGACGCCATGAGAGCGCGCTGGAGCGATCAGACAGGGGAAAGTCTGTCTGTGGCCTGTAGCATCCTGTTTGCTACTGGACCTTCCCTGGTGTCTTTCTACTCTGCTTCTGTGGTGGAGCAAAACATGTTGCCAACGGATGTGGGGCGCTTCCCAGATGTTCGTGTCTGATCGCAGCCTTTAAAACTGCCCGACATTCGCACCTATGGCGCGACTAATTGTGCGTGTGATTGCGGCCATAGTGTTGATACTGCCTGAAGTCACCTAGATTTCAGATTACCTCAGTGTGCAACCTAGAAAATGTGCTGATTGGCTGCTAAGAACCAACAGCTCAGCCCTAGGAACTCTAATGGGTTGAGTAGCAGTTTTAATGCAGACATCATTAATTACTTTCAATCCAGTTTTAGACTGAACTGGTTTCACTCTACTTTCCAAAGCAAATGATTTCCGTTAAGACAGAGGCACTATTCTGCATCCACAGACAAGAACAGCTAATGGAAGTCCTCTTCAAAAACCTCTAACTGTTCTGGGTAACTATGTTGATTATCATAGTCAGCATAAGTAGTCATGTAATTGTCACACCAAAATGTGCAAATGTCTATTACAGAAGCATGGTTGCAATTCTGGAGCATTATCTTTTCCAGGGTACAAATTGTTGGCAGAGTTCAGAAATAATCCAATCCACGCTTTGGAGTTTGCTTTCACTGAATTTACTGCAACAGGATTTTGCAGAAAGGCAATAACTGACTACAGGCCATTAATACAACAGAGAGGCCTACAGAGCACAAGCACTAACACATACTAACACACAACACAGAGAGAGAAAACAACAGGTAGGTTGAACTGCAAGAGAAAACATTCAATAAACCCTAAACACTGGATAATGCTCCACAGCTCCCCCTAAGGTATAAGTGGACTAAACTACTCTTTCAGCCATGTTTACAGTAACTAAACTCTTAGCAAGCTGTCAGTTCGCCAGCACAAATCACAGTAACCACTTGATATTCTTCCATGTGGAGCATCCTCACAGATATAACTTCATGCAGGAAGTACCATCTTATCGAGGGCATAAAGAACACGTGTCCCATGGCAAAAACACAAGGAGATGTTATTGCTCCCCGATAGTACAACATGGGAGGAGTGGCTGAAAGTTATCTTGAAAGGCAAGGACAAGACTGCAAATCAAGATTTCTACCTTTTAAGATTAATGTTCTTACTTGCTTCATGATTTTTGTAGACTCTGAAACATATTACTGTCAAAATTATAGGTTTTCTCTAATGACCAAACTTGTTGGACTTACAGGAGCCTTATGCAATTTATCTGTTTACGGCTTTAATAGTTCAGTATCAACTATTCAAAGAGCCAAATTATGGTGTTTGGTAACCAATGAAACATCAACGGCCATCCAACCCAGCAGTTATTGACCTTTTTCTTATTTGGGAACTTCTTTTTTTCAGAAGCAAATGGGAAGGAATGTTTGTTCAGTCCCATTCAAGATCAAACAAGCTGCCCGCAAGGTACTTCTCTTTCAGAGAGACTCTAATTAAGCCTATTCTAAAATATATTGTGCTATGTTTCTAATGGAAGTGGAATATGGAGTTCTAGTTCATCAAATGAATCCAGAATCCTTGAAACATCCTCTTAAAGCATCTCTTGACTGTTTCTAAAATTTCTCCAGGCTATTTGCTTAGACCTTAGACTGATCTACTGAAAGGACAATGTTAAAATACTGGAAATCTTTGCTCCATTAAACGAAGGCGGCTTTGTCAAAACAGCATCTGGAGAAACATTATTTACACTTAATCAGAAAACTGCAGCCTTGACTTTGTAACATCAAAGCCCTGATCTGTAGATTTTGGGGTGTAAGTCTCACCCAAAAGATACATACATCTTTGAGTTGTAGTAAAGAGCTGCTAGATTCCATGTCCATCTCTAATGTAGAAACAAGGCTACAAGTCATAAACTTGTAATGATACACATTTCTGCCCAAATAGCAGCATGGGGGATTTTGCACCTTTCCGCCTCAAAGAATTGGAGGCAACAGACACTGGGGGCAAGGAAAGAGGAAAGGCTGCCTTGTGCAATTCAGCCAATGGGAGGGCTGAGAACAGAAAGCTACTTAAAACTTTCCCCTTGCTGTTTGGTGTGCTTTTCTGCTGCCCACCCTTCCGTCTCTATGGCAGCATTGTGGCATTAGCTGGCTGCCTAGAATTTTTTGAAGCCAGGTCAGGATAATGGATCTTTTTTGCCTGCTTCATATTTGTTTGCTATGGGGTTGGGTTTTAATAGGGATGCCAGCTTGGCGTTCGGAAATACCTGGAGATTTGGTGGGGGTGGAGGGTTTTTTTCCTTACAAAGTTCATTTTCTCCAGGGGAGCTAATCTTGGTCACCTGGAGATCAAATGCAACAGCAGGAGCACCCTGGAAGTTGGCAATCCTAGTTTTAGAAATAGACCTGATACTGAGGGATTGATGAGTTCCTTACTGGGGACTGTAGGATCTGTCTGGGTGAGGTGATTGTTGCTTCATTAGACTGGCAAGCACCCTTAGGCATCCAAGGGAGGCACCCAAAGCAGCCACTGATGGCTGCATGGTCCAGGAGGGCTGGTAGGGGTTAATTCCATGGGGCTGCGCATCAGTGCTTGAGGTCCGGGAGGTCCAGCTGTCCTCGACTAGGGCCAGGGCCTTTTTGGTCCTGGCCCCAACCTGGTGGAACTCTCTGCCGAACAACATCAGGGCCCTGCGGGAGCTGATGTAATTCTGCAAGGCCTGTAAGGCAGAGATGTTCCGCCAGGCTTTTAGTTGAGGGCAGCAATGGATAACACTGGCCAGTGTTCCCTCTAAGCTGAGTTAGTGTGAGCTAGCTCACCGTTTTTTAGCCTCCAGCTCACACCTTTTTGTCTTAGCTCAGGAAGGATGACTCCAGGGTAAACTGTTTTATGCAGTAGCCAAATCGCTTGCTCATAACTTTAATGTGAGTTGCTCACAAAGAAGAACTTTTGCTCACAAGACTCCACAGCTTAGAGGGAGCCTTGACACTGGCACCCTCTCTTTTTGTTTCTCTTCCTATGACCCCACATGCCCTTCCCTGCCTTGCTGCGCAGACCAATACTGCAGCCAGCAAAAGGGGTTTATATCGCCCTCTGGAATGTTTATTGATTTATTAAGATAATTTTATGCTGATTGTATTTTAACTGTTTTAATTGCCCAGAGCCTGCTTGCAGGGTGGGCGATTCATAAATTTAATAAAACAAATAAATAAACCTTTACCCTGATGTGTGGGATGGGGCTGATGGGCAACATCTCTCTGTACAAGTTTGGTGCAGCTGAGGAAAAGTAGGCATGGCCTACCTAGAGTCAGGGTGGGATGCCCAAATGCAGACAAATCCAGTGGGCAGCCTCTTAGGGAGTCTGCACAATGAGGGAGTGTGAGTTCAATGTGAAGTTCATATTGTAATTAATAAACCCTAGTTTAACCCATGCATTTTGTATGGTGTCTTTATTTCAGGAATATGGGGGCAAGATATGGCTAGTGATAAACTCCACATCTGTCTGTCTGTCTATCCACCCACCCAAGCTATTTTTAATATTTGAATTGTATTTGGACTTCTAATTAGAGCTGACTGCCATCATTGCCTGTGATTTGGCCACTGGCCTTTCACCACCGCTATTCACACAAAAGGTAACAGCTCAAATAAACCAACAAGACCAAAAAAGCTGTCAATGGACGCTATGCAACAGGTGAAAATAATATCATAATATATTAAACATTAATATATTATCAACAATACAGAAAAGTGCAAAGAAGGTTCCAAAAGTAGCTGCAGTTGATGAAGTTCTCCGGAATAGCGTTTCGTTTTGTGAGGACTTCCTCTGAACAGGACCACACCAGCAATAGCGTCTTCTATTGTTTGTTCATCATTAAATATACTGACATGATAGCAAGTGCAAGTGTGCTTTCGTTTAGCCTGCCCGCTTCTAGTTGACTATGTTTAAACTCGAGAGTTGAAGATATGACTTCTGTGAAGCTATTGCTGTCATGTAATTGTGCTAAAAGAGAATGCATGCAGAATCCTGCACATGACCACCCCTGTGTGTGGCACCAATGGCTATAAATCAGCACAAGCTGCAGCTCCCATGCTGGGGGGCTGTAATGAGAATGCGATGACTCCATACAAACATTTCAGACAGCAAATATAAAGCCATTCCATTAGACAAACAGTAAAGCAAGGCTTCAGTCTTCAGTTGACAAATTGCTGATTAATTCAATTAAAGTCCTGTCTACTGATTTGTGTGTGTGTGTGTGTGTATATATCTCACACACACATACAGACACTCATTGAGAGATAGCCAGTGTGATGACTTGTTGGACAGTGCTAGCAGAAGAAGGCAGGTCTGGCTTCAGGCCCCATCTATCACTCAATACGTGGCTGGCACTGTTAGCGCTAACCACGTAGACCGTCTGTTTGGGGATGTTTCTGTGGCCCCAGTCTGACAAGGATCACTGCACGAGGATTTCTATTTGGTGCAGGTCACCTGTGCTGGATTAGTATTTAATACTTTAAATGTAAGTTAATTGATAGGGCCAACAAGCAGCAAAGGCTCAGTTCTCTGCCATGCAGAGACCACTCAGACACTCCTGCTTCTTCCTCTTTATGATGATCTGATGAAATGCCAAATATGGCTCTTCCCCTCCCAATTCTCGTTCCAGGCTGCCTCCCTACAGTAAAATGATGGTAGCTCCCATTTAACAAGAATAACAACAGGGAAACTAGCTTAAACAATGCTCAGATGAAATAAATGACACTGCATCTTTAGAATTTGCAAAGGCCTTGTTTCGTAATGTCATGTTGGACCTGCTACATGTACAATAGAGAGTACAAGCAGAATACACAGTGATTGGCAGTGATGAGAAAGGACAGACTGGCATCTGCTACATTCAACCATCACAGGAAACATGAATGCACACACACACACACACCTCTTACATTCACACACACACACAGACACACACACACACACTACATTTCACAAACACACATGTGACTGGATAGAGCAGAGGGAGAGATTCCCTGTACTGTACTCCTCCATCTACCCACTCGCCCACAGATATGAATCCACCCCTCTTCCTCCTCTCCACCTTTTTAGTAGCTGAGATGCCAGCGAGAAAGGTAATGAGGGGGAAAGCTGGCTTCAGGGTGGGGATCAGCTGAGTATTCAAAGCCCAATCCAACGCCTACATTCTAGTGCTCAGCATGTGATGCTCAGGCACCTCCTGGGAGGATCAGTTCCATCTCTCACTATTTTGGGGGAGTCTACTCAATTGACAAAGAACATTTCCTGTTCTGCCCAACCTTCCACGTTCTACCCGAATTAACATGCAGATTGACAATTTGGAAACAGGATATAGATTCTGTGTTGCCTAATTAGAAAAATACAAGTGGAGACCCACAAGACTCTGCGGGCCCAATCTGTGGCCACTCTGCTTTATTGCGGGGCATAAGCAGGAGATCTGGAGATCTTCCCAGTGTGTTGGTCCCTGGATATGGGTTACCGATGGGCAACTAACACCCCCCCATCCCTGCCTCCTTGTATTCCTCTCCAACCTACTCCAACCCATGTGCGTTACGGGGCTGCCAACTGAACTGCCATTCATGGCTTGGTTCTGTGCAGCACCAGGCACATGGTGGGGAGAGACTGAGCCTGGCTGGAGCTCTTCCCTCAGCCTTGCTCGGTCCCTAGCTGTTTAGATTTGCAACTGCCACCTGTCAATTGTGTGGCTTGAATCAGGCTGAGTAACCTCCACCAGGATGAGCCAGCAAGTTGCTGTTGTGCACCGTCACCTGAAATGCAGAGGAGACGGCCAGTGAGACTCAGCACAGAAGGACAGCTGCCACCACTATGCAAACAAAGCAGCCCCAGGGCAAAAGTAACAGGCAGATGGCACAGCAAAAGGTGTTGGGGAGCCCACCGCCTACTGATCAGGCTGCTGCCTCTACCTGAGATTCCACTCCTGCCTAGACCTTTGTCTCCAGAAGAAGCTCCCTCCCAACCATCCCAAATTTCAGCAGAGGGGGAGGACGGATCCTGCTCACTCATGTGTCCACAGCTGAAGCTGCCGCCTCAGTGATGTTTCAATGGCTTTGAGGACAATGGAACTTCACTCTGCCAGTCTGTGCGCCTGCAGTGAGGTCGCCTCAGTGGTGGGTGGGACAAAGGCCCCTGAAGATCCCAAGAGCCCTGCGCAGCCGCCTTCCCACCTGCCTGCGGCCTTAAAGGTGCTGGCAATGGGGGAAGCTGCACTAGCCATGCCAGTGCCAATGAAGCTGCTTACTCAAGCAGCAGTTCCCCCTCCGTCAACATCTGCTGCATGTTGGGAGGACGGTGGACACTGCCAGTCTGGTGGAGATGCATTGTTTGCACAAACGCTCTTTTGTGGTTAAACCCACTGTGGTGGTTTGTGGTTTTTTTTTTAATTTTACATTTCAGATCTTTCTACAGACCTGGGGAGTACCCCAAATCTAGAGAAAAATCTTCCTTTTCTCCACCTGGTCCTGATTTGTGGATATATATATTATATATCAGTAGGTAGGGCCAGATTGACTATTAGAATATACAAGTGGGAAGAACTCACAAGGACTTGCAGAGCCCCACTATTTCCTTTGTCTCTTTCTGAAAGCTCCCATAGCCTCTCCTGTTGCCTGTTTTCTCTCTCCTTCCTATCCAACAGCCAACCTACCTCTATCCAGGATATAAAAATCCACAGGTAGGGCCAGGTTGACTATTAGAATATATGATTAAAGATGGCTGTGTTTTCTAATGGTGGGTGCTAGCTATTGTTTTTATCTTCTTCCGTCAGAGTCCTCAGGAGGAAACTTTCATTATACTTAAATTTAACTGACTAAAAGCCAGATGGTTAGTTCAAACAGGAACCCTAGGAGAAAGAGATGATTAGCAACAAAAACTTTATATCTTACTATGAATTCCCCTTTAAAAATTCTACATGTTGTTCAGTAGAATCATGTAAAGGGCTTAGAATGAATGGACGATAACTAGAAGCAGATGTAGCCATTACAGTAAAATGATCACCAACAGACTATGACTGATGGGGACTTGGATTCAAATTCTGACTGTGCACAAAGTTCACTAGATGACTCACAGGCAGACACTGTCCCTCAGCCTAACCTATCTCAAAAAAGTTGTTCTGAAGGCAGAATGGGGAAGGGGGAGAAAAACCGTGCACAATGGGATAACCTAACAGAACACAAGATTCTTCTGTGGACTTCCCCACCATTCTGCTTCCTCTCTTCTTGCCCGTCCTTTTGATAAAACAACAGAAGAGAAGGAGACTGGATTTATACCCCGCCTTTCACTACCCGAAGGAGACGCAGACTGGCTTACAATCTCCTTTCCCTTCCACTCCCCACCACAGACACCCCGTGAGGCAGGTGTGCCTGAGAGAGCTCTCCCGAGGACTGTCCTTGAGAGAACAGCTCTGAAAGAGCTAATGATTGACCCAAGGTCACACCAGCAGCTGCATGTGGAGGAGTGGGGAATCAAATCCGGTTCTACCACATTAGAGTCCGTGCTCCTAACCACTACACCAAACCGGTTCTGGAAAAGGAAAGGCTGAGCATCACTTGTGCTGAAGCCCAGCAGGATTGGCTTCTCCCCTGGTAAATCCCTCTCTCCTGCAGGCAATGGTATCTTAAATCTGCTTCACATCTTTCACTATCTAGTTCCTCACAAAAATATTTAATTCGTTTATAGTCCAATAATAAATGTTAACTATTCTGTCCCACAAATACAGGAAAAAATATTCTACATATTTTTTAAAAAACTATCCTTGTATGATACAAGGTTGGATCTTGTGGATCCTTTCTGCTAGTGGAGGTACTCTCCTCTGGTGGAAGGAGTGCTTCCCTGACAGCAGAGGCCTCCTGCATCAGAGGAGGAACAATTCCTTCCACCACAGGAAATCGCTTCCACTAACAGAATAGATCTGAAGGGTTCAGCTCAAACTCCTGCCATTTTCCTTGTCACTTCATTTTCCTTTCTTATCTGGTAGAGAAAGGCTAATTTTATTTGGTTAAACTCAAAGTAAGCTGAAATCAACTCCAAGGTTTAACTTTCTTCTCCAGTAAGATTGCAATTTTCCATTCCAGCAATTATCATTTGCAACTACCCTTGTTCTCTCTTGGCGTATTTTACCACTCTTGCTTTACATGACCATTTTTTTGCAGTTTTCCCACTTTTTAAACTCTCTTTGGAAACAATTGAGGAAATAGAGACTAATCAGCTATAAATGGCAGATTCTCCCCCCCCCCCCAAAAAAAAGTTTTCAAAAAGGAAGCCGAGATTCTGTTTTTGGCTGTTTTTAAACAACTGGTCTTTCTGATATACCTGCATGGCTTTCAGTCGTAGCAAGACCTATCTTGCTTTTCATGTGTTAACATGATTACCTGTGACCCTGTTTAGAAACCGCACTCACTGTAGCACCCACTTGGCCTTATGGACTGTAATGAGAAGTAGGTAGTTAAAACTAACTTGACACCTTAAAAATCCAGGGCAAAATGTGAACAGCATGGAGGCTCTGCTTAAAATCCGTCCATGCAAAAAAAGAGCTTTGCAGAGAGCCTCATTTAAATATCGACAGAACTGGCCTTCTTTCTAATTTAATCATCTGTTCCTCCAGAGAGATATTACATTCAGTCATTTACCAGATTTAAAGATTTAAAAAAATATTCTGCATGTGTGGTTTTTTTTGCAGATAATCTGCTGTGCCTGTGGGTTTATTTTCTTATTTGTCAGCAAGGGTGTTCATTAGTCATTAAAGGACTGGGTGGGTGTGGGGGAGGAAGGCAGCAAATATGTTACTGATTACTGAGTGTGTGTATGTCGAGGGGGGGGGGAAATCAGAGCTGATAGAAGCATATGTCAGAGACACAATCCTGACGCCTCTCTATCTCACCCAAGCAACTAGTAATTGTGCCATAATGAAATGTTCAGTTTTGATAGCCAGTTAATTAGACAAGTCAATTATTCCAAACCCTGCTGACACCCACAGAATTGTTCTGTGTCAACTATACATGTGAAATGAGAGGAGTAGCTGCTATTCATAAACTTGGAATTTTAGCTTGCCAGTTTAGAACAGAACAGAGTATTGAACAGACTGTCCCCATCAACTACCACTGACCAATGATAGCTCAGTTATACTATTAATAATTTAGAAACAGAAGCCATATACCATAGTGCCTTTGACTGGATTTTGCTTTGCACCAACATGGCTGCCTGCAACCTCTTTCTACTATTGGTTACTGTCATTTCTATTTAGAATGTTATAAACATTAAAAGCTTCTCCCATCTTTTTGCCTAGATTCAGCACAATTCAGAGGTAGTCTCATAGTTAAGCCTTCTTCCCCATTACTTGCACCTTTTCCATTTGTGTACTGGCAGAGCAACACTGGTGGAGAACTGCGGCAAGAGCTGCCGATGCAGAATGAACATATTTGCTTTCTGCACTTCCCTGCACCAACAGAACCTGCCCATTCAGAAACACACTTTGCCCCCGAGGAAGAAGCATTTAAACTGAACCATTTCTATGGAAATCTTCAAAGAAGATTGAACACTCCAGCTGAAGAATATGCATATGTTACAAAACAGACCTTTCCCCCATCTCTTTGCAAAGTACTTCTCAATCCTAGCATACGAAGAAATGGACCAGGTGGTGGGGTGGGAGGAAACTGTGGTTATATACACTTCTGTCCATAAAGAATCATGCCTAGATAGAGTACAGAACAGGATAGAGTACAGAACAGGATAGAGTACAGAACAGGATAGAGCTCAGCCATGTTGGTCTGTTGGTCTGCTGTAGAAGAGCTAGATTCGAGTCCAGTAGCATCTGGTGAAGGGAGCTTTGACTCTTGGAATCTTATACCCCAAAACTCTTTTTGGTCTCTAAGGTGATACTGGATTTGAACACAGAACTAAGGGTCTTGTTATACGTTAGACAGCCCTGGTGTCTGCTTTGCATCTGTGTGACTGCTCCTGGACTTGCATCTGGCTTCCTCTTTTAAAGAACTAATTAATGAGTGGTCCAACATAACCAACACATGTTTGTCTGCAACTGCATGTTAAATACAAAGTGGAAACTGTGTCAGCCTGTTATAGCAAAATAAAGCAAAAGTCCAGTGGCGCCTGAATAACTAGTATTGAAGTTAGTCTTTCAGGTGCCACTGGACTTTTGTTTTATTTAACTGAATGTTAGCAAGTTGATGGTGCCATTATTTTACCACCCTCTAATTACCAGTGTATATGGTAATTAGAGAGGAGTTGGTGTTACACCTGCCAGGAGTCCTACTTCTGAGTCTCAAAACATCATCTTCCATAAAAATAACAGCACTTCAAAAATTTTAAAATATCTGTATGTTATCTCTATATATCTCTATTATTTGATGCTAAAATATAAAGCAGAAGTATTATTTTTTGATATATTACTCTGTTGGCTCCAGTCTCACCAGCAATTTCTTTATCAACTGGAGGAATCAATAGGGAGAACAGCCTCTTTATGTGAGGATGGTGGTGTTCTCTCCGCCTGCCTTATAGGATCATAAAAGAGACATGAGTTGACACACACTATATGTATTGCGTATTGAGAACCTAAGGTAGCTCCCTGAAGAATCTAGCCCTATTCACTTCATGTGAACACTGAAATAAACAATCTCTACTTGCTGGCTAATCTGTCATTTCCCCCCTGAATCTGATCACCCTGCTTTCTCAGTTGAGGGAGGCTTATAATATGCCACTTGCAACAGAAAAATGTAGTATTTGGGTCACCAGTTGCAGCAACTGTATCATTTGCAATAACTAGGGGGAAAGCCCATCAGGAGCAGCACTTATCAGTGTAATTAAATGGCTCAGCATTGCTCCAGGCACTGTCAAACACTCTAGCTGGAGGTAATAAATCTGAGGTCTGCAAATGTAAAATTGAGTAGTATCTTGCAAATGGATACTACAACTCTCGAGGTATTATTTAAATAATACTAACTGTTAGCAAGAAATCCATGATTAGAGATTTGGATGTACCAACTGAAGGTTGTAGTGGACTCTGAATGTTTTAGGGTATCTGCCTAATGTTTCTTCCAACGAGCTCAGGGGGCCAGATGTCACCCACTAAGTTGCGTCTCTGAATGAATATATAAATACAGATGTTCCTAGCTCTGATCATCTTAAAGGTGCCACCGGACTCGAATTTTGTTCTGCTGCTTCAGACCAACACAGCTACCAACCTGAAACAGTACACCATACTGCCACTCCAGGACAAGCCTGGAAGTACTGTATACAGAAAAAACAAATACCTGGAAAATAAATGGATTGGTGCTGTCTTATCTCATCAGCAATACTTCCCTGGAGGACATTTGTCTGGTTTCTCACTATAGCTTACCACACCAGCTTGTTGCAAGAATAAGGTGGAGGAATGAAGATCCTATGTACATTGCCCATTGTACAACCCCACTTTTAAGTAACCTTTAGGGCCCAGTATTTCTACCCATATTGCTTCTGTTGGGGAGTTGATTCCCCTGATGTTTTCTATTTGATTATTTAATTCTATGCCTTCTTTGATTATTTGATTCTATGCCCTCTTTGATGTACAATGCAACACCTCCCCCAATCTTTCCCTCCCTGTCCTGCCTACAGAGCTTATATCGAGGGATCACTGTATCCCATAGATCTTCCCCATTCCACCATGTTTCTGCAAGACCCACTATATCTAATTTGTCATTTAGCACCAAGCACTCCAGGTCTCCCAACCCTCGCCTCCCTCAGCCCCTTTGTTGCCACACATGCCCCACCTTCAGCATCCTACCCTCAATCCCAAGATCTATTTTGCTCCTATCAATATTATCCTGAGTGTTTACATAGTTGCCCTTTTGGACTGACTTGTCCCGAACCGAAGACTTTCCAGCTCCTGTCAGCTTTCAACTTGGGATTAGTTTAAAAGATGCTCTGCCACCTTTTTGAAATTCCTCATCAGCAGATTCCCTTTTGGTTCTAGTGAAGCATGTCTCTTTTGTACAGGTCCAGCTTGTCCCAGAAAGTTCCCCAGCGCTTAACAAATCTAAAGCCTTCCTTCTCATCCATGCATTGAGATGCCTGATCTGTGCCTGTGTAGCTGGCCCTGTGTGTGGAACTGGTAACAATTCTGAGAATGCTACCTTTGAGGTCCTGCCCTTCAACCTTTTTGCCTAATAACCTACATTTTCTCTCCAGGACCACACAATTACATTTCCTAATGTTATTGGTGCCAACATACAACACAACTCTGACTCTTCTCCAGCAGTATCAACCTATCTAGACAGCGTGTGCTGTCACAGCCTTCGTACAAGGCAGGCAAGACACCATGAGGTCAAAACCCCTGTCACAGATCCCACTCTCTCTGTTCCTAATAATCAAATCACCCACTACCAAAAACCTACCTTCCTCCCAACCCCAAAGGAGTGTCCTTGGTACAAGAAGACAATGGTTCATCACCCAAGGAAAAGGTCCCTTCTAAGAGATCACATCCTTCCTCCTTTGACTGACACCCTCTGACCTCAAAACTCTCACTCTTTACAACAGCAAAAGAGCTATCAACCATAAGTCATAAAAACAAGCCAAGAGCCCAGCAGGGACATTAAAACAATGTAAACATAGTGTACATTTCCTAAGTTTCAGATGACATTTTCTAAATAAATCCAGCAGCCTAATTTGGTATCTATAAAACAGTCCTTAGACTAGAAGCAGATCATCTATATATATAAAAGAAAGTCCCCTCACCGTAAAATCAACACCCAGGCCAAACCGCTGGACCTAGAGACACCAAATTCGGGGAGAGCGCTCCCACCATGGCGTAGGTGCTCACTAAGAAGGGAGTTTTAGAAATTCAACCCCTAAGTGAGTCAAAAGGGGGAAAATGTGCTCCCCCCATTGATTTCTATGTGGCTGCCAGGCAGCTGCCTCTCTGCACCCCCACTCTCTGATTGGTCAGCTGCAGAGCTCAGTGTTCTGAGGTAAAAAAACCTCAACAGTTACAGGGGACTGCAGACAGCTAATGACAGTTGAGGAAATCAGGAGTGGCCAAGAACCACCTGTGAGGTGAAGCAAAGGCCCAGCCTCTCTGATGGCTTCCAACACACTCCCCCCACCTCCTACACGTAACAGGCGGTTAGGCAGTCTGTCAGGTGCAGCTCCACCTCCAAGTGACTTCTAATCTCCCCTCTCCCCCTCCTACACTGGACAGGCAGCTGCCTGTCAGGTGTAGGAGAGGAGGTGGGATGGCTTCCAACACACTCCCCCTACCTCCTACACCTAACAGGTGGTTATCTGTCAGGTGCAGCAGCAATTGTAGTGTGTTTAAAGCCACGAAGGAGCCTGGCCCAGCAGTAACGCCTTAGTGATCCTGCCAGCCCTGCCTCCACAGTGGCTTTTAATACTCCTCCCCCCTCCCCTCCTACACTGGACAGGCAGCGGCCTGTCAGGTGTAGGAGAGGAGGTGGGATGCTTACAGCCACTGGGGAGGTTTGCTTAGCAGGATTGCCTTAGCACTGCTGCTGGCCCAGCCTCCCCGATGCCTTTAAATACAACCCCCCCCCAACACCAGACAGGCCAGTGTCTGTCAGGTGTAGGAGCAGGGCCAGGGTATGAATGTTTATGGGGAGATAGTAAAGGACATTTCTAGGAGCCATTTCGATGCCAGATACAGCAACGCTACAAGGGGGAGGCAACTTAGGAATGCGGTAAAGACATTTGCACATAGGCCTCCTGCAATGCACTGAGCTGCACAGGCCAAGTACCAGCAAGATCACCCTGAGGTGCTCAGAACAACACAGTCTCCATATGAGCAAAACAATCCAGGAACACAAGTAGAGAGGCCATCACTTTTGTGGAAGGTGGCAGGAGTGGACTTAACAGATGACTGCT
>NW_015175358.1:3166965-3221978 GCF_001447785.1 Gekko japonicus
TACAACAAATGTCACATTTCAAATTTCACATCATCAGTATTATGACTGGATTTACGGAACTTAAATACTGTAGCGAAGCATGGGCAGCAGGCTAGTAAAAAATAAACAATGGACGCAGACAGGATCCTTCCCAGAACAGCCCATTAAGTGCTCTAAATTTTTGCCCCACCCCCACCTTTATAAGGTTTTGGTAGAGACAAGTTCCTGGCATATGAATCTCCTGCCAACACACAACATATTTGGCTTGGCCCTAAGGATCAAGATGGAGACGTGAGACTGGAATTCCTGTTAGAAGTTAAGAAGTTACATCGCTGTCCAGATGTATAGATGTATCAGAAGAAGCCTGACTCTCTGCACCTCATTTACAATTAAGGTGACCATCTCTTTTTCACAGTAGTGAAAAGAAACAGAGATCACGTAAGGCAGGTGGGGGGGGAGATGAAATGTAATGCCCTGGAGTTTTAATAAGTTCACATAAGAGACACAGGATGGGCAATGATGAACAACGAGAAGTTTAATGCCAAGGCATACAGTCAGAGAAAGTTGGCTCATATAAAGGGAAAGGAATGGAATGGAGAGTCAATCAATAAACAGTAAATAGCTTTCAGCCTTTGGGGAAAGGGTGTCAGAGCAGAGTGTGCCTATCACTTGGTGGAAGGCATTAATGAGAATCTAAACATCAAATCCAGGTGTCACCAAATATGAGAAATAGGCAGGTGGAGATTTGGGGACAAGAACGCTCAGATACTTTAAGAATGGGGTTGTACTTTCTCTCTTGGCTTGTGCATACAGAGAGGAGAACACAAAATAATATTGAGAGAGGAGATGCACACAGAGAACAGCCTTTTTTCCTTTTCCTCCTAGGAATGAAAAACTAATGAGGAATTAAGTGCCTAAGAAGGTACCAGACAGACGCTTGGTAAATCTGGAATTAATTTGCCTTCGAAAGAATGGCTGCCTTATGCTGAGTCAATCGTCCCTTCGTATAATTCAAGACATGGCAGCCAGTGTGGTGTAGTGGTTAGAGTGTCAGACTAGGATCTGGGAGACCCAAGCTTGAATCCCCACTCTGCTATGGAAGTTGTAGGGCTAGTCACATACTCTCAGCCTAACCTACCTCACAGGATCGTAGTGAGGATAAAATGGAGGAGGGGAGAATGTTGTAAGCTGCTTTGGGTCCCCATTGGGGAGCATGCTGGGGTATAAATAAAGTAAACAAATGCAATCTATTTACTTTTTCCAAGGTTTCAGAGATATTTCCCACCCTAACTACCCAGTCCCCAGAGGCTGGGGACTGAATTTAAGAGCTAAGGCATGCAAACCATGCATACTGTCACAGACCTACATTCCACTGTTGTTGGATGGATCTCAAGTCCAAAACATAAAGCCTAAGCAGTACTGAATGGGCTAAATAAAACCAAGCAGAATTTAGGCAGCAGTTTTGTGGTTCACTAAAAAGATAAAATTTTAGAAAAAAGTTTATATAATAAATTTGGCATACTGCCCACGTGTGCTCTGTAATGCAGCCATGCGCAGTCATCCAAATGTACCCATCTGCAACCGTAGACAGAACTGTGGTTACTGCTTCAAACTAGTCCCAGAATTAACATGTTGGCACAGATTTGGATAAGCCCAGTTCCTCTAGATGGTGCTAATGTTAAGCCAAATTTAAGCCTCTTGATTTCAGTTTAGAAAGTTGGTATTAAAACTCTGTGTACAGCAGGGCAGCCTTCTTTGCCTGACTGGAAGACTTTATTTCAATCTAGAATTAACATCTGCCCCAGCTAATGTCAAATCAGCCTACTTATTTTTCATTGTGAGTTTAGGGCCAGATTTGTTTAAAGACAGAGTGTGGAGGGGTGTTCTGTGAGCTTTGAAAGGGGAAGCTGAAAGTTGAACACAGATTATGGGGATGGCAGGTATTTCACCGGATGATAACAGCTGAATTAGCATTTCATTTTTTAGTCAAATACGAACTATCTCTACAGGAACAGCTGCTAAACTATCTGGCAAAGTTCAGAGAGTAAAATTAATTTTTTTCTTTTTAGTGGCATATTTCTTTAGATTCCTATGTAAGCCTCTTAGGGAAGGCTATACCAGCTGCTAGAGAATGAAGATTATAATGTACACTAAAGCACGGTGGTGGAGGCATTTACAGTTGTCAGCTTCTATCCTCCATTTATGCACATTGAGACCAATGCTTGAAAGGGTTAAGGCGAGGAAGGAAATTGTGCAACTTGCAGAACAGGTGTCCTTGATGAAAACCCAAGGACGGGGAGATTGCTAATCCTGTATTCCACAGCATGATCAAATCACCAAGCAACAGATATAAATAAAAAAGGCAGGAAATGAGGAATTTAGATACAAGTGTGTCAGCGAGAAAATGAAGATTCATTGTGAAGAGGCTGGGAAGAGAAGAAGAAAAAGAAACAATATGACAGAAGGCACAACTGACAAACAAAAATATGGAAAAGAAAATCTTCAGGGGGAAAAATGCAGGAAAATGACAACAGCATCTACATCAGCTGTGGTCCTACACTATATATTTTTTCCTTTGCATTAGAAAGAAAGTGGTGGTCTTTTCTCTCTCTCTCTCTCTCTCTCTCTCTCTCTGTTTGCCTTACCATTGTTAGTATGACTAAAAGAGAAAAAGAAAAAAATTGTAATGAGAAATAAGCAACCTTTATTTTGCATCTTTCATCAGTGGAAGGAGAGCAAAGATGCTTTGTGGAAGCAGCAACACCTGTTCAATGGCACAGGAATGTATCCTGCCTTTCAGCAATCCAAGGTTAACCCTCAGCGTGCTGATGCTTTTGCTAAATAGATAGTGTCTTATTCCAGTTTGTAGCAGGCAGCAGCAGATTTAGGATTCATCAATTAATACTTAACTGCCATCCAGCCACGTGCAGAAAAATTAACTCCTGCCTTGAGGACTTCCATTAAGTCAGTCTTTGCAAACTGGAAAGGCTGGATATATTATCCACTAACTGTGGATGAAAAGTGAAAGGGAACTTCACTGTTTTCCTTCTCTTTGTCAGTATAGAGATGTCTGGTATGAAGACAAGACTCACTGGAAAAGAAAAGTCATAACTGACAGGATGGTACATAACAGGCGAACAAGGGTCACTCAGCAGGGCAACAGCACTACCCACCTATGAAGGAGTTTCTCACTCCAGAAGTTCCAGGTAGTCTTTCTTAATGCCTTGTCATTCATTGCCTTCATATAAGGTAGGTTTCATGACAACTTAGCAAGATTTGTACCACTGCTACCACTGTTAATGCAGCGTGTTGTGGCATCGGGAGGACTAGTGGCTCGGTTGTAGAGGATCTGCTTTGCATGCAGAAGGTCCCAGGTTCAATCCCATCTCCAGTAAAAAGGATCAGGTAGGATCAGAATTCAGTCTTGATTCAAGTGGTTCTAGATCAAATCAAGCCTGAATTCTCCCTGGAAGCGAAAATGACTAAACTGAGGCTACCATACTTTGGTTACATCATGAGAAGACAAGGGTCACTGAAAAAGACAATGAGGTTCAGAAAAGGTGAAAGAAATAGGGGAAAACGAAAGCCTGACATGAGAGGTATTGACTCAGTAAGCCGTTAATGACAGGACATTTTGGAGGTCTTTAATTCATAGGGTCACCATGAGTCAGAAGTAACTTGACAGCACATAACACACATAATGCACACAGCAGTTGATATGAAAGACCTCTACTTGAGGTCTAATGGGGAACTGCTGCCAGTTAGAGTAGGCAATACTGACCTTGGCAGACCATTATAAGGTCTGACTCAGTATAATGCAGCTTCAAGCATTCATTTATCTGTTCAAACTAGCAGCACTAACATACTAACGGAAATTGTTCAAGCCACTGATCTACAAAGTCTGGTGTAGGGTGCATGAAAAAAAAAAATAATGGTATTTTATGGGTTCCGGTATATTGGACCACAAAATTTTTGGAATTTCCAATAATGGTATGGTATTGGGATTCGGGAAATAATCGGGAACCCAAATTTTTTCAGCTCCATTGTAGCCTATGGGGACCATTCCCTATAGGCTGTAATGGAGAATCAATCTGGGGGTCTCTGGGACTCAGGGGGGCTGTTTCTTCAGGTAGAGGCACCAAATTTGTAGCATAGCTGCTAGTCCCTTTCCTCACCCCTCCCCTCAAGTTTAAAAAAGATTGGACCAGGGGGTCCTATTTTATGAGCCCCAGAAGAAGGTACCCCCATCCTCCATTGTTTCCAATGGAGGAAAAAAGGCAAGTAAAGGGACACGGTCCCTTTAAATGCCTGAGTTAACTTGCTGAGTCCTGCTGCTACTACTGCCGCAGCGCAGGCCGGCTTCTCCAATATCGACTTTCGTTTGGGCTCAGCTAGATCCGAATACCTGAAATTAAATACCTGAAAAATGCCACTATACCTGAAAAATAAATACCTGAAATTTATACACTATACCTGAAAAATAAATACCTGAAATTTATACACTATACCTGAAATAAATACCTGAAAAATGCCACTATACACAAAACTGATCTTAAAAATGACTGCGTAAAAGCAGAAATCTGTTACTGAAACCAGCTACCTATAAAATTTCTGCCATATTATATAGCAGAATTTAAAAAAAAAAATATAACAAGCCTTCCTAAGGCCTCAGCTACTGTAAGGACAGCCATGGTTCAGTTTGTCAGTTGGGACAGAGATTATCAGTGTGCTAAATATTACATTTACACGATATAGTTACTGCCCATGATGACTGCTGATTATATACCTCCACATACCACATGATAATGAAAGTCAGCCAAGTCTTCTCACAATGACGGTGCTCCTAAGTAGCACAGAATGAAAAAATGAAACCTGCAGCAATTCATCATAAAAGAACAGTGGTGGTGGTGGTGGGAATCCCATGAATATTACCCAACTGATTTTAGCAGCATTACTTTGGCAATGGGTGGGTGAATGTTCACTGGTTGATGTGGCACTCTGATGCATAGCCCTGTCACACAAAAGTTCGTGGGAAGTATAAGCTTGCACGTTCCCCAGAGATAACCATCCACCTAAGAAACCAATTTCTGTTTTTTAAGCTCCTTCATAACCATGGATGTTCTCAGTGTTCAAGAAAGTCCATTTCTTCCTGTTTTGCCATCAATACACCAAGGGATTCCAGAAAAGTCCTCCTGCAGACCCACAGGGATACCGCTTAAATAACTGCATTTACCCAGAAGGATCTCCCAGTCTTGTTTCCATCTTTATAAAACACTGCAACCTTGTTGTTCTCCTTTCTCTGTACATCATCTGTTAACTAGAAGCTGATTATGAGATTTGAAAGTAACTTTCTATGCAGTGAAAATGGATATGCTTTTTTAAAAAAAATGTGTCAACCCTCACTTTGCAACCACAGATGGTCAAGAAAACTTGTCTGCAGTTATCTCCAGAACAAGGTCTTTTTTTGTTTGGAATAACTCCCTAGACGTGTCCATCAGATGCCTAACTTGGTGAAAGCACTTACAAAAATTATCAGTTAAAAATATTTTTATTCGGGTGACATCTGATTCTGTTTACAGAGTTGTGTCGGCTGTGAGTTTTTAACTTTGTTTTTATTATGCAGCATGGTACAGACACGGTGGATTTTAACACTGGTTGCAAGCTGCCAAGGAGGCCTAGTTGAGTAATTTATTTAAAATGTTTATTTAAGTATATTTGGCTTTTTTCTACAAAGTGGATTAGGTGGAAATATAAGTTTAAAATATAAATTTAAAAGGTCTAACATCATCCTCTCCAAGGCAATTCCAAGCCAAGGCCACAATGGTTCCACCTATACAATCTGGGTCCCAGGGCTGAACTACACAGCATACTGGAACTGATCCATGAGAGGATTTTCTTCACAGTTTCTCATAGTAAACAGCAGCTACAGTCTTGAATCCACTGAAGCTTCTATGTGGGCAGAAGAATTTACATCTGCACAATGTGACTTTCTCACCTTCTCCCTTCTGCTGCAGCCCCAAATGCCCAATGCCAAACGACAACTCCAGGGGGCATTTTGTGCTGCAGTAGGAGAGGAGAGGTAAGAAATTGATGTTCCACAGGGGAAATCCTTCCACCCATGTTAAAGTTCCTCCCCTGTTAAAGTTCCAGTGGATTCAAGTTGCTCTGACTTGGGTCAAGGCTACAGTGAAGAGGGGCTCATGTTTCCTCCCTCCATAGTTTTCATGACTTCAAACAGCCCCCCACAGTTGCTATTTGCCAGGCTAGGGGAAAACATTCAGGTTACATGTATTACCAGGTATATGATTCTCTCAAAAAGTCAAATGGCAAGAATGGAAGGCCATATGAAATTAGGAAAACTATGGAAGTGAAAATTGTGACATTTCTCCTCCCTTGTATTTTTACCCTGACCCAAATCAGAAACATCCACAGGCACTATTTACTAATAAAAATGCTTAGGATTTCCATTCAGGTATCTGCCATCATCTCATCTAGTTTGAGCTTTGAATTGTGAATAGGAGAGATCAGGTGCATTGAGGAAAGACATCTGCACAGCAATGATTAAATAATATTTGTGGAGGAAATATATGAGTTCCCAATTCACATGTTAGGACGCAAGTGGTCCACAACATTATGGTACAGTACATGCCTTGCATTCAAAAGGTTCCCGGTTCAGCCTCTCTGACCTCCAGTTAAAAGGAGTCTACAAAGGAGGGCTAGGGAAGATCTCTACTTGAAGCCTTTGTAGAACTGCTGCCAGGGGAACTCACAGCTGAGAGTTACTTCCTGAGAGAATCTGTCCGATAAATTGCCTCCCTACTGCTTGAGTCACTGCTGGACGAGGTAATAGCTATTAGAGAAATCTATGCAGATGGAGAAGGGAAGAAACTCCAGGAATTTCATATTTATAAAAACAAGACAAGGAACAAATGGCTTTATTGAGTTAATTAGAGGAAGAAAAAGAAACCGCTAATAAAGCACATTGGGGGGGAACATAATGAATCCTACTGATATCTCTTGAAAAACAAGTGGGAGTAAGCTGGGGCACATCAATCGTTTTAACTATTAGCAATCTGCTTTTGCTCCTTTTAAAATCAAAACTGGCCCATCACAGAAAAACAGGGTGGTACTTACCTGTAACTCTTGTTCATTGAGGGTCTTATGTGCAGGCACACACTGGGACTGTACAGGCACAGGCTGACCATGGAAGAGAATACTTTCTAGCTTTGCAGAGCTTTCAGACGTTCAGAGGGGAAACTAGGGTTGCCAAGTCCTCACCTGTTGTATAGCAGGGGAGTCCAGTCTTCGTCTGGGAGTCCATGTGCGCGCGTGAAGTGCGCGTGCGCTGCAATTATGTCACCTGGAAGTGACGTGCTGATGCCGGGCATGTTGCGTGTTTTGGGGGTGGGGTTCCCCCCGGGCCCGATTCGCCGCCGGCGGGTAACGGGCCTCCTGGGCAGGGGTTTCCCCGACCCCCAGGGGGACTTGGCAAGCCAAGGGGGAACCCATCCCCTCCATGCACAAAAGTGTTTCCCACATAAACTATCATGAGAAACAAGGGACTAGCACTACCCTCACTCAATTCTCCTGAGAAGCCCAAATGCTCCTACTGAAATATATCCCAGAGAACTTATAGAGGGATCAGGAGGGATGGAATAAGTGCTGTCATGATCTGGGCTGTGCCACCAGAGGCCTACTAGGCCCAGGGAGCCTGGCTAGCAGTAGGTGAGGCTGGGCCTACAACTCCCAGGAGCCCCTGGGAGGTTTTGGAGCCAAAATTGACCAATAGGGAAGAAGAGGGCTGGGGAACAAAAGGGCTGGTGCCAGAGCAGAAGCTGTTCTTTTCCCCAGAGGGCAGAGCCAGAAGGAAGGCTGCTGCAGGGAGGAGATCCTCATGCGGAGGGAAGGGTGAGTAGTCTAGTGTCACTTGGAATAGTGAGCTAGGGACAGTATATAGTTAGACGCGTTAGGGCATTTGATTTCTTTTCTGTTCACCCACTTACTGTTATTATTCTGCACCTTGTTGTTTGACCTCCTATAAAATAAATCTTTTCCTTGTTTCACTCTGCCTGGTCCTCACGCCTGTTATTCGGCCAAAAAGGAGGTCTGAAGGTCTTGGGAGGGTACTCTGGGCCTTCTCAAGGGAGCCTGGAACCAGAGTGGTGGCAGCGTCAGGTGACACCCCACCTGAGCCATGACAAGTGCCTTGATTGGTCTCAGGGAATTGAAATCAACCAGAAAAGAGGCTATGTTTAAGCAGGCCAGAGGACTCAGCACTCCCCTCAGTTACCTTGATCCACCAGAGCCCACCACCCATTTACTCCCAGGCTGTAAAGTAAGAGGTAAGGGCAGCACAAATATTTGCCTGAGAGGTGTTGACTGAAGTTTGAGGTTGAGAATCAGGTCTTGAGTTAGTATACATAACTGAGGAAACATCTGGCTTTGCTGACAACCTACATGAGAATACATTGAGTCATATTCTCAGGGCTAGCACACAGAGATAAGACCATAAGAGAAGCCAATATTGGATCAGGCCAATGGCTCATGCAGTCCAACACTCTGTCACACAGTGGCCAAAAATACCAGGTGCCATTAGGAGGTCCTCCAGCGGGGCCAGGACACTAGAAGCCCTCAGACCATTAGAAAACAGGCAACTGGTTTCTTCTGCAAAGAGCAGCTTCATCTAAAGGGCTGATTCACACATGCATGTATATCACTTGTTATCTCATCACTTTCTGAGTTGTATCTAAAGACTAGAATAGAAGGTTTGCAATTATATCTATCTGTTTATTTAATTTTATTTAACTATGAAGAAATGTTCAGACGTTCTAGTGGAGGACAGAAATATCTTAATATCTTAATACAGAAAACAAATTAATAATTAAACTTAATCAAACTTAATTAAACTTATGAATAGTCAATGTGGGGATGCACAGAAAACTTTATATGTTCTTACGACGATGGGATAATGTATGCTGGGCCTCCCCTAAGTGGTGCACTGATGTGTGTCTTGGTGCCCATTTGCTTATTTGACCAAACATCCTTTGCCCAAAGCAAAGAACCAATCCTGTTTAGGATGGCTTTCAAAGACAGGTCTGGTATATACCTTCATGACTGGGTCACTATGTGTTCAAATTGGGAAAAAGAGATTGAGTTTCTAGACACTCTCAATGACTTTGCAATGGAGCAGATGGTCACAAAACCTACAAAGGGAGAGGCGATCCTGGATTTGGTCCTATGTAATGCCCAAGACCTGGTGAGAGACATAAAAGTGATTGCCCCACTTGGGAACAGTGACCATAATGTTATTGAGTTCAACATTTGTAGAAATAGGGAGTTACCCCAAAAGACCAACAAAACCACTTTTAACTTTAAAAGGGATAACTTCTCTGATATGAGGGGGACATGTGAGGAAGAAACTGAAAGGAAAAGTAGAAAGGAGTACTGAAGGATGATAGGGAAATGGCTGAGAAGCTGAATGCATTTTTTCCTCTGTCTACTCTGTAAAAGATGATAGACAACTTAAAAACTGATAAATCACCAGGCCCGGATGGCATACATCCGAGAGTTCCGAAAGAACTCTAATGTGAACTTGTGGATCTCCTGACAAAAATATGTAATCTTTCCTTAAAATCTGCCTCCATTCCTGAAGACTGGAAGGTAGCTAGTGTCACTCCCATCTTTAAAAAGGGTTCCAGAGGAGACCCAGGAGATTACAGGCCAGTCACTCTGACGTCAATACTGGGTAAGCTGGTGGAAACTGTTACTAAAGAAAGAATTAGTAGGCACATTGATGAACAAAAACTATTGAGGCAGACTCAGGATGGGTTCTGTAAGGGAAGATCTTGTCTCACTAGCCTGTTCTTTGAGGGAGTGAACAAACATGTGGACAAGGGGGACCCAATAGATGTTGTTTCCCTTGACTTCCAGAAAGCTTTTGATAAAGTTCCTCATCAAAGGCTCCTAAGTAAGCTCAATAGTCATAGGATGAAAGGACAAGACCTCTTGTGGATCAAAAACTGGCTAATTAATAGAAAACAGAGAGTGAGTATAAATGGGCAGTTCTCTCAGTGGAGGGGGGTAAGCAGTGGGGTACCGCAGGGATCAGTACTTGGTCCACAGCTTTTTAACTTGTTCATTAATGATTTGGAGTTGGGAGTAAGCAGTGAAGTGGCTAAATTTGCAGATGATACGAAGTTGTTCAGGGTGGTGAAAACCAGTGAGGATTGTGAGGCACTCCAAAGGGATCTGTCAAAGATGGGCAAGTGGGCGTCAACATGGCAAATGGGGTTCAATGTGGCCAAGTGCAAGGTGATGCACATTGGAGCCAAAAATCCTAAATATAAATACACATTGATGGGGTCTGAACTGGCAGAGACAGATCAAGAGAGAGATCTTGGAGTTGTAGTAGATAACTCACTGAAAATGTCGAGACAGTGTGTGACTGCAATAAAGAAGGCCAATGCTATGCTGGGGATTATTAGGAAGGGTATTGAAAACAGATCAGCCAATATCATAATGCCCCTATATAAATCAATGGTGCGACCTCATCTGGAATACTGTGTGCAATTCTGGTCACCACACCTTAAAAAGGATATTATAGCTTTGGAGCAGGTAGAGAAAGAAATAGTTTTATCTGTTTCTCACAATACAAGAACTCATGGGCACTCAATGAAATTGCTGAGCATCGTCCACTTTCATCATTATTGTTTATATTTGTATTGGAAGTATTGAATGACACCATAAGAAAAGATAGAGACATCAGAGGATGTTGGTGGGAAAAAGTACAAATAGAGTCTAGATTTGCTAAAGATAAACCAGGGTTTTTTTAATACAGAAATGAATAAGTACTATTGCATGCCGATAACGAACTGATTAAAATGTATATAATAATGTTAGAAGATAAAACACAAGATGAAATAGTTAAAAACTATGGTTAAGAGGGCACAAAAGTTGGGTCACAATATTGATCTAGATCAATGGTTATGTATATGGAAAACAAACGTTAAGATTACAAAAACGACTGCATATAAAGAAAATATTTATAAAATGTTTTATAGATGGTATATTACTCCAGATAAGCTAGCTAAATTTTACTCTGACCTACCTAATGATTGTTGGAAGTGTCAAAAATGTTGGTTGTTTTTTTCATATGTAGTGGACTTGTGATAAAGTTAAAAAATATTGGTCTTGAATACATGAATTGTTACAAAAAGTGTTTAAAAATACTGTACCTTATACACCAGAACTCTTTTTATTGAATATAGTACCAGAGAATTGTAAACAAAAAAGACTTTTATCTTATTATACATGTAGTAACAGCAGCAAGAATATTATATGCCAAGTACTGGAGAAGAAATGAAATTCCCCCAAAGGAAGAAATTATAACTAAAATGTGGGAACAGCAGAGATGGACAACGTAACCTCAATCATGAGAGGACACAACAAAGAAGACTTTGAAGATACATGTTCAAGATTTTATAAGTGGACAGAAGAGTACAAGACATAAAACTTTCGGACACCTAACTAAAATAAAAGGAAATAAAAGCTTTTTTTAAATTATAAGCAAAAGGTATACAAATAAGCTATAAGATGGAAAAAAACAATGAATATACTTGGAAATTGTATGAGGTCATCAACTAGATCAAAATGATGTAAAGAGAATTCCCTATATGTGTATTTTTGTGTTTGTTTTTGTTTGTCTGGTATATTAAAAAATGTTAAAAAATGAAATTGCTGAGCAGTTGGGTTAGAACAGATAAAAGGAAGTAGTTCTTCACCCAGAGTGATTAACACATGGAATTCACTGCCACAGGAGATGGTGTTGGCTACAAGCATGAACGGCTTCAAGAGGGAATTGGATAAACATATGGAGCAGAGATCTATCAGTGGCTATTAACCACAAGGTATAGATAGGAACTCTGGGGCAAGTGATGTTTGGTGAAGTGGTTAAGTGTGCGGACTCTAATCTGGGAGAACCGGGTTTGATTCCCCACTCCTCCACTTGCACCTGGCTGGATGACCTTGGGCAAGCCATAGTTCTGATAAGAGCTGTTCTTGAAAAAAGAGCAGTTACTGTCAGAGCTCTCTCAGCCCCACCTTCCTCACAGGGTGTCTGTTGTGGGGAGGGGAAGGGAAAGGAGTTTGTAAGCCGCTCTGAGACACCTTTGGGTAGTGAAGGGTGGGGTATAAATCCAATCTCTTCTCTTCTTCTTCTATATTCTTGGTGCTTGGGGGGGAGGCAACAGTAGGAGAACTTCTGGGGTCCTGGCTCCACTACTGGACCTCCTGATGGCACCTGGTATTTTTGGCCACTGAGTGACAGAGTGTCCTAGTAAGATATCCTGACAAAGGGGTTTTGGAGACTTTCAGATAGTCTCAAATTGTATTCTGAAGCCCCTACAAGAGTTGAATTTAACCCTAGAAGAGGAATGAGCACTAAGAACATAAGAACATGAGAGAAGCCAATTTTGGATCAGGCCAATGGTCCATCCAGTCCAACACTCTGTCACACAGTGGCCAAAAATACCAGGTGCCATCAGGAGCACTACTGCCACAGGTGTCTGTATGGTTGTTGCAATAACCATTACTCGGGGATTAGTAATGTAGCACCACCACCTCAGAAATAAGTATTTCAAAAGGGGAAAGATGTCTGCATATCCTGTTTTTATTTACGTATCTACTCCTACACATCAACATCAACCCCAGAACTAGTGTGGTATAGAGGTTACAGTATGATCTAACAGACCCAGGTTTGAATCCCAATTCTATAATGGAAGCTCAGTAGATGACCTTTGGCCGGTCATTTTTTCTCGGCCTTACCTAGCTCACAGACATGTTGTTGTGAGGATACGGTGGGGGAGGGGAGGGGAGAACAATGCTGTAAGCCACTTTGCCTCCCCGATGGGGAGAAAAGCAGGGTATAAATAAATAATCTCACAAACTGAAGAAATGTCCTGATTTTATGCTTTAAAATAATCTTTTCTTTGAACTGTGGCATACTGCAGTGTTTACTGCAGGTACAATCCTGCTTTTAATACATCGTCTTCTACCTTTGTAATCAACTATCTGCACTGTTTATGATACATCTTGCCTTCAAGTTTGTTGTCTGCCTTGTTTTCTAATTCTGTAATCCTAGTCCTATCGAACTGTTCATTGGATCTCTTAAACTATTTGACTGGATTGTTTAATATTCTATAATCCTCCGTGAGTCTCAGAGAGAAAAATGAGATACAAATGAACTAAACAAATTCTCTTTATACAGCACCTTAACTAACTAGTCATTTAATATTTCCTCCTCCCTCCTTTAGTAACACTGGCTGGCACAGAAACAGTTTGTCTTCCTTAATAGTCAATTTAACTACTCCATTCATTTGTATGGAGGTAGCTGGAATTAGCCCCTCCTCCAGCAAAGTTTCCCCCCTCCTTTTATGTTTGTATGGTTATCTTTCTGGATCAGGGCTAATCCCATGGTATCCCAGGGCTGTAAGGAGGAAACAACACCTTTTGCTCTATAGACATAATCATCTGTATACAGCCATGAATAATGAAGAATTGTCATTACTCCCTGCAACTGAACCATGAAAAGTTAACACAGTTAGGAAACTACATCAGAATTAAAAAAAGAAAGACGTTAGCTTCATTAAAGTTAAACATATTCATGGTATTTTTTGCCTACACAAAACAATATAAAATGCAGAACCATTTTCCAGCACAATTTTAATTTAAATTGGTTTCTCCACCTGCTTCTCCTTTCCTAGATGTAACCACTTGGAACTCTTCCAGTGGGAGGAACTAAACTGTCAGAAAGTATTTGAATCTTGTTTGCACTGGGGAAAAGAGGGGATTTTTTTTTTTAAATCAGCAGATTTAAGTTTAGTGCAATCACTACCATACATCAAAAGTAGCCATAAATGGTTCTCCTTCAAAGGGCACATTTGCTCTCTGAGAACTAAGCTTCTGAATTCACCAGACAATTAGAGGTTTTCACATTTAATGCCAATAAAATGCCAAGATAAATGCTGCTGCTCATATGCATGGGAAGAGTTTAGAGTAATAAGATTTCCCAGATAATCTTACTTTAAAGAGAGATCTTCTAGCCATTTCCAAAGCTTCGACACTACTTGCGTGCAGAGGCTCTAACATATACCCTTCTCTATGCTGTGAATCAGCATGAACCCCCACCCTCAAATTAATGTTTTGAAAACAGACTATAACAAGGCCATATTTGGGGGCTTCATGCACACACAGACATATGAGTCTATGCTCAAAATGGGGCAGGGAGCTATCTACAGTGGGACAGGCCTTGGCCAAACATGCCTTGGTAGTAAAAGATACCTCTTTTTCTCCCAAACCAAGGAAAGCCTGCATGAGCTATGGCTGTGGTCACACAAACTAAATAATCCACCTTCAATCCACTTTAAATGCACTTTCCACCTGGATTTTACTGTGTGAACTGGCAGAATCCAGTTGCAAAGTGCACTGAAAGTGGATTATTTAGTATGTGTGACCGCAGCTTATGTCTGCTGGAGCCTGTCAAAAGCAACAAGACACTAGCTCCTGTTAGCAGGTTCCATTGGCAGCAGATTGATTTGGGAAGGGAGAGAGGCATCCTTCCTGCCGACCCCCCTGCTCAAGGCAATCCACCTGAACTACAGCTACTGGCAAAGCATGGAGCATCCCCTCCAATCCCTTCCTCCCCATTTACATCACAATGGTAGCAACCTTCTCTCAAGTGTGTGGATTATGCTATACTGAGGCTGCGGTCACACGAAGCATTAGCCACGCTACTGAGACGGATGATAGGCGGATTTTCCGGGCGTGATCACATCGCAATATCTGGGAAGCATAGAGCTCCCATGGCGAACCAGAGGCTTCCCGCCGAAGATGTGGAGTTAAAAACTAGTGCCTCCGAGGTACTAGTTTCCGGAAACCGCGGGGCAAGGGCTGGCGTCTGATCGCGTTTCTGGTGGTAGTCCGTGGCATCCGGCGCCCGCCCATGTCCCGTCGCAAACAGGGTTTTCCCCAAGTCTCCACAGGAAGTGCACAAGCACCCAACGGCGCATGCGCATGAAGAGGAAAGCAAAAGTTCAGTTGCTCTGCAGAATCGTGCATGCCGTTGGTGAGATCGCGCCACACCACTTCTTTGCCGCGCTGCAGGATCGTCGTGTGATCACCACCTCGCCCCTACCCACGGGACCTCGACGGGACGTGTGATCGGGCAGCTGCGCATTATTTTGCTCCGGGCCAAACTGCCACGCTCCCCCCCCCACATTTTACGGCCTGTGTGACCGGGACCTGAAAGGGGGGAGAAGGAAGACCAGCACACTGCTAGCTGTTCAGTGTGTGTGTGAGTGAGTATTAACAGGATACATTCGGACTCTGTGAGATGCCACCACAGTCCACAAACTCACCTGTCTTTGAAATTATATAAATTTTGAAAGTGGAATACTACTTATTGACTTGTATTCAACCAACCACCAGCAGTACACTGACTTTCCCTATGTTCCTTCCTCCACCATATGGTTGTCTTCAACATGCAGAAAAGTTATTCTTGAGATCATGGGGCCCATGTGGAAAAACAGGGGCATGGGTTAGAGGGTTGCAGGGAGGAATGGGAAAGGAGTAAAACCTCCAACCTCTGTCTCCCATCTGTGCAGCTGCACCCATAGAATAGGGAGGAGTGGTGATTCCACCACCATCTTCCTCCTCACTGCACCCTCCCTCTTCCTGAGGGTCAAAAGGGATAGCATGGGGGAAGAGGAATGCAGAGAAAAAGCATGCATCTCCCATCAGTAGTTGGCTGGATACAAGCCACTGTCTCTACTACTATTTAATGAAAGCCACATTTAGGCCTTTCCACAAGGCTATTCAAAATGGCTGCAAGTTCTCTCTTCGTTTGGGAAATTCCAAAATGTAAACAATGCTGGTAATTCTCCTTTAAATGTTTACCACAAGTTTAAAGAGGTTGTGGGCTTCATTGTGTCCATTTGGGTATATATACAAAAAAGCAAGCAATAGGTAATTACTTCTTGACTCTTCAGTTTGGATACTCAGCTGAGGTCCTTTCCACATAGCAGTGGTTGGTCTGTTTCCTCCAAATGAGCCATGCCTTCTTGCTGCCTTGTCCTCTTCTCACAGAGTACTAGTGAGCAAGGAAGCCAATAATTTATTCAGGCTTGGCTACTTGGTTGGTTTAAAGCTCCTAACCATTTATTTTGGAGCAAATTCATTTGATTCAAGTGGGTTGGGGCAACTGGCTTGGGGACTCCTGCATATACAGAGCAGTGCTGATAAATTCACTGAAAGCTGCAATTGACAATTCAGCTTCATTTATTATTTCATAAGACATGGATCACAGATTTACATGGATGGAACAATCCATCTAAGGTGAGGCAGCCATAATTGCTCTTTGCCTGCAGTGAGATCTAGGATATTTTTTCCTGAAGGAAAACGAAGTGGCTTATAGAAAATACCGAATATAATTCTAACAACAAAATCCAATTTAAACAAACAAAAAACACTATACACATCATGGGTGGGTCCTAGTTTGCTGCACTGGCTAATATAAGCTCCCTTTGGGCCTTGTCCTTCAGCTCATGCCCAAGGGCTTATGTCTCTGGCTATGCACAGGCTAAGTATCTGCAAGCAAAGGAGAAACAAACTCAGACCAAATCTTAGTGAGTTCCTGCAAGCTGGCAGGTTCTTCCCCATTTCCTTCCCTGATAGAAATGCCCCTAGCTATACCCAGGCTAAGTATCTGCCAGGGTCAGGATGTGAGGTCAAAGCTCACAGATCTCACTGAAGATAAGCTTCACCAATGGTGTTTTAAGGCAAAGTCAACAGAATGTGTTTGTTTGTGGTACCATGCCTAAAGTGCACAAAGTATTAATAATAAAGGGTGCTTCTGAACATATATAGAATGGCTTGGGGCCTGTGTGTATTTTATAAAACTTGGCACTGGCCTCAGAA
Organism: Gekko japonicus; assembly: GCF_001447785.1. Lineage (NCBI taxonomy): Eukaryota > Metazoa > Chordata > Lepidosauria > Squamata > Gekkonidae > Gekko > Gekko japonicus. Next base: position 3,183,916 of record NW_015175358.1, read on the forward strand.
CTCTGCTTCATAAGAATCTCATCTTTTATTTCTTTTAAAAAGCATTTTCTAGTCCTGATTTCAATGATATGTTGGAAAGCTTAGAGGCAAGGCTGGCGAATTCTCAGAAGTCAGAAATATTGCTGAATAAGATTTAGAAGATGGTGCTAGAGGACAGAGCACAGACAACAGAAATCAGGTGAAATCTCACAAATGCACTTACCTTGCATAATGTATGCACAATGAAGAACTCTGATTACTTCAGGGTTTTAGTTCCTTATTCATTTATTTTGTGCAGCTTTGAGAATGCCTTTCCCTCACCACCCAATACCCACAACTAGTATTCAATAGCAGCAACTATGGAGCAAAATTCTAGACCAAAGTGTTTGGCTTCCAAACAGGCTTAATCCCCAGTCCCGCCCTCCTATTTTTTAAACTAGGTATTACTCAATGGATTCATAAATTTATGCTTCTCACATTATATCATCCCTAATTCTGCCTCCAGACCACAGAACAAATAATGATTCTGCTAAATCCTGCCTCAATATAAAATAGGGAACTGGTCTGATCTAGTCTAGTCTATGGGGTTTTTACAGAAGTTATACAAACCCAGGTACAGAATGTACTATTACAACACATTACTATTACAACACACTGCAAAGGAAAGTCTGACAGAGAAAAAAAACCTAAATCTGAAAATAAATGAATTGTATGTACCTTCTGTATTTGAGACTAAGACTGTGGTCACACTGGAGGCTTGGCATGATCTGGTGGTCCCTCTATTTGTGGTGGTTTACATCTTTGCAGGAAGGGGTGACCAGACAGCACACCCTGAAGTGGCCTCACTGGGCGCTCACCCGGTGGTCAACCGTTCAGATTATTGCTGCAGGGCAACCATGGAGTGGGTGGTCGGGCGGCTTCTTTTTTAACTTTGTATTTTGCATATGCACATAACTGCTTATTTGAACCACTGTTTCATTTTGACAGCTGGAGGAGGCTGCCTCCCCCTCTGAAAAAACTCACTTTTCAATTAACCCCTTCCCCCCCCTGTGTGCTGCAAAGCTGTAGGCAGAGGCAGAGGCATGAAAAAAGGCAAAGGAGGCTTCTCAGTCTGCCCTTCCCTCCCCCCTCACCTCAGAGGACAGCCGAAAGCCTGGTGGTATGCATGAAGATGTGGTTATGCACACATCGCTAACTGACTTAAAAAAAACAAGGATCAAAAATGGAACAGAACGATCAGACTTCCCAACTATGTTGAGCTTGCACCAGGGGAGTTCAGACATCCAGAAATTTGGAGTGAAAGCACTGATATCCATAAACACCGGACTTTCCCCAGTGCCTGATTACTCCACTTCCAAAGCAGAGCAGAATGGGGTGGTGATGACTGGGGCCGGGAAGGCAGATGTTGCTGTCTCATCATGCTGTTTAAATCTGCAAAGGTACTGCAACAATATCAGCGCAAACTGCTCATGTGACCACAGCCTATAGTTCTGTTCATATAAATCAGGGGTGGCCAAACTTGCTTAACGTAAGAGCCACATAGAATAAACATCAGATGTTTGAGAGTCACAAGACATGAACAAATATTACATGTTTTATTGGAAAATATGCAAATTTGCTTTTTATTACATTAAATGAGAGTGCCAAAAATAACAACGAAAAGCAGATATTGCTTTTCCAATGCTTGTCCATTGCTTGTCCAATGATATTTGTTTCCTTATGATATTTAGCTTCCCCAGCTGCCCTGCCGGGAGTCGCATAATATGTGTGAAAGAGCCGCATGTGGCTCCTGAGCCACAGTTTGGCCACCCCGATATACATCCTAGTAAGCCTCTGCTTAGTGCCTGCAGCATCACTTAAGTTTCCATGCTTCTGAAGGCTCATGAAGGGTTTGGGGAAGGGTGTTTCATTGGGGGGGGGGAGGACAAAGTTGTTACAGAAGAACTTAGCTTTTGTTTGATAGAGAAGAAAAAACATTGCTAACTTACTTTTGCAGAAGGTATTTTTTTAAATTGAGCACCTTGATTACCCTAAAAAAATAAACATTGCATAACCAGTTTAAAAAGTTTAATGATAAAATTGATAAGTGATTTACCTGCTTTTGTTCTTCTCCTAAACTGTCCCACATTGATGCAACAATTTTTGATACATCCCCAAAAGTTGCATTGGGGTTCTGTCCTTTGATGGCTGCTTGTGTATCTCTGAAAAACAGGGCATAAGCAGACACTGGCTTCTGGGGTTCATTTGGGTCCTTCTTTTTCTTCTTCTTTTGGTTTTTAGGTTTTTTGCCCAGATCTGTCAATGGTCTCTTCTCCCCAGTTACCTGTTGAACGTCAAGAAGGATCATTAGTGACTGCACTTCATATTATTTTTGCTTTGTATCAAAGCTTCTGCTGAATTTGTACTGGGGAGAAAAAGAAGTCAATAAGCCAAGAGAATTAAGACTACCCTGTATAGAAAAATTGCTTTCTGCTTTCTATATCCACATGCCTTCTCCTGTGATTACATTATGATAACATGCTGTGTCTTATTTCCTGTTGCAAGCCAAATGGTGAGGCCACATGGCCTCAATAGCCATGCCATAAACCCACATTCTTTCATACTTTCATGCCAAAAGCCAGACCTCATGGCTACACTTTCTGGCCGACTTGCGACCAGTCACGTACACAATGAAGTAGCTGGAGTTTGGGTCAGATGACTGCAACCTACAATTGGGCACACCCATGCCCACTCGCAATTGGCTGATGGTCACATCTAATTTGTGGCTGGAATTGGGGTATAATTGTTTGATCCCTATGGGAGTGAGCTCTTCTTCTTGTTCTCGAGTCTCTTGCTCTCTCTCCTGTCATTGTCTGTTTTATTGCACCTGAAATGCTGCCTCTTGAGAGACAAAGAGTTGCTTTGTGAACTGGAGCACATGGGTGTGCAAAAATGGGATTTCCATTCAAAATCCCTTAGACTATTCTGGACTGTGGATGTTCCTGATGTGGTAACTATGTATCTTCAATGTGTAGTTAAGGCAAATTGCCCTAGCCTTTGTTGTTTTTGTAATCTCTGGTAGTATATGCTAAGCTCTGTACTGAATAAAGATCCTTCTTATTGCTAATTTGTCTCTGGTGTTGTAACTGAATTCCAAGTCTAAGCCCTGTACACACCCCTTCCAAAAATAGCCTCTCCTATTGTTCCCTTTCCTTAACTGAGCTGCTTAAGAATTTCAGCTTTTCATGAATTATGGTGCAACTAAAATACCGATAGACTCACAATTCCTGTAACAAATGTTCTTTTCACAGCTGTGACTTTTTATACACACTCACAAAACAGGGACTTTATACATACATCTGCATATGGGCAACAGGATTTATGTGCACTGTGTACTCTTTCTGCTACCCAACAGATAGCTTCACAGACACATGCAAATTTTAAAAATTCTCATTATTCAGTTAATGAATAATCTGTTGAATTGCAAGCTGAATGCGTGAACTCCATTGAAAAACGCTGTATGTGAGGTTGTGTAAAGTGCTACTGATATGTTTATTTAGAAAATGCATCTCCCACATTTCTACTTTGACAAGTGCTCAAGGCAGCATACAAAGAAAATTTTAAAAGAGCACCAAAAACACAATAAAAACCAACAATGAATCAGATTTCAAAGTAACTAGAAAGCCCTACAGGCAAAACAAAACCCTTACGCTATGATCACTGAATTAAATTAATTAATTAAAAACATTTCTATCCTGCCTTATCTCCTTGAATTCAAGGTAGTGAACACTGTAGAAACCAAATTGCAAAGGCATAAATTACAATCCAGTTGAAAACACAAGAGTTAAAATATACAGGACCAGCAAACTCACAGTCAGTTCTGCTGAAAAAATTCATATTCCACTATAGCTCTCTGGAACATGACTGTTGTATACACCTTCCTAAATGTAGTACTTGAAGGCTCCCTCTTCACTCATTATGACAGTCTACTCCAAAGGACTGGGCTCACCACAGAACAGTGATTTTGCTGTGGCTGTACAGGCAGTTCTGTAAGCGAAGATTATCAACCAAGGCTGCAAGTGCTGTTTAAGTCCCAAATCCTGGCCTAAAGCCAAGTTGAAACAAATCATGGGAAGATGTTTTATCCAAAAATGTCTGCAGTTACTCTGCCACAACCTGTTCAATCAACTTTGATCAGAAAAAATACAAGCCGACTGTCCATACCCCTCTCATCTAAAGAGGGCTTCTTATGAAGGGGCTTAATCACAGCTACTGTTAACTGTGAAGGAAACGCTCCTTGTAGTACGGACATAGATAGTCTTCACCAAAGGTTTTAGCACCTTCTCCTGGTAGGATATGAATAGACAGAATGAATAAGGATCTAGTATGCAGAAAGTGGCCTTCACAACCCCAACAAATCTGTCAACATCACTCATGGAAACCAAGACTGGATGAAAAATATTTTAACAGCGCAGAACTGGACAAAATCACCAAAGCTAATTTCCTAATCAAAGTTGAAAGTGTGTGGCCCAGAGAACATCAAGCCTTGAAGCACCCTAAATAGTGGACGAGATTCAGCCAATGCAGAAAAGAAGGCCTTCTTTGCCACCATTGTTGTTAACCCATAGGACCTTAAATGGGCTGTATAGTGTGTTTTATCTGATTTGGCATGAGTTTTCCGCTAATGGCACTCTAACTGGTTCCCTAAACTCTGCACAGTTCCACTAAACCAAGTAGTTGGTACTCTCCTATGGGAAGAGCACTGAGAAGCAGTTCTGTGAAAAGCACCCTGCAAACCAGTATTCCAGGCTAGTACCAGCGCCTCTAGGGAGACACCATCAAAAGTGCCCAAAGCAATCTGGAAACATATTGGCTCCATCAGTCTCTGTGCTTCTATCATCTTAAAGGATCCTCTGCCCTTGCAGAGGGATCTAGGCATCGTAACCTTCTCTATTAGTGAGTATGATCTGACCACGGCAGAGGCTGCAGTATCAACCTTTCTACCAGAGCATCCTCAGTGCAGGAAAAAAGATCCAATGTAAGACCACTCTCATGTGTTGGGCCCAATAAAAGCCCTATGGTTTGTCATAAAGTCCTGAGCCGAAACTGTTTGTAGTGGCTTATTTACATATGCAAATCATCATCAAGTGATAAAAGTTACCTGCTTGTAAGCCTTCTAGCAGCATGTGACTGGTCACTCTGTAAACCAGGATGCTGGGCTAGGTGGATCATTGGTCTGATCTAGCAGGGCTGTTCTTAGGAAATCACTCCTTCTCCTCTACCACTGGTGGCTTGTGTTGGATCCAACCCACTAGATATTACTGGCACAACTTTCTTCTTTGGAAGAAAGTCAGGATAAAAATCCAAACCAACAAAATAAATCCTTAGGGAAAAGAGAGGAGGAGGAAATATAGGGCTGCGGCTTTTTACTATCAGCCATGAGTGTCCTATAATGTCTGGTTCTCACATCATAAACTAGGTGTTCCAATGTGAACAGATGGGAAGAATCTTCTTACTAAATCCCCAGCCTTCATCTCTGCTTGGCTCCCCTGGATACTCAATATTTTTGAGGACTCAGCCAGTGATTGACAGGCAAGGCCTTTTCTGCCCCCACCCCCCATGCTATTCTGCTAAGTGCCTTTTGTGGCATTAAAGAAATTCTAATATTTGATATTGTACTGCTTACCTTGTCCATATCCTTTACAGCTACAGACAGTATCAAAAGCCCTCCTCAAAGTCTGATTAATGGACCTATTGTACTCTCTGCTGCCCATCTTGTTACTTCTCCAGAGACATTAATGATTGGGTTAGTTGAGCATGTCCTCTCTATGGTGAAGCCCAGAGACTATTTATTTGGCTTCCCGCTAAACATCAGCATCAGTCGTTTTGGAATCTGTCTCTGTCCAGAGGGCTGAGCATTCCTTCTTTCTTTTTGTTAAGTAAGGACTTTGTGTGTTGGAGAGAGAGAAAGAGAGACCTCTTTAATCTCTCATTTCTGAACAGCAGCCCAATAGTTCCATTCCAGCTATGCCTAGACACTGAACTTTAATGTTCCCTACTGCCTAGCATCACTGTGCAGTTGCTTTCACTTGCCTTTGTGTTGTTTAGATTTACAAATGTCAAAACTGCTTTCTGTGTGGGCGTTGCAATGCTTTCTTCATTCTCTGTTATGAACACTAAGGCTAAAGATCAAACGCAACAAGATTTCTAAGAAATATCAGCTATTTCTTCTCTCCTTCCCCCAGGGACCCGTAATCTCCCTTGGCAATTCTGGCAAAACAACTCCCTAGGGAGTTTCAAGTTTCTTTCACTAACCAAACCCTCTTTTGCAGCCTGTGATCTCCACAGTAATCTCTAGTGCTTTCCCAGCAGGTTTCATTCAACTGTGTACACATTTTCACCAAAAACTACTGACAGAAGTGTTAACATCTTAAGTGATGGTGATCTTTACATTTTATCCTCTGCTGACAATATTGACTTTTCTTATACAATCTGCATGCAGCCACATATCTCATACACATGCAAAAACATTGTGAAAGGACATCTTTAGTATAGGTAAATTAGCATGACTTAAGGAAAAGTCTTACACTGCTATCCTAAGCAGGTATACTCAGTTTTCTATTCAGGTATTTTCTATGGGGCTTACTTCCAGGAAAATATTTAATGTAATGTTAATGTATTACTTGTGTCTGCATATATTAAAGCAGGCATGCAAATACGTTGACAAAAGTTAATAGGCCACAATCTTTTTTATTTGCTTGCTAGTTTGTAATATACTCATGTTAGGCAGCTGAAAGAAAAGAAAATATGATTCCCCCCCCCCCCAAAGTTTCCCTGGTCAGTCACCAGGAAAAGTCACTTACTGTCACTGGCTGTTTACAAATCTGTAATAAAGCAACCTAAATAATTTTGCATTCAATCTGAATAATTTTGCCATCCATATTTTTTAAAAAATCTACTGCTCAATCTGTACCCTTTCCCATTAAAAGCACAAGAGAAAGAACAAAGACCATGGTTTGGAGGTAGGTGAGATATAGTTGACCAACTAGACAGAAAATCACTGGCAGTAGAAAAACAGAATAACTGCTCCAGGGACATTTCATATACAGTTTTCCTAATGGAGACTGTAATTTGTGTGTTCATATATCTTGTATTGCCCATTTTATTTTAACTCCTTCTCTTCACATGATTTCTTTCTCCAGATTCTGGAATTCTGAATTTCCTAATCTCATTTCTGGTGCAGTATGAATTCATTAACTATCTGTTTTCTGTTTGTATTTATTCATTTATTTGGAAAATTTATACACTACCTCTCCAGGGAACCAGCCCGAGGTGGCTTACAAAATAAAACATAAACCCAAAAAACATTGTAACAGCTATTATCCCCCCCATTCAAAACACAGCGGAGCATAACCAAGGTAAAACATGAAGCAGCATAGGTCTGGAATGATCCTCAGGCTAAACATTTCTAAAAACAGGCTATTAAATGATGTTAAAAATATCAGCCCCTTAGTTAAAAGCCTAGGTAAACTGCGTTTTGGTCTGGAGCCCAAAAGAAAGTAGTGAGGATGCCAGGTGGGCCTCAAGGTGAAGGGGATTCCCCAGGTGTGGTGCCACTGCTGAAAAAGCCCTATCTCCAGTCGCCACCTGGCTTATCTCCAAAGGTGGGGGCACACAGAGCAAGGCTTGTGGGGAAGATCTTAGCTAACGGGCTGCAGGAGGAAGTGCTGGTTTTCATTTCTGGATATTGTTGCTCATGTGCAGTTTACTATAGCTTTCATTAGTGATTTTTTTCCCATTACAGGATACTAAGGTACATTGATTAGAATGAAATCAGGCTTTTTGGACCAGGATTACTTTTTCTGTTGTGATTTAATCATTGGACAACATACATATCACAGTGCAAACTGAAATCTTGTTGAGCTTGTACAATCACACCAAGATGCCTTTTTTTTGCTCTTTGATTTAATCTATGTACATGTGTGCCAACCAGTAACTTGCAAGGAAAAAGACGGGACCTGAAAACTGCAAGAAACATATGCCACTTCTAAAATAAATTTTAGAAATTCTCCAAGTTAAACTGGAGGGCAGGAAGAAAGGAAGGCAAGGCAATAAATACATGTAATAAAATGAGAAACTAACGTACTCACCCCCCATTTTAACTTGTGTGAATACTCTGTTACAGACAAAAACAAGTTAGTAGGTACATGCATGTGAAATAGCAGATCTACAAGCCAATCCATATGGGTACCCTGTTGTGGATACATGGACTGCAAAATAACAGACACGGCATAGAGCCAGGCCAACTGCTGTTTGCCTCCAATGGCAACTCTGAGGAATTACCTACTCTTGGATTTGGGTACAAATGTGCACCTCTATCAAATTAGGGTGCACATGAAGTTCCACTTTGTGCACAGATATCTTTTAAACTGAGATGTGTTAGGTGGGAAAATAATCTTAGGAAGCATTCAAAGTTAACTACTAAACCCTGAAAACAGCCTAAAACTACAATTCCTAGAAGGTGGGCCTGCCGTTGGAATTTTGAATGAAGCATCTGATTTTGACACCTCTGTGGCAGGCAGTCTAAGCGGCCTGACAATTCTGCCCTGCACTCCAGCAAGAATATGCATTTTGAAAGGAGTGGGGAGAAACATCTCAGAAAGCTGGGAAGGTATACCAAGCCATTAAGCAAAAAATAGTAATCTAACATGACAGTCTGTCAGTCACCCAGCCAACAGGAGAGACTTATGCTAGGATGGTTTTTGCAAGTACTTCTGCCAAAAGTGCTTGGAATCTTCCAAGTGTAAAAGGAGTCATGTTTGCTGGAACTCTTCGAGGAAAATGGGAACGGCAAAAGTAATAATGTGCCCTGCTCACCCAGTCCTCTGTAGCCATTAAGCTTATTCTAAATGGGTGGTTGTTTATTGAACAGACAGCTGCCCACTCGTGGAGAGGCATGGGTGGGGGGAGATCTAACTCTCCTCTTCCCACTCTTGGAATGGAGTGCTTAAAGGTGAAATCTGAACTCTTTTACTGGGAGAAAGTTAATAATGAGCTTATTACAATATAGATGTCCACCAATTTCAATTATGTTTATTCACTTCTGCATCAGCAGATAATTATAGAAAGCAGCAAAAAAACAATTGTTGGCTTGAGCGCAGGTTGCACAACAGCCATCACTACCACTACTCCTCTTCATGGTTAGCCCTACGTTCTACCCTCTGCTAATCCAGATACACTCCAGCACCACAGGGATGCAAGGATACATGCCTGGGTCTGGGAGTGAAGGCACAGGTCATTATAGCCCCAATAATACCACACAAGTGTATATGATCTCTTCCATTGGCTGAGACCCCTCCTACCCTGCCTTTACCTTCATTTAAGTTCCACTGAATTCAGTGGGTTTAGAAGGGTGTTAGTCCGCTTAGGACAGCACGGCAAGTCACCCACCCACCTCATAGAATTGTTCCAAAGCTAAAATTACACTCCATTGTTACTCAGAAGAATAAGACAATGTAACAACAATCTTTTCTGCTACAGCAGGGGACCCCAACTTAACTTCAGTCATACCGTGAAGATCTTTGGGCTGTAATGGCAACTGCTGCCAAAGCAATGTTTTAAAAAAATCTGCACAGCCAATCAAATCTCCAATGGCCAATCAGAAGCCTTGCTGAGTGAAAGCCCCAACGTGGCCCCATCTTCTTTCTAAAAACACTTGGCAGGCACCAGCAAAGGTGTCGGCAAGTGTCATGGCACCCAGACACCATGTTGGGGACCTCTGTGCTAGAGATACATACTACAGATAAATGCTAGAACAAAAGTCCCATCAGTTGTCTGTCATTTCCCTGAAGAAAAAAGAAGCCCTCAATGGACTTAGAAGAATATAATTCTGCTTACAGTGGCACTATTGACCACCTTCTAGACCGAGATTTCTATCTTTGGACAATGCTTCACTAGTTTATTCATCCAGTAAAATATGTACACAGAATCAGCATAATCACCTTCTTTCAATGTGAAACTGCAACAAGCAAGGATGAGCCAGAAAGATGGGATAGTAATCCATACAGAAAACAATGCAACAAAAGTCAGTGGGGACTTCATATATGTATCAGGTGTAGGCAGGGCTATTTTTGGGCAGGAACGCACAGGAACGGAGTTCCGGCTGGCTCCCAAGTTGGCCACGCCCAGCAGGAACTCATTAGCATAATAGGCCTCACCCAACAGCAGAAACTCATTAGGATTGGCTACATTAGGGGTGTGTGTGGCCTAACATGCAAAGGAGGTCCTGCTACAAAAAAGCCCTGGGTTTTGACAACAAACAAGGTAAACAGAATAAGAAGCAAAAGGTGGCTGTGGCTAGATAACCACACTTCTGGTAACATGGGGGTGCAGCCTAATGTGCTAATGAGCTGTGATGTCAGGGGTGTGGCCTAATATGCTAATGAGCTTCACTCAAATGAGAGGCAGAGGGAAATGGCAGGGGGAGATATCAACATGTCAACAGCACTTCTGGCTAAAATTCAGAAGTGACATCACCAACTCTCTAAGATTTCACTGATATCTATGCTAAACCTGGATGTGACATCAAACACTGTGTTTTTCCCCATGCCCCTTCCCAAAATCTCCAGGCATGCATCTGGCAATCCTAATCAAAGAACGCTTCTGATTAAAGTCAATATACCTTTGCCTAGCCCTCTTACTGTGGGAGTTTTTTCAGTGGGTATATAAGGACTCATTTAATTTGCTTTGTTAGCCAACTCTAATGTTACATACTCTGGTCCGCAGTTTATTTTATTTTAATTTTATTTATTTAATTTGTATCCCGCCCTCCCCTCCGTAGCTTACAGAATATATTAAAACAAGATATGTTAAACACAGAAAATTGAGTTAAAATCCCAACATATAAAATTTAGGTATTAAAAAACATAAGTATTAATAAACAAAGTTTTAATAAAAGATGGTGGCATGCTCTCAGCACAAGGATACAAATATCCCATGAACTGGGAATGGGCAAAAAGAAAATGTGTGTTCTTGATCATGAATGTGCGATGTGAACATAACATGGGAATCAGACTTGATTAGTAGCATGTTGCTAGCAAGCAAAGATGGAAAGATATCTTGAAGGTCATACTAATGTTACTAAATTTATACAAAGAAGATCAAAGTTGATCAAAGTTGCTGGCTGTTAAAATCAAATACACTGATAAAGTGAAATATCTGGATATTTATATTTCAGCAAAGTGACCTCTGTACCCTTTGATCCTATCATTATAGAATTGACTAGTAAATTCAAACTTTGGACCTCTTTTAAACTATCTTTACAGGACAGAACCAACACAGTCAAAAAGGTAGTACTATCAAAATTAATTTCCCTCCTACAAAATATCCCAATAGATATTCCTGAGAAGTTCTTAAAAATGACAGAAGATATTGTTAGATTACATTTGGAAATATAAACAACCAAGAATTGAAAGGAACTTTGTTTTAAAAAAATGAACTTATGGCGAGCTAACGATTCCAAATTTGGCTTATTATCATTTGGCTGCTAGGCTACTCTGTAAAGGGGTTTAGCACCCCTTTAAATCTGGTAATTGATTTTATTGAACAATCCTTGGTTGGAATTCAATTAAGAGATCTGACCTTCTTAAGGAAATTGGAAAGACAAGTTTTATTATAAAAATAGTTTGTTATTGAAAATTTGTTCCCAATATAAAGAACACTGTTAAGTAGTCCGCTAGATTTCTTCGTTATCATCAATAGTGATTGAGCTAGCTCATAGGTTTGGTGGTCTAATGCCTGCTGTGAGCTTTGGCAGCATGCTGGATTGAATCATTACAGGGACATAATTAAAGACAAAAAGGTTTTGTCATACAAAGAGGTATCAAAAAGGAGTAATGGTGCTATTATTTGCTTTTATTACTTACAAAGAGCTTTTTTTAACTTCAAAAACTATGTAGGAGAAGAACGAAATGTGTAAATTTGAAACATGTTTATTAAAGAGTGTGAACAGGATTCTGTCAATTTTTTATGCTGTATTATTAGAGGTCAATAATAGCCGAATTCTGAATCTTGTCTTGAAACGAAGGAAATCTTTAGGCTATGACGTTAACTACAGTATTTGGTCTTTTCTACTGACCCATGGATTATGGAGAAAGCAAGAGAGTACCAGAAAAACATCTACTTCTGCTTCATTGACTATGCTAAAGCCTTTGACTGTGTGGATCACAACAAACTATGGCAGGTCCTTAAAGAGATAGGAGTACCAGACCACCTCACATGTCTCTTGAGAAACCTGTATAAGGGCCAAGAAGCAACAGTTAGAACCGGATATGGAACAACTGATTGGTTCAGCATAGGAAAAGGAGTACGACAAGGATGTATACTGTCACCTTGCTTATTTAATATATATGCAGAGTACATCATGCAAAATGCTGGCCTGGATGAATCACAAGCCAGAATTGAGATTGCTGGGGAAAAGATCAACAACCTCAGATATGCAGACGACACCACTCTAATGGCAGAAAGTGAAGAGGACCTAAAGAGCCTCTTGCTCAGGGTAAAAGAGGAGAGCGCAAAAGTGGGCTTGAAGCTCAACATCAAAATTTGAACTATGGTGCTGGAGAAGACTCTTGAGAGTCCCTTGGACTGCAAGAAGATCAAATCAGTCAATCCTAAAAGAAATCAACCCTGACTGTTCCCTGGAAGGCCAGATAATGAAACTGAAGCTCAAATACTTTGGCCCCCAAATGAGAAGGGAGCACTCACTGGAGAAGACCCTGATGCTGGGAAAGATTGAAGGTCAAAGAAGACGGGGACGGCAAAGGATGAGATGGTTAGACAGTGTCATAGATGCAACGAACATGAAATTGAGCAAACTGCAGAGGACGGCAGAAGACAGGAAGGCCTGGAGTGATCTGGTCCATGGGGTCGCGAAGAGTCAGACTCGACTGTGCAACTGAACAACAAAAAATGACCCATGGCTTTACTTTTTTGCTTGGCATACTATTTATAGAAAATATATGTAAAATGATGTACCAGTGGCATTTAATTCCTTCAAGATTAGGAAGAATTTATAAAAAGAATTCTTGCATACAGGTGGAAGTGTGCAAGGACTTAAGAGTTTTGGGGAAATAATGACAGCAATTTTGTTACTAAACTTTAGCATTAACTTGCACTCTTCCATTGAATTGTTTCTTCTTAATTATGTTATTGCAATCCCAAAATGGTTTTGGCAAATTGCTCTTTATTTTATTCCCACTGCAGGATTAACGTTTGCTGTCCTCTGGATACTGAAACTGTATGTCCCCCCCCAAAAAAATGAGACAGGATGAACAAATCTAAAGTAATATTTACATTAGTTAAGCTATCTGGCATTGCAAAAAGCTTGGGATGTAAAAGAAATAGCTAAAAAGCGGATTTTGTATTTAGCGAAATAGAAACATCTACAATTGATTTTTGATCCATTATCGAACATGATGAATACCTCTCTCACATCTTTTCCCCCCAGTTGTATCTCAAAATTATTTTGTATCTCAAAGCTCTGGAAGTTTCTTTTTTATGTATCTCTTTATCTGTTATTTTAATTCTATTGCTTTTTCTTTATACAATAAAAAGGTATTTGGCCATGGTGAACTGCAACTAGGAATATCCTCTTTAGAGAATTCCAGATCACCCACATCATCTTGTACTCTCCTCCCACTGTTCAGAGCTCCATATAGAAAAGATTTTCTCAGTGAAGAAACAGCAGTTTCTTCCACTACATACATATCCCATAAGAGGGTAAATCTACAAGCATCTGTCTCTGCAACACTTTTTAAAGCTTCTAGATAGTGTGCACTAATGAGTGGCAATTGTGTATAAGGTACGTAGAAGGTAGGTCCAGTTGCTGTTATTGCTTGGGTTCTGCTGGGCTGGCAAGAATTCACTCATCATTCATTGCAGCCCAGACCTTAAAAGCCTTTATAGCACAATGCAACCCTGTCATATTTGCTAATGCACTGAGTTCCCAGATAACATGACCTGAACATCAAGCAATAATGGATGAAAGTTCATGCGCTAGACCACAAATAATACAAACAAACACAAATGCTCTACAGAATGTAATTCTGTTTCCTTGTTTTTAGCTAGTAAGGTATGCCCAGTTCTATCCCGTGTTACATTTTAATGTACCATTTGCATATTTCAAGTTGGCACACAGAATGCACATTTTGATGGCTTCATTATGGTTGGCCTTAGCCCAAGAGGCTTTCTACATTGTGCCCAGATCTGCTCTCTTTGGTGGGTTTGCATCATCTCACTCCCTGACCCCCCCTTTTTTTACCAACCTTACAGAAACATCTGTTCAGTTCTAAGCTCCCAGAAAAATATCTACTTGTTCTCCATATCCCCTTACTAGGCTTGTTACCTCTCCTGTCCAGCAGCTGGCTTCCCTGGTGACAGTGCAGGCACAAAAGCTGGCATTCTCAGTGGGTTCACCAGCCTGCCCCATTCATTTCATTAATATACTTATATCCCACCACCACTGCCACTTAAAGCAGCTGTTCAGAAACTGAAACCAAAAATTGATCAAACATAATTCAGATTAAAACACTGCTAAAGCAGCATAGATTTGCACACAAAATTTAAAACAGCAAATAAGGCAATAGCATTGTTCTTCTCTTCTAAACTGCCAAAGGCCTGCACAGACAGCATTTTTATACTGAAGATCAGCAGGAAAGAACACTGATGGACCAAAAGCCCATTACAAAGCTCCAGGCCAAATACTCCATCTTACCAAACAAACACAGTAAATCTTGTACCGACAGGAAAGGGTATCAATAAACTAAGCTGCTTCACTCTGCATTTTCATGGGATACAGAATTCTCAGAGGGATGTTTTCACCAATAACTTTTTGCCTCATTAAAGGGACTATCATTGACTATGACTTCTATGATAGAGCAGATACATGTTTAACTGATAACGTCTGTACAGACAGCACAAAATGTATTCATACTGACAGCCTAATGTGGGATAATACAATAGCTCATTAGGAAGAGCAAGTGCAAGATACAATTTCACGTGATACAACTTTTCTCAGCCTAATACAACAGGCTGAATCTATCAAAATTCTTAAAGGAATCTAAGAAATGATTGAACAAACAAACAAAAGAGAGCCAGTTTGGTGTAGTGGTTAAGTGCGCGGACTCTAATCTGGGAGAACCGGGTTTGATTCCCCACTCCTCCACTTGCACCTGCTGGATGACCTTGGGCAAGCCATAATTCTGGCACAGCTGTTCTGGAAAAAGAGCAGTTTCTGTCAGAATTCTCTCAGCCCCACCTACCTCACAGGGTGTCTGTTGTGGGGAGGGGAAGGGAAAGGAGTTTGTAAACTGCTCTGAGACTCCCTTGGGTAGTGAAGGGTGGTGTATAAATCCAATCTGTTCTTCTTCTCTTCTGACTGCAATTGTGACTACTAAGTAATTGTTATCAGTATCCTAAGATGATTTATACACTCAGTAGACAAAGACAGGTATAACTCAGTGGTGTACATTTGGATACACCTGTGCTGAAATTAAACATGAAATTAGCTGTTTTCGGTTGGCTTAGGGATATCTGAAGTGATGTAAAACACTCCTGAAATTTTGGCAGTAATGAAAATTTATCTCTTAGGAGTGTTTTGGTTTTGGGGAGGCAGAGGAATGGGAAAGGACGAAGAGGAATCTGGCCCGTCAAACAGCAGTTAGTTGGTGCCTCTGTCCCTTTAAATTGTAAAAGGACTAGAAGTGATGCCTAACAAACTAACAGCTGATGGTTGGGTAGATTGGAGGCCAGGTCTATAGAAACTAATGGGGGGCCCATGATTTCCTGTGAGCAGACCTAGCCTTTCTATAACCCAAAGGAAATAATGGTGCCATCATATCCAATGGCAGTTTCAGCAACACACCCCTACTGTTAATCTGATTAGGATGGCACTGTGTGATCTACAAGCTGTAGGGGTCAGCATGAAACTATATTAAGAGTGGGGGAGAAAACACCCCAAATAGTGCATCTCAGCCTGGATTCTGCACTTCTGTTTACACCTGGGTGGCACACAGAAACAGGCACTTCCCCATTAACATCACAGTCAGGAAATGTTCCAGGTACACATTATTACAAATGACTGCAATCTAGTAGTGCTGCTATGTTTGTTATGAGTTACAGGAAAGGATACAATCCTATGAATACCTGGAGCTCTGGCTTTTGTGGCATTTAATCTCCCTGTAGATATGACAAAGTGACTTAAGTTACATTGTACTGGGGTACCAGTCAGATTTCATTGCAGATGCTTTGTCAAACTATGTCATATAGGTCAGGGGAACCCAACAATTTTGTATATATTTGTTTTGTTTTCCTAGAACCAGCAAGTTGGAGAAAAATATGCCAATAGCCTAACATGTCATGTTAACTCAGAAATATGTCCTGCTGATTTCAATAGGACCTGCTCCCAAGTAATTATGCCTGGGACTACATGAATGTGCATAATCAGTCAGTGTTTACTTGACCATAGAAAGGCATGGTTTGGAAATAGATTGCTAGGTCCCCCCTAGCCACCAGCGAGGGGTGGAATTGGAAAAATAAAACAAACACTGTCAAATCTGAAATTTCTTAAAAATGGTACAAAAACCTAGAGTGTGAACATGTACCATTCCATTATTTTTATTTACATATTTACAACATAGTTTTCTGTTTAGCTGGAAGCAGATTATAACTATAACAACTGGCCAAATAGCAAACTTTAAACTAAAGTTCCAAAGAAAACAAAGAAAGCACTGCATATACATACAAAAATACCAAGATCCAAAGGCTTAACGTAAATCAATTTCTACTTATTGTATTTCAGAAATAAATTATACAACAATAGGATGACACTGAGTGAAGTCCTTGAACTGTTTTTTTTTCAGAAAAAAGAGAAGTCTAAAGTGCTGGAGGCAATGGCTTGCAAGACCCTGTCTCTTAAGTCAGCTCCCTATGACCTATGAAGCATAATGTAAAAAATATTTAAGACATTAGATCCACATTTGTTTGGTTTGCATAAAGGTAGCAAGTTCTTTACAATTACAGCAAAAATGAAAATATATTCCTAAGAAAGTTCCTACTCTGTAACTCAGGAATAGCAGAAGGTTTCAACGACATGGTCCTTCATCACAGCACTTCCATTATTATGTGCCCTTCATCTCTCATCTGAGAGGCTGGCTTTTTTAGGACCTTGATGAAACTCAGGCAAATGTGAAAAATCAAGGATCCTTAACATTTAACCCACTATCGCACGCCAAGTATACCCCATTATCATTGAATGCCACCCAGGATAAAAGTAAAAATATAAAATAAGTGCATCATTCTAGATAAGGCAACTTTATTTATACCATTTATGATATAGGCAGACAAGGGAGAAAAAGGGTCTCTAAAAAGCACCAATTTTAATTCAAAGCCAATTGGCACTTTCTGGTGAATCTGTTTTTCCCTTATCTCTGTTGCTATTACAATACCTCCTCTGTTTTCTTTCTGGAAGCTCGTCACACACACTAGAGGGCCAATTTACACTTCACAAAGTCCATGTGTCCCATACGAATGTGTTTGGGAAATTCTCCATCATGAATATGATTCCTAAGTGTGTGTGGACCTAGTTTAGATCAGGATGCAGAGTGAAGATGCATAAGTCTTGCCCTGTACTATTTTCCCAAACTGAAGGGATACCAGGAAGCTGCCATTTGCTCGATAGGTAAATTTACATGTAGTGATGATTGCATGTAAGTATATCCAGTGGAGCAAACCATGGCACTGTAGTCTTGGTATGAATCAAGCCCCATGGGAAATGAGTTTCCAGCACAAAACCAAGTCCTTGTGGCAGCCATGTGAACATTCTAATATGTGCATCACATTTGGAGGAATATTTTTGTTGCTTCTACAGAGCATGATCAGGAGTGGAGATATGCTAGGGGGGGAGGACCAATGATAAGGAAGAGATTGCTTCTAAATCCCTCCTCCTCCAGTATACTTTCTTTCCTGGGTTTTATGTTCTAGAAAATGCAGGTTTGAAACAGCACAAGAGAAAAAAGGAGGGGGGAGTAAATTCGGAGAGAGGGAGAAGGGACAAAGGGTTATGCTCTTTTCCATGGTTTCTCCATTGCTTCCGGTGGAATTTTCCTCACTGAGCTACACACATCTGTGTGTAGGTTGTACCTGAGTTACTGGAGACCAGCAAAATCACCCTTCTCATTGGTTCTTGGCCAAATATTAGTCTGAGCATAAGGATTCCTCTGTGATGCTGTAGATGGTGCTGGTGTGTCACAGAGTCTTATTATTGTCGGAAGGGATATTTAATGTTCAAAAATATATGCTAAATTCCCCCTTACAGTTCAGGTTCATACTTTGTACTGCAGATCCTGATTGTTCCCTGGGCAGCCAACAGTCTGTGAAACTTGCCCCCTGACAAGACCATAAACAAAGCTGAGATGCAGGAATCAAAATACCAGATATGTATTCAAACCTCCATCTCCTAGCTACAAGTTTAACTTTTGTTTCAGCTTATATTCTTTAATTACATAAAACATAAAATCTAGAGCCATGGTGTATAAAACTAGTAAAGAAAAATTTAAAAGGTAAAAGGTAAAACTAGCAAGGCGTTCCCTTGACATTTCAATTTATTTTACTTTTAGTTTTGTTTAAGCTTGATCTATGCCACTTGTTCATCTAGCAGGGTCACCTTCCTTCTTTCTCTCCAGTGTAGGTACACAACAGCAGCATGGCCTTTCCTCTGCTGTGAGAAGGAGAGGTTTCCTTAAGTGTGACAGAAATACTGGGGTTCAGAATTCCAAAGGAGACTTGTGAGGGTCATCAGGCTAGCGAAAAGAGGTAGAGAATAAAGTTGTGAAAAGGCCTTTAAATGACCACAGGAAAACATAATCAGTACATGGAATGAGCTAAAAATAAAATCTGAACAACTCAAATCTTAAAAGCTATGTGATCCTCACAGCCTCAAAATACAGTACATAATTAGATTACCGTCACATATCATGTCGGCAACGACTGTCTCAAATCAGAAGTTACACATCAAACAGCCCAAGGAGAAAAAGCAATGGACAAGAACTGGTCAAAGTTCAGTGCTTTAACTTGAAGGTACTTAACTTGTGATGGTTTGTGCCCAATGTGATAATCATATTTGAGAAATGTAACATGGTAGAGGCTGACTGCACACATAGTGTAGGTAAGAAGTAACATTACAGTCCAAAAAATGAGCAGTTTTTTAAAAAACACTGCTAGGTAATGTCAACCAATCCAGTATCTATTGACTGCTAGCCAAAGCAGGATGGTAAGGTTTTTGATAGAAGCCTAAAAGGCTTCTGCTTTACTGACTAAATCTGAAGTTTGTTGTCATTATTTAAATAACTCTCTGAGTTAAAATCTAGCAGTTGCATTCTCTGCCATTTCATTCTTGAGATGAAGTGGCAAGCTACTCAGCTGAAACCCCAGCTGGATATCTGTGTTTTCCCATTTTCTTTCTCCAAACAAATATGTGAATTTTGTTTCGACAGAAGAATGTCAGCAACTGAAGGAAGAAAAAACCAAGGAAAGGGAAGGAATGCACCAAACTATGCATTTATTGTCACAATCCTAATCTGAAAGGACAGTGCAAAAGGATGTACTTGGCATCATCAGCAGGACAAAAAAAAGATTCCGGGGGGGGGGGGGGGAATGCTGCTCACCTCTATGATCTCCTCCAGTGCTGTCTTTCTTTCTTTCAGAATTAACTGTTTAAATCGCAGTATTTATGATATGCATCAATATAGCATGACTGCACTTGATACAGTTTGAAAAACTGGCATGCTTTCTGATTCCTTAGCTCAGAAATGTTCTCTGTAGACAGCCTTGGTTATAAAGAAGGAAAAACAAAAATGTCTTTGTTCTGACTGCTGTACATTATTTCCTCCACTGCGGACTGGCTGCCAGTGTCAAACGGTTTGTCTGTCAAAACAGGCATGGCTGCACGTACCTTATAATGTGATTCTGTCTCCTCTTCCTGAGTAGAACTGGAGGGAGATGGTGTAGCAGATTTGCTTCCGGGGGGTGATGGGGAACCATGGGTAACACCGCTCCTCAAACCCATCTGAGAAATCAGCTGTGACTGGCTGAGGGCACTCATGTGACCGCTTAACATCCCTGGTCGATTGATCAGGGGAACTTGATGGTTGGAATCATAGGAAGTGGCGTCTGAGTGGACCATCTCCTGGATCTGAGTTAGGAGAATATTACTTTTTAATTAAAATTGTATTGTATATTTTTGTTTTATAAAAATTACGTTATGATACAGATTGGGCATGTTTGGGTTTTATTTGGCTGCCATGTTAATCACCCTGGGAAAAACTAGTCTTTTCCATGCAGGGAAAACAAAACTAGTTAAAAAAAAACTAGTTTAAGGCATTAATCATCTTCAATTATTTCCTGTTGTCTGAACTGTTCCATTAAACAGAAGAATGCAATCACGTTGCAGAAAATACAGCAACATATTTTTGATGCCAATTTTTTAAAAAGTATACTATACAGTTAATATTGGCATATGTGATTAGATTTCTAATGTACTAATAGTCACATGGACAGTCCTTGAGATCCAGTTATCATACCTCCCACAGCTATGCTACTGTAAAGAGCTCTTGTTGCACTGGGGCCATGCACTATCCCAGATCCCAAATATGGCAGGATGGGGAGGGTACACAGGCAATTCAGGTCAACACACAGATTTGCCAGTTGCACCCTTAATATTTCACTTTTCAAAAGGCCAAATACATTTTGGTTAGCCATTTTATGTTTCCACCCCCCAAGGAAATTATGAAAGATACTCCTGTTTTTATTATGAAAGCCAATGTAAAACATGATATTGTAGGATGAAATGACAACAATACAGGATTCAGTTCTTGAGGAAATAAGCAAACACGAAGGGAAACTTTGCCCAAAGGACCACACAATACTTTAGAACAGAATACCAAAATTTGATGTAGTACAAAGAGCAAGTATATTTCTCAGTTCTGAATGGGTATTTCCAAAACTTGAAAATTCTCTACTTGCTGACCTAGCTAGAGATCTGAAAACAGAAAGTGAGGAAAAGAGAGGTTTTGACTGGACAAGAGTTCCCAGAAAAGGGAGCAGAAAGGGCAGCATTAATTTAAAGAACGTCCTATACAATAATTCTCAAGACTATGAGTGTTTCCTTAAACTGCTTTTATTGAAGGTCAAGTCCACTAATACCACTGTCAATAGTTATAAAAATGTAATTTTTCATTCAGTCTAATATAAGGTTTGTTTCTTTGATACAAACAAGCAGGCAAATCTGCTCTAAAAAATCACAAGAACAACTACTGTTTTTCAAATTTAAAAGTTGGACACATGCAGAGAATATATTCACCTTTGCAAACGTAACCTGCATTATCTAATCTTTAAATGTGGGTCCATTTTTTTTTAAAAAAATGCAAAACTACAGCCAAATACCACCAAGGGCACCAGAGATTAAATTGCCTAAGGCTAAGCTATTTGAAGTGAACAATTTTTAAAATATTCTGTCCAGTAACTGTGTCTCGTTTGTATCAGATAGGAGAAAAAGTAAGTTAGACGGTATGCATATGTTCGCTTCAGGGCTGTCTCCAGCTAGTTGATCTAACAAGCAGCCTTCTTAATGTTCAAATGTTCTGGGTATGCAATATTTGTTAACTCTGGCATTTCTGGCAATGTATTTGAAGCAACTCTCACCACCCAGTGCTAGCATTTGGATACCAGCTTTACTATAAAAATCATCTATCAGGTTTATAGTAATCTATATACCTAATAGTGAAGTATGGCCCCCATTTGAAAATACTTAAGTCCATGGATACATTTACACACTGACACTAAATAGATTTTCCTGAAAACTTGGGGGACCTCCAGTTTTGCAGAAAAATCTGAAATCTTAAAAAAAAAATACATGGGGCTTTAAAGATCACAGAATCATAGAGTTGGAAGGGGCCATACAGACCATCTAGTCCAACCCCCTGCCCAATGCAGGACCAGCCTAAAGCATCTCTGACAAATATTCGTCCAGTGAAGGGGAGCTAAACACCTCTCTAGGCAGCTGATTCCACCTTTGAACCACTTTGACTGTGAAAAGGTTTTTCCTAATATCCAGCCAATCACTTTCTGCATGTAATTTAAACCTGCTGCCAACTGGAATAGCTCCTTGCCCTCCTCCAAATGACAGCCTTTCAAATATTTAAAGAGAGCAATCATGTCCCCCCCTCAATCTCCTCTTCTCCAAACTAAACATTACCAAGGCCCTTAGCCTTTCCTCGTAGGGCTCAGTCTCCAGACCCCTGATCATCCTCGTCGCTCTCTTCTGCACCCTCTCGATTTTGTCCACATCCTTTACCATATAAGGGTTTTTGTATCTTCTTAGAAAACTCATACTATTCCAATATTTTAAAAAGGATGAACAAGATCCAACTACCTCCTACCTCCTCTTTCTAAACCACTCTTGACAGCTGGGAAACGTATGGGAAAAGCTGAGACAAGGTGCAAGGATCTGCATCTATGGGGACACTGCAAGGAATTCTTGGAACTTCATTGTGTAAATGGAAGGGCCTTCTGCTCATGGATTATTATGGATTGGAATCCAACCCAATAGCAACATTTTTGGGGAAACAGTTCCTATTGATATGAGGTCACGGAATTCAGCTATGCTGAAGTTATCATCCCCCCCCGAACTAATACACTAATGTTGCCCCCCCTTGAATGAATAATTAACAGAATTTCACATGACCATGCATCACATTTATTATGATTCATTTGGCTACATGAGCAAAAATACTACTATGATCTGTGCCACTGATTCTAGGAAAAGATAATACATCTGAGTGAAGACTAAACCATATTACTGCTGGAATTCCATAACTGAAATTTCAAAAAGTGTAATTTGGACCTTGAAAGGTGCTGAGGAATATGAATTAGGACTGCTGCATTGGAAAAAGGAGAGTATTAACCCCCTATATACCATTTCACTAACTGAAAATGCCCCCTTCCTGTTTTAAATCTCTGTAATGGAAAAAGGCAGACACACTATGAGTTCCAGCGCCCTTTTGCTTGAAGTGGCATTGAGGGTAGTGTTAACCCCTCTCTTTCATACTGCTGTGGCCCCAGTCCAAATTGCTTCCCTGCCAAGCTGCTTTTAAGAACCAAACTAGATGTCAAGAGTTCCAATCATTGAATTCTAGTATGGTATGTAATATGGCCCAGAAAAAAAGACAAAGATCATGCTGTAACAGGGAAAGACAAAAACAAACGTGACCCAAGTGCTAATACGAATGCATCTTACTCAGGACAGTCAAAAAGATGTTCTAAACTTCACAGTTATGAACAAGATTAAGACTTGGTCATTTTAAGGTAAATTGACATTTTCACTGTTTCATGGACACAATGGTCCTTAACGGGACCATATTATGGGGTTTCACATTTTTTCTACTAGTTGTTAACACTGTATTCTCTACCTGCACACAGAAGGTTGAATACTGATTAAATATACATTCCGCTTCTGTTGTAGCAATTCCATACCATGACAAAACATAAACCTGTGCCATGGTCACTGGCACGACTGACTGTTTAGCCAAAAGAAGTAAGCAGAGGCAGTATATCCTGGATTGTCCAATGCAAAGAAGAAGGGACAATTATTTTTACTTTATTTATATTATTTATAGTCCGCCTTTCTCACTGAGACTCAAGGAGGATTATATAATATGTCAGTGCAATCAATCTAATGGACAATGTAATAGAACTAGGATAGCAGAAATATGAAATAAGACATAAGTATCAAACAGGACATGTTAAACAATGCAAAAAATGGTATTACATATATAATGCAATGAGAGCAAGATAAAACCATACAGCAATATAAATAGGATAGTCTATAGTCCCATTCTCTCTTAAAATGTGTTCCCGAATCATTCTGTTATAATGTAGCCCTATTCCTTTAGAAAAATGCCCTCCTGAACAGTTCTGTTTTACATAGTTTGTGAAAAGTCAAATGTGTAGAAGCCTTCCTGATTTCCTCAGCTTGTGGGCACTGCAGGACATGTGCCTCATGTTGGATAAACAGGTGGCAGTGGTAGCCAGGGACATCTTTTATCACCTTTGGCTGGTAAGCCAGCTGCAGCCCTTCCTGGGCAGAAAAGATCTGGCCACTGTGTTTATATGTCCAAGTAACATCCAGATTACTGCAATGTGCTCTATGTGGACTTCCTTGCGTTAGTAGGGAGCCACAGGTAACGTGTCCCTCTCAACTGACCCACATAGGTAAA
The DNA here is from genome assembly GCF_001447785.1 of Gekko japonicus. NCBI lineage: Eukaryota > Metazoa > Chordata > Lepidosauria > Squamata > Gekkonidae > Gekko > Gekko japonicus. Next base: position 3,208,203 of record NW_015175358.1, read on the forward strand.
ATCACACAATTAATTAATTTAGTATCCTAATGAAGAGGCTGATGTATTTGGGACACCCCCATTTTTCCTGCTTATTACAGAAATGGACCTAAGCCAGCTACTTAGGTACAATCAGATTCAGACACAGCGGAAACCAGCAGGAGGTAAATCAAACACTGTCTTAAACATTTTTCCCGACTTTTTGCTTTTTATATTAATCTGATTAATGTTAACATGAGTTTAAAGACCCAGGGCTTTATTTATTAACAATTTTCGTTTCCGATAAGCCCACTGAGGTGCAATCTCTCATTAGCAGGGGACTCCTGCCAACTCCATTAGCAGCTCATAAAGTAAGAGATGTAGGGAAGAGCAGGGAGGGCTCAGTAGGCTTCAACAGAAATAAATCCAAATGCAGCGGCAGATTTATTGCTACAGGTCAGGAATCAAGAGCTTTTCTACAACACTAGACAGCATGTTGAGTTCGGGTACTCAAAAGGCATGGGGGTGTAAGTAGACTGAGGAGCAGGAGTAATTTTTACAGCTCTTTTTCTGTATGATTCAATAAATATGAGGATGTGCTTTGTTTGTAAAAAGTTACATTTGTATTCCATTTCCACCCATCCTCCAAAGAGATCAGTGCAGCATTCTAATCCACTCTGCATCAAAATAACCCTTAAACTGTTTCACATATGCATGTTCATCACTTGATGACTGCAAATAATAATTTATGACGATATGAATTGAACATCCCAGACGGAATTGTCATAGTACCTCATACTGTTTTCGAGTTAAGTCATAAGCTGCCAGCCACCAAGTGACCAGTAATCAAGTTTGGAGTAATCAAATGACAAACATCTGTGTGTGAACCAGCCACTGCAGGCATCTACCCATGTGGGAGGAGCACCACATGGTTAGGCCTTTCCACGCAGTTCAGGCCTTTCCACACAGTTCAGGTTAGGCCTTTCCACGCAGCTCAGGGCCAGCCCAAAGCTTTTTGGCACTCTAGGCAAACTATTACTTTGGAAGTCTATGTTCAATAGACAGGGAAGTAAGAAGTTTTGAATGAACATCTTCCTTACTGGGCATTCAAAATGAACAGTATAAAAATAAAAATAGATATGTTCTCCAAAAGCCCTCCATGTTCCATTGTGGCACCTATTTATTTATTTATATATTAGATTTGTACCCCACCCTCCCTTGTACAACAAGTCTCAGAATGGGAAACAACAGTGTTCGTAAAACAGTGTGTATACAATTAAATTATTAAGACAAATTCTTACAATAATACTGACAGCTAAAAGATGGCACAGGAAAAGAGAACACAACCTAGTGCCTCTTAACTGGGGGGAGAGCACAGCATAGGGCTGCCAAATCCCCCCGGGGGGCGGAAATCCCCCCACCCCAGAGGCCCATTCCCCGACACCAGGGAATCGGGCCCCGGGGGGAACCCCGCCCCAGTGTGCACGTCACAGGGAAGTGACGTTATGACGCCGGGCACGCTGGGGGCAAGGCCACGGCCATACAAGGGAAAACTCTATGGTTTTCCCTTGTATGGTCGCGGCCCCGCCCCCAGCATGCCCGGCGTCATGATGTGCATGCGGCGCGCGCACGCACCAGGATACAATTGGGAGTCCCCCGCCGGCAGGGTAAGTGCCACTTGGCAACCCTAGCACAGCAACAGGGGAGGGGGAGAGTGAAAAGAGGGAGGCCAGTCTAGAATGGAAACCCTTGTTGCCCTCAGCCATAAGCCTGACAGAACATCTCTGTCTTACAGGCCCTGTGGAACTGCATCAAATCCTATAGGGCCTGGATCTCACTCAGCAGGGCATTCCCCCAGGTCAGGATCAGGGCTGAAAAAGCCTTGGTTCTTGTTGAGGACAACCAGATGCCTTTTGGGCCAGGGATTACCCCAGGTTGTTATCCACTGAGCATATACCAGGAGAGGCAGTCCCAAAGGTATACTGGTCCCTGACCATTTAGGGCTTTAAAGGTTAATACCAAACCCCGGAACTTCTTCACCCAAAGAGGGATTAACACATGGAATTCTCTGCCACAGGAGGTGACGGCGGCTACAAGCATGGACGGCTTCAAGAGGGGATTAGATAAGCACATGGAGCAGAGGTCCATCAGTGGCTATTAGCCACAAGCTATAGATAGGGACTCTCAGTCTGGGGCAAGTGATGCTCTGTATTCTTGCTGCTTGGGGGGGGGGCAACAGTGGAAGGGCTTCTAGTGTCCTGGCCCCACTGGTGGACCTCCTGATGGCACCTGGTATTTTTGGCCACTGTGTGACAGAGTGTTGGACTGGATGGGCCATTGGCTTAATCCAACATTGGCTTATGTTCTTATGTTCTTATCTGGTATTTGACCTGAAGCCAGTGCAGCTGGCGAAGCACCAGTTGAATGTGGGCTCTGAACAAGGTTCCCGTGAGAATGCGCACCACTACATTCTGGACCAGTTGCATTTTCTGGGTCAGTCTCAAGGGTAGCCCTGCATAGAGCAAGTTACAGTAGTCTAATCTGGAGGTGACTGTTGCATGAATCACTATGGCTAAGTCAGGGTGATGCAGGAAGGGAACCAATTGCCTAACCTGGCACAGATGGAAAAGCACCAGTCTGGACAAATTTGTGACCTGGGCCTCCACTGAAAGGGAGGCATCCAGAATCACAACCAGAGTTCTGACAGTTGGCATTGGTGTTAAAGGCACATCACCAAAAGCCAGGAGTTGGCACCTTAAACCTGAATTTCCCCAGCCCAGCCACAACACCTCTGTCTTAGATGGATTTAGTTTCAGCCAGCTCTGTTTCAACCAACGAACCACAGCCCCCAAACCCTCAGCCAAGATATCTGCAGCGGTAGCTGGCCGTCCATCAACAGATACAGCTGGGTGTCATCTGCATACTGGTGACAACCTAGCCCAAAACCATGTACCGTGGACAAGGGTGCGCATATAGATGTTAAATAACATTGGGGAGAGGATTGCCGCTTGGGGAACACACACGCCAGAGTGTATCATGCTGAGACCCTCTCCCCTAGTGCCACCCTCTGTTCCTGACCTTGCAGAAATGAGACAAACCACTTCAAGGCTGTCCCACTGGGCAAGGTGGTGGATCAGCAGATCATAATTGACCATGTCAAATGCTGCTGTCAGATCAAGTAACAACAGCAACACTGACCCACCTCAATCCAGCTGCCAATGGAGATCATCTGTGAGCACGACCAGCATCATCTCCGTTCCATGGGTGGGGCAGAAGCTGGATTGCAATGGGTCTAGAGCTGAAGTGTCTTTCAGGAAAACCTGGAGCTGTTCTGCTGCTGCTCTCTCAATTACCTTACCCAGGAATGATAAATTCAATACTGAGTGGTAGTTGGACAGATCAATAGGATCCAAAGATATGTTTTTTTAAGAGCAGCCTCACCACTGCCTCTCACCAGAGCCAACAAATATGAAGATTATAAAAGCTGATTAATGCCAAGCTTCTCTTCAAGCCACCACTGCACTATGGCTGTCTGGAATCAGCACGGCTAACATTGTCTACTGGGATGATGGGACTTGTGCCCCTCCAACAGCACTAGCGAATGTGCCAGCAGCAGGACAGACGTGGGTGAAGGGTCTGGAGCAGCTCTGGGGGAAGAATGCAGGACTGCTGTATCACAGAATTCATTTACTATTTTTATATTCTGACTTTCTTCCATCATGGCATTCCAAACAGTATATGTGGCCTCCTTTGGGAGTGTGGATCCTCCTTGGCCTGCTCAATACTCCCATAGGAGGTGCTAGGAGATGCAGGGACCCAAGTTGCATGACCTGCTGCCATGGGCAGGCATGACACCACAGAGGGTGGCCAGGGCTAAGCCAAGTCCAGCATGCTGAGGGAGCCAAATGTGGCCATCTTAGGATGATCTGTAGCTGCTTGGGTAGGCCAGCTGAAAAGAACACTGGCTACTCTCAGCAGTACTCCACACCAAAGCCAGGCAGTGCAGGCATGCACAGCTGGCCTTTAAGGGTAATTATGCATGCATCTGTAAATTCCCCAACAGGACCACCATTTTCATCCTCAGGGGCCCAGTTTCACCAGCAGGAAAGTGAAACTGGGCCCCCGGTCCTGATAGACACCACTGTTTACTTCCCTTCAATGTGGAAACCTTTGTTTGGTCCAGTCCTCTGCTTCCTATTATTTAAACCAGATTCCCTTTTTACAACCAGCTACTAATCTGTAATATCCTCTTATAAGAGGATAAATCATTTTATTACATGCCTGCTAAATTCACTTTGGTACGGAACTTTGTTAAAGACTTTTTGAAATTCCAGGCATATAACTGCTACAGTAGTCTGTAAAAACAATTTAAAAGATCAGACCCTAATTAAAAGCCTGGGTAAAAAGGAATATTTTAGTTTAGTGCCCCAAGAGAGTATGCACAGTATCAGACAAGCCTCAAGGGAAAGGGCATTCCATAGACAAGAAATCTATCTATACATTTGTTGAAGTATCAAAGGAGGTTAAGGCAAGTCCTGCCTTTGCAGAAGCCATGCTTGTTTGTCTTTGGCAAGGCTTGTTCATCTATTTTTCAAAATGCTTTCCACCAATTTACAAGGGACAATGGGTAGGACAACAGATTCATGTTTCCTGGCATCCTATGAAATATTTCTTATAAAAATAACGCTAGATTGCCTACCCTCCATTCCTCTGGAAAGGAAGTTTTTTAAAAATGATTTGTTACATATTATTAACTTCTATCAGCCTATTAGCAATGAGTCCATTCTAATATGTAGTGAAAATGGTAACTTGCTCAGTTACTTCAGATTTGATCTGTTTTAAGGAGACCTTTAATGCTAAAGGATGCTAAGAACAAAGAATGTATTTTCCTTATTTTACATTTAAATAAAGTAAAGTTCATAAAGTATGGATTTCATAATTGTGGAAGGATATAATATAGGTTGTTGGGTTTTAAACAAATCGAAAAGATCATTCCCATCTGCAGCTACATTAGTCTCTTGGGCAAATACTATATTAAGATATTTTTCAAAATTCTTATTATGGAGCCAGTAGACCACAACGGCTCCATTTATCCATTAAATATGTAATCATGCTTTTTTCCCCTTTAAAGTGCATATTATTTATGCAGCAGAGCAGAACCAGCCCAGGAATGTAATTATGGATATAAGACCCATGCAGAAAATTTCTTATGAAAATTTGCAGAAATGAGAATAAGCTCCATCTACCAGCCACTAACATCAATGGAAAGATTCCAGATGAACACCCAGAAATGTATTGGGGTGCTAGTGCGGTTTTTCCAGCATGCTACATAGGAATTGTCATCAAGTCCATGTCTTTATGATGGTTTAAAGATCATAATATAACTTGGCTAGGTTTTTTAAACAATGCATTACTCAAGAGAGGATATAGTTACCAATTAAGTCAAAACTACAAACAACACACAAGGATATACGCAAGCACTTTCAAAGAACCATTCAACCAAAACAGTTCTGATAAATCCAGTCTCCATAGAAGGGCCGTGGTATATTCTACCTGCTATGACAAGTTTACTACCTACATTGCAGATAAAAGCATCCAAGCACTGGTTTTTGCATTACTTTCAGAAGCTCACTTGTACGTTTAAGTTCTCACGTCAGTGGCTTACTTACAATGAAGAGGGTAATGTCAAAAGAGGGAACACAGTGAGGATCACAATCAATACTCCACAAACAGGGAGTGCTTCAAAACAGAAATGTGTTTATTTATGTGTTCAATTAGGCCATTTATAATCCACTTCTGCCCCTTTCCCAAAGGGAGCCGGGTGTGTGTGTGTGTCTAGCATTCTGTTTATGGGTAACTTCCATGTATTTGTTCCTCAAATGTTACACACTGCTCATCTGATTAATACCACGTGAGAGCCATTACAAAGGTAGAACCTGCTTTTATTGGATGATAGTTTGTGTCAGTCAAGTTGACCCAACTATGTTTTTTCTATGGATCTAAAGCCTTACTAATTTAAACCAAGTTGTTTACAGATAAGTGAATGTGAAATTTTATTTGTATCCAACACTCGCTAATGTAATTTAGAATTCCTTTTTAGTTTATGGATATCTAATAGTATGTTAAGATTTGCTAGCAGCATCTTGTCTTCATGGGCAGACAATCCCTAGGACTAAATGGCCAATAAACTGTCTCCATCAAATTGTGCAGAACCTGAATTATCTTCCTTTGTACCAGTTATTGTGATTGGCTGTCCTTCTCTCACTGTCAGCCACTCAACTAGTTTTTCAATACATTGGGAAGCTTAGGTCCCTGCCACACGGCAGGGAATACGACGCTCGTACCGCGGCTAAAGTGAGCCGCAGCAAAGTTGGGACGGCGCAGCGGGATCTCACGGATCCCCCGAGCCGCGTCACAACGCTCCCCGGCACGATCAGATGCCGGGGAGAACACGACGGTGGGAAGGGGAGCCTGGTGAACTGCGCATGCTCACACATGCGCAGTTCGGCCAGGAGCCGGGAATGCGCCGGCGCAAGGACGCGCCAGCGATCCCACGGCCAGCGTTGCTGCAGCCCTTCAGAAAGAACCACCTCGGGAGGTGGTTCTTTTTTGGCGCGGAGCAACGCTGGAAGGGACGGAACCGGGACGGATCCGGCACGCTCCCCAGATGTTGAGGTGGGATCGCGCCGGTTTGCTCCGCCCCCGTTCCGTCCCGCTCCCGGCCCAAATGGGCTCGTATGAACAGGGCCTTAATATATTTGGTTCTTTTTTTAAAACGAAGAGTTATGTCAGGCATTACCAACTTGAAAGCATGTTATTTATTTATTTATTTACTTAATTTATAGTTCCATTTTCTCCCCAGCGCAGAGCCAAAGTAGCTTACATTGTCCTCTCCTCTGTTTTATCACTACAGCAACCCAGTGAGGTAGATAAGGCTGAAAGAAGAAGAGATGGATTTATATCTCATCCTTCACCCTGAGTCTCAGAACGGCTTACAATCTCCTTCTCTTCCTCTTCCCACAACATACACTCTGTGAGGTAGGTGGGGCTGAGAGAGCTTTGAGAGAACTGCTTGAGAGAACAGCTCTGAGAGACAGTGGCTGACCCAAGGTCACCCAGCCAGCTTCATGTGGATGAGCACTGGGGAATCAAACCTGGTTCTCCAGATTAGAGTCCGCCCCTCTTAACCGCTACACCAAACTGGCTCATGTAAGTGTCTCAAGACAGTCACCCAAGACAGACATTCAAGAATGTGACTGTCTCAAGGTCACCCAGCAAGCTTCCATGGCAGAGTGGAAATTCAAACTTGGGTCTCCCAAATCCTAGTCTGACATTCTAACCACACTGGCTCTCAATGGATCCCACTACCATAACAAATGAAGCCAGAAGTTATCTCACAAGAAATGACCCAGAAGGGGTAGAAACAGTTGTGACTCCCCAGGAGAATATAAAAAGAGCCTCCCAGACCAGGAAGGCCATGTGATACAGGAAGCTCAGATAAAATGAGCTCCTCTACAGAAACTTTTGTTTCAATTTGTCTGAGGATAATTTCATGTGCTTGCAAATGAAAGCTTACACCTTAGATAAAACTTTGTTGACTTTAAAGGTGCCATTGGACTTAAACTTTGTTCTGCTGCTTCAGACCAACACGGGCTACCCACCTTAAGAAGAAGGAGGAGGAGGAGGAGATTGGATTTATACCCCGCCCTTCACTTGGAATCTCAGAGTGGCTTACAAACTCCTTTCCCTTCTCCTCTCCACAACAGACACCCTGTGAGGTGGGTGGGGCTGAGAGAACTGCTCTTTCAGGAACAGCTGTGCCAGAGCTTGTGACTGACCCAAGGTCACATCAGCAGGTGCAAGTGGAGGAGTGGGGAATCAAACCCGGTTCTCCCAGATTAGAGTCCGCATACTTAACCACTACACCAAACTGTGAGAAGTGAGAAAACAAAAAGAAAACAACAAAGAGGCTTACTACCCCAGATACTCATTGAGTTGTGTGACCCCATATGATGTAACACATCAGGAGATGAACTGATGGGTACTCAACTATTGAGAATGAAGGGACAGGACGTTGCATGACTTGGGGGTCTTGGATCCCCCATGGTTGGAGCTGTACCTCTGAAGTCAATACAGACATCAGAAGAAACATGAATACTAACAAGTTAATAGTTGGTGTTTGGTATCGGAGATGCTCTGAGCCCTTCAGGGTTTTCAGGCAACATGGCTGAACTTTCTCCTCCATTTGGAAGAAACAAAAGTAGCTGTGGTCATCTTGGACAATAGCCTAAGACAAATGATTATATACCAACTAGTAAGCTTTATGCTACTCATAACTCATGAGATTTATATCTGGTTCCAGACCACGTAGGAACACTCAAATTTCCCCCCAATTTGCTATACTTTGCCATTATAAAGGTTTTTGTTTCTTGCCATATTAAATGCCATGTCATCTCTATCACCCCCTTTTAATAGTGTTTACATTTTTAAATGTAAGATTGTGTCTACAGAATAACATGGGGGGTGTATTTAGAGTTTTTAAATCCAATGTGATTTTTTCTTTTAGGTGAATGAAGTCACCTGATATATTCCATATGATTTGGATAATGGTACTAGAAGTAGAAAATCTGATGTTTACTTTCCACTTTTGCAGATAGGGCAGTATTATTAACTAGGGAATAATTGTTGCCTAGACGTTAGAGTGTCAGACTAGGACTGAAGAATACCAAATGTAAATTACTACTCAGCCACGAAGCTCCCTAGGTAACCTTGGACCAAGTCATTCTCTCATAGCCTAACTTAACTCATGTCATTGTTATAGGGATACCAAGTGCCCACATCATTCAAGCATTCTCCTGCTAATGCCCCCCCCATCTGTCCTCACCTCTGGCTGGCAGGAGAAACAGCAGGGCGTGGATGTGACATCAGTGGATGCTCTAGAAAAATCTATGCTAATACCGCAGAGTTTCTAGAGTGTCAGCTGATGCTCTGATGCCACAGGCTTTTTTTTTTCTTTTGCATGATTGGGATGTCAAAACATAGAATGACTTCACATTCACCCCTTGCCCCACCCCCAAAGCTCCCAGTGGTGCCTGGCAGTGACCTGGCATCCCTACATTGGTGTGAGGATAATATGGAGGTGGGGATAACCATGTATGCCACTCTGAGCTCCTTGGAGGAAAGGCAGGAGCGACTGACTCACTGATTAACCTCAAACTCAAATTACAGATGGGTGGAGAGATCATGGTTTGACTAAGGCCAACAATGATACAGCCTAAGATCCCGGCCAAGGAAATTTCCACCTCATGTTTTTAGATAGTATGCTACACCAGATCGTTTCTAGCTGGTAGCACCCCCATCAGCGAGGGGGAGATGCTGTGAAGAATATGGGAGAGCATCTGAACTTAGAGATGGCTGTTGGCAAGAATGATAGATGAGAGAGAATGATTAGAACAGTACCAGGAGCATATATATAGTGCTTCCCAGAATAGCATAAACAAAAATTCCTGCCCCAGGGAGATAACTTAAATTTGAACAAAGGGATAATGGAACCATTCAAGGGAGGAAAGGACAGAATAGCAAACAGAGGAAGTGGGAGAGGCAAGGATTTCAAAAGGGACAAATATGAGCAAACTGATTTACCCTTACATAGTTTTCCGCTGCGGATGAGATATTGACATAAAACTGCCCAGTCCAAACCAACCTGCCCAAGAGGGTTCTCACTCAGATGACACATTTATTTCATACCACCAGGAGTTGCTGGACAGCATGATCACTGTGTTGCTAGTACCATTACCAAGAGGTTGACTGATACAAAGGGAGTGCATAGTCAAGCATACTTGGAAAATCACAGATTCGAACACGCCTGCAGGTCTTAATGAGTTTCCATGTATGGAAGGCGTGTTTGTAAAAGCTTTTAAAAACCCAACCCCTCCAGTTCTGGTCTATATGCAAAATGCCTTCTCAGCACCAAAATGACAGGTGTTACCCAGAGGAAATCAGGAACACGTGATTCAGAATATCACCTAGGCCAGGATGATATATTTACTTTTCTTTGCCAGAAGGTAACCAAAGAACATAATAGATGACAGAGAGATTCTTAGGCAGTCATGTTCTTCTCAGCAGAATATGCTCTGTTTGCCATTAACACGTACAGCATTTCTCTGAAGAAACCATTCTGCCCTGTCCGACTTGATCACCCATATTATATTTCCTCTTCTCTGGTGAAAGAAAAACTACAGTCTCTTCACATCAGCAAGTCACAAGAGCAATTTCCTCCATGGTAGCAAAGGAAGAAAGACCTTCTTTTCTGTGCCCATCTGTGGCACAGGTTGTCCTTTCTCAGTTCTTCCTATCAAGCCCTTACAGATAACTATCAACCAGGAGAAAAAAATTATTGTCCACACATTTCCTAAGCTATGTTTTATTCCTTTGTATTGAAGTTTAAAATGCAACATAACCTCCCACAGCCAAAATGTTTAAAAATTATTCACTTTATACAGGACAGTGAAGCCAATAAAATATATATCCCTAATTACCACCCACTCCTCTTCCTAATTTGTAACTGCTCCTAATAAACTTTCATGGTGTATGGGAAACGCTTTAGTGAGGTGACAAATTTCTGGTGGAATTTGAGATGTCTTGTTCAGAGTAATAGCTATCTCACACAGGTGCCCAGCTGCTATTGTAAAATCAGTAAGCATTTAATTGAAACAAATGACTATAATAATAGTACATTATCCCTGCAGGCTCATAGCAATAACCATTTTAATTATTGAGTTAAGAGTCAAACTAATTTATCCTTTAAAGTAACAGCCACCTTTTTTGGTTCAACTGATCATCCTATTATGAATATGAGGGGAACAGTAGGGAAGGATTTAAAGAGGGAGCAATTTATTTCTGTAGGGGTGGCATTTATCACACAGTGGAGGCTTCCTACTGCTACGGCTCTCAATCACTGGTTCACATACACGCACAGCTAGTTTGCATTACTGTGAAGTAATGTAGTCCTCTCTCTACTCAAAGTCTACATTCTGCATGGCACTGAGAACTCTGTCAGGATGGATGAAAGGCAGGTAATGGCCTGTTCTATTCATTTTTGATGTGGTGCAGTTAGTATGGAGCACCTTTTCTCCACCATCTTCAAAAAGTGAACTTTTCTTCTGGACATAAAGGCCTCATTTTCCGGGCTGAGATTTACTGTGACTTGAGCATTTCAGCTTTCCACAGTAAGGTTACTTACCACATACAAAACTAGGCCATATACCAAATTCTCAAGGTTACTTTAAATCCAGCAACAACCTAATTCCAGAATATTTATTATTAAGAAATTATAACTTTAAAACTTTTTTTCAAAAGCCTGTGGTTCTTTCCTTATCTGCTGTCATCTGCTATTTGATGTGTGTTACCGTTTCGGGGAGAATATTCGTACAGCAATTGGAATTCAGTGTTTTGACGGGCTATGATATAGTGTTACAGAACACTATTATTACTGGGAAAAGAGTCATCCAAACACAATTAACACTTCATTATGAAGATGAATCTCCACAGCCCCAGTGTTAAGAAAAGCTGCTGGAAACAGAACAAAACAGTGTTTAATAAATGGGGAGCTTTCTCTTGTTAACAAACCAGGCTTAAACCATATCTTAAAACCATGAATGAAAAGAATAGACTGAGTTTTTGTATTCTTTGTACATATTTGTACATGGGGACATTATCATGAATTAATGTTGCCATAGCTTCTTTAATGAGCTCAGTGTTTCCTAATATTTTATGAGGGAGATCAGTAGTCTGCTTTCTCCATTTCAGTGATAGCTTGTCATACTGACATCATACTGTCTTTGAAAATTTAAGCCATGTATTAAGATCAAAACACAATGAGACACTGAAGATCTTGAAGTAAATGTTACCATAATTGACTGGCTATTATAATGGTAGTCATTAGTAGGTTGGGAGTTGGTAGGAGAAGTAAAATGGGAAGTTGGTAGGAGCTGGGAATTGGTAGGAGAAGTAAAATGGAAAGAAAGTAGTAGCAATAAGTTGTGGCTCAGTTAAACCTGGTCCTTATTTTACATTCATAATTCAGAAGATGAAACTTCTGCTCTAATAGCAGAGCACAAATATAGTCCCCAGGCCAAGAAAATAAGGGAAGAAAAACATATATGGCTTCTAATTCACATTTATCTTATTTTTAAAAATATATTTATTTATTTTCAAAAAAAGTGGGGGCATAGAAAAGAGAAAAAATGGGTTATACAACATAAATACATTTGTCAAAGACAATCATATAGTTCATAATGTACAGGACAGATAATATTTTCCCTTCCCTTCATTATGGATATGAGGACAGCCTTGCAATGGCTGGTCTCCTTTCTTCATGGTCGGAGACAAAGGGTGGTGCTTGGGGAGAGGGTGTCTCCACATTACTCTCTGGTATGCAGTGTCTCTCAGAGGGTGATCCTTTCCCTGATGTTGTTTAACATCTTTATGAACCTCTTTGGCCAGTTAATCCAGGGGGCTGGGCTGGGTTGTCACCAGTACACTGATGACACCAAGCTGTATCTGTTGACAGATGGCCAACCAGACTCCACCCCAGATATTCTAGCCAGGGCTTTGGAGGCTGTGGCTGGCTGGTTACAGCAGAGCCAGCTGAAATTAAATCAATAAAAGATGTTGGTCCTGTACCTGAGTTGTGGGGTGGGATTTGGAATCTATTTCCCAACTCTTGGTGGGGCATCTTTAGTGCCAGAGCCTATGGTGAGGAGTCTAGGAGTGAACCTGGATGCCTCACTTTCAATGGATACACAGGTCGTGATTGTTGCCCGATCACCCTTTTACCTGATTCCCTATCTTTCCTCCCATAACTTGGCAAAGGTGATCCATGCAATAGTCACCTCTACACTGGACTACTGCAACTCACTAAGAACATAAGAGACGCCAATGTTGGATCAGGCCAATGGCCCATCTAGTCCAACACTCTGTTACACAGTGGCCAAAAATACCAGATGCCATCAGGAGGTCCAGCAGTGGGGCCAGGACACTAAAAGCCCTCCCACTGTTGCCCCCACAAGCACCAAGAATTACAGTGCATCACTTGCCCCAGACTGTTCCTATCTATACGTTGTGGCTAATAGTCACTGATGGAACTCTGTTCCATATGTTTATCTAATTCCCTCTTGAAGCTGTCCATGTCTGTAGCCACCACCTCCTCCTGAGGCAGTGAATTCCGTGTGTTAAACACCCTTTTATCTGTTCTAACCTGACTGTTCAGCAATTTCATGGAGTGCCCACGAGTTCTTGTATTATGAGAAAGGGAGAAAAGTACTTCTTTCTCTACCTGCTCTATCCCATGCATAATCTTATAAACCTCAAACATATCACCCCTCAGCCATTGTTTCTCCAAGCTAAAGAGCCCCAAGTGCTTTAACCTTTCATCATAGGGAAAGTGTTCCAACCCTTTTATCATTTTAGTTGTCCTTTTCTGCAGTTTTTCCAATGCTATAATATCCTTTTTGAGGTGTGGTGACCAGAACGGTACACAGTACTCCAAATGAGGTCGCACCATTGATTTATACAAAGGCATTATGATGCTGGCTGATTTATTTTCAATTCCCTTCCTAATAGTCCCCTGCATAGAGTTGGCCTTTTTTATTGCAGTCACACACTGTCTCGACATTTTCAGTGAGTTATCTACTACGACTTCAAGATCTCTCTCTTGGTCAGTCTCTGCCAGTTTGGACCACATCAATGTGTATTTATAGGTAGATTTTTGGCTCCAATGTGCATCACTTTGCACTTGGCCACATTGAATTCCATTTG
>NW_015175358.1:3222095-3266167 GCF_001447785.1 Gekko japonicus
TTCACTGCTTACTCCCAACTCCAAATAATTAATAAACAAGTTAAAAAGCATCAGACTGAGTACTGATCCCTGCGGTGCCCCACTGCTTACTACCCTCCACTGAGAAAATTTCCCATTTATACTCACTCTGTTTCCTATTAATTAGCCAATTTTTGATCCACAAGAGGACTTGTCCTTTCATCCTGTGACTACTGAGCTTACTTAGAAGCCTTTGATGAGGAACTTTATCAAAAGCTTTCTGGAAGTCAAGGGAAACAACATCTATTGGGTCCCCCTTGTCCACATGTTTGTTCACTCCCTCAAAGAACACTAACAGGCTAGTGAGACAAGATCTTCCCTTACAGAACCCATGCTGAGTCTGCCTCAATAGTTGTTGTTCATCAACGTTCCTACTAATTCTTTCCTTACCAACTTACCCGGTATCGACGTCAGACTGACTGGCCTGTAATTTCTGGGATCTCCTCTGGAACCCTTTTCAAAGATGGGAGTGACATTAGCTACCTTCCAGTCCTCAGGAATGGAGGCAGATTTTAATGAAAGATTGCATATTTTTGTCAGGAGATCCACAAGTTTACATTTGAGTTCTTTCAGAACTCTTGGATGTATGCCATCCAGGCCTGGTGATTTATCAGTTTTTAAATTGTCTATCAGTCGTAGGACCTCCTCTCTCGTCACCTCAATCTGACTCACCTCAATCTGACTCTATGCAGAGTTGCCCTTGAATTTGACCAAGACACTTCAGCTGGTGCAAAATGCAGTGAGCGCCTCCTGTCTGGGACATCTTTCCGGGTGCACATACAGCCAGTGCTTCACCAGCTGCATTGGCTTCCAGTTGAGCAACAGATCAAGTTCAAGGTTATGGTATTAACCCTTAAGGCCCTATGTAGTCAGGGACTAACATATCTGCGGGACCATCTCTCCTAATATGTTCCCCAAAGAGCTTTATGCTTGACAGAACAACATCTACTGGTAATCCCCAGCCCAAAAGACAACTGCTTAGCCTTGACCAGAGCTTTTTCAGCTCTTGCTCCAGCCTGGTGGAACACACTCCCAAGTGAGATCAGAGTCCTGCGGGATTCATTACAATTCCGCAGGGCCTGCAAAACAGAGCTGTTCCTCCAAGCCTTTAGTTAAGGCAGTGGGTGTCTAATTACATTGCCCTCCCCTGCTCTAACCCGCCTATGTTGTGCACTATTCAACCTGTACCATAAGTGGGGGTTGGGCCCATTTCTAATACACTGGCCCTCCCTGGATATACACACAACATATCTTCTGGGTGTGTTGAATTACCAATCTCACCATCATGTAGAAATTAGCTAGATTTTAACTGGAATTATATGGAAATTGTTTTATCTGTTTTACTGGCTTACTGTAACCCACCTTGAGCCTGCTTGCAGGGGAGGGTGGGATAAAAATCCTATAAATAAATTAAATAAATAAAAATTATCTATAAAATACAGTAATTCTTGTTCCTGTTGGGATACAAATGTATTCATCATTTAAGTTTTAAATTTAAAACTTCATAACTAATTTAATTTGACTACAACCCTGGTTTCTTCATTGGTATGTATTTAACATATTTCTACATAGAACCTTTAATAGAGAAATAGTATATCATGGTGTAAAAGAAAGTCTATTATATATCTCATAGGGAGAACTCAGAGCCAGTTTGGTGTAGTGGTTAAGTGCACAGACTCTAATCTGGGAGAACCGGGTTTGATTCCCCACTCCTCTACTTGCAGCTGCTGGATGCAGGGCCGGCCCTAGGGTTTTTTGCAGACTAGGCGAGGATACCTTCTCCCCCCCCCCGTGCGCCCACCAATTTTCAAACAAGGATAAACAGCACAAGGCCCAGAAAGACACATGTGCTCCTGCGTGGACACATGTACTTTGCTTTAAACTTAAGACCATGCTATACACAGGGCCGGCCCGAGGTTTTTTTGTGCCCTAGGCAGGGCTACCTTCTGGCGCCAACCCGTATGCCCAATTACCCAGTTGCCAACCTCCAGGTGGGGCCTGGAGAGAAGGAAGAGGGAGAAGGGCAAGCACGGCCAGTGAAAAACGTAAACATGGACAGGATGGGGTTTGTAGCTTTATTGTCTGCATTTCTCCCCTAGCTCTTATCTCCCCCCATCAAACCTTTTCTTCGTCCTCCCATCTTCTCTCTCTGGAGCTGGGTGACTTTTAAGCAGCAGCGGGGATCCATGGGCGTCAAAATGCAATGCAGGAGACCCCCGAAGAAGCCCTGAGAGGACGGCTGGGGGGGCCCTCTCTTGAGGGCGGCTAGGCCGGCCCTCCTTTCTCCTCCATGGAGGGCGCTCCTCTGGCTCCTAGTGCCGGGAGCGCGCTGGGCTCCTGCTAACTGCACCACTGCCTCCCTCTGCCATGCTGGCCAGGTGCGCTGGCGACCG
This sequence comes from Gekko japonicus, assembly GCF_001447785.1. Classification (NCBI taxonomy): domain Eukaryota; kingdom Metazoa; phylum Chordata; class Lepidosauria; order Squamata; family Gekkonidae; genus Gekko; species Gekko japonicus. The sequence continues at coordinate 3,224,507 of NW_015175358.1, forward strand.
CCCCTGCCTCTCCTTCTGTGCCCTAAGGGCCGGCCCGCACTCAAGGCGAGTGCCTAGCTCGCCTAGTGGGTGAGCCGGCCCTGGCTGGGTGACCTTGGGTAAGCCATAGTTCTGTCAGAGCTGTCCTTGAAAGGGCAGTTCTTGAAAGAGGTCTCTCAGCCCCACCTACCTTATGGAAGTCCCCAAACATGGGAGATGGGCACAAAGGCACAACCCTCCTCCCCCAATTGGATCCGTTCCAGTGCCCAGACCACCCATTGAAGCTGTAACAAAATGCAGTAAAAACAAACAAGCAAGTAAATGAAACACCAACTTGTAACAACCCAAACCAAGGGAGGGTGGGAGGGAGAGCAGGCAAACAACTGTGGGGGAATGTTCTGTGGTAGCCAGCCAAATAGAGAAGAGGGGGCTGAACAGAAGCCCCAAACTTTGGTACTGCACCCAGAGTTCCACCCCTCCAGCTGGCCTACAGGAGAGCTGGTTGGCTGGCTAGGGCTCACATCAAGGTCCCTGCCCCCTCCAGGCTCCTGAAGCAGGCTTGGAGCCGACAATGCAGCCATTCTTGGCCCATTCCCAGCCCCACGGCCACAAATGCAACCCCAGGTGAGTCCAGGGGAGATGCTTCTTACTGTACTTGTTGAAGTGTACAGCAACCTATGAAGTATGTTACATGGATTGCTTGAGTTTTGTATGGAATTTGGTTTGTGGTGAAAGTATCCCGAAATGAACTGAGTGGGTATGTGTCAGGCATTGCATTTTCTAAGGTTGTGTACTTATGTACTTCTTGTGCTTTATCTGAATACCAAATTTCAGCAGTTCTTGAATATACAACTCTGCCTTTCTAAATTATATTTCAGGAATCAATCAGCATTACTAGATCTAATAGTAAAGTGGGTGGTTTATGCCAATCATGAAAGCAGCAAAGCCAGGCCACCCACAGATAAGGTAGGGGTTTTTACATAATTGGGGGACTCCCTGGAAGGCAGAAAAATATAACATTAAAAATAACCCTATGATTTTCTCTACAAAGGCCTGATATGGAAAGAACATACAAGGCATAGAATGTTGAGAGCAATGGGGGGGAGGGGGAGTAGGGAAGGGAAACTAGGTTGGCCAAACCCTGTAGGCTTCATAGAATATTGGACAGGGTGAATTCTTTGAAGGTAATTTCCAAATAATTTATCCCCCCACCTCACACACAATTTGTTGTATGCCCTTCACTTGTTCCTTACAATAGCAAAATTCATGGGAAGGACCCCTCCATATGATCTGATAAGAACTGAGCATGCTCATTGTCCATGGAATGTTGAGAGCTTCTCGGTCAGCCAAAGGATACCTACCCTTAGAGCCTATAGAATACTGGAGAAAAACTAGAAGAGGATATTTTCAAATAATATATCCTCCCCACTCCCCAGTGATTCCATCTCCCACATTGGCTCCCAGCTTGATCCCTTTACTGCTAAACTTTGTAGCTAAGTACATATCAGGGTAGACAAATAAAATGAGGCATCTGAAGACAAGATTGGTGTTTCTACATATTAGGAGATTTGAGAGGCATGCAGAAAAAAAGAAGTTTCTCCCAGTGGCCTGATGAGAACTATCAAGTTAAAGAAGTGGGGAAACAAAACAAAGGGGGGTGGTGGTGGTAAATTTAAGAAATTATAATATCTTGGAAGGGAGATTTGGGTTAGGGAGGAGAATTACTTGATTTTTATCTCCTCCCTCACAATTTATCACAAGCCCCTGGCTTGTACTATTTGCATTATCATCTTAATGTGAATGTTAATTCTCCATGTATATTTTATGTACTTCCAGGGTTAACAGCATTGACACATGGATGTTGACATTTAAATGTTTGTGTGTGTGTGTGTGTGTGTGTGTGTGTGTGTGTGTGTGTGTTCGGAGGACAGCGGAAGACAGGAGGACCTGGCGTGATGTGGTCCATGTGGTCGCAATGAGTCAGACTTGACTGTGCAACTGAACAATAACAACAAATACACACAATTATACTGAATGTCAAAAGTATGGTAAATGTATGGTAAATACTGAATGGAGTAGGGAATGGTAAATGACAAAATGATTCATAAGTTGTATAATTTTTTACTAGAGGAGTATATGGAAGATCTACATGTTAAACATGTAATGATTTTGTGGATGAGAGATGTGGACATGTTATTGAATCAGAAAAATGGTCAAAAATATGGAAAACAAGTAAACTAATGAGAGCCGTTTTATATAAAGAAAATATAATTAAAATGTTTTACAGATGGTACTGGCTGCCGGAAAAAATAGCAAAGTGCTATGCTAATACATCTAACAAATGCTGGAAATGTAAGACTAATATAAGATCATTTTATCATATGTGGTAGCAGTGTAAAAAATTCAAAAATTTTGGGAGAAAATACAAAGAATAATTTGGGAAATTATGGACATTTATTTAGCACTAGATCCAGAAATATACTTGTTGAATATGATTCCGGAAAGCCTCAGTTATGTTGATACTCAATAACATCGGCGAGAATACTACTGACCAAATATTGGAAAACAGAAAAAACGCCCAGTAGGGAAGAGATAAGTTCAAAGTTGTTAAATTTAGCAGAAATGGATAAGTTAAGCTTGTTAATTCAAGGGAAAGGGGAGCATTTCTTTTTGAAAAAATGGTCGAGATTATACAACTGGATAAACAATACTAAGTAATAACAGACTCAATGTAAAGTGTTTATTTATTGATAATGTATTTACATGCTATGTATAACAAAAATATATAAATAAATATTTTTAAAGTATGGTAAATGTTAACATTCATATGTTAATGTTGCAAATCTAAGATGCATTATCAGCAAGAAAGGCAGACTATAAAAGAAGTAAATAAACAAACGTTATGAATATCTGAAAACTAAGACATACCGAAGTTATAGTTGCTGAAATGTCATTGTCAGTATTAATGGGTGTATATCTGAAAAGTGGTTAAAACAGTAACTGTTTTCAGACATTCATGAAATTTATCTGAGAATTTCAACATTCACATGTTAATGTCAACATCCACCAAGTTTTGATCATTAACATTTGATAATTTATCTATTCTTATATTGGTTCAGTTCATGCCCCTTGTTTCTTGTGGGAGAACTTTTTGTTATTTTATTATCTTCACAGCAGAATATCAGAGTCATAGAAGGAACAGTTCACCGGGTGTCATTTTCATCTCTAGCTAACTCAGGCTCTCTGAAGTAGAAAGGTAGACATAAATATTTTAATTAAATAAATAAGAAAATATTAATATTGGAAGATATCTGAATATGGAATGGATCGGACAGATTGGCAGCCCTTGTCTTTCAAGATGCCCATGCCTTATTTATTTCTTATATTTTTGTCCTCGTTTTTTCATTAAGGAACTTACCCAAACAGCAACTATGTAGATGTCTTCCATACCCCAGGATCTACTCTATGTAAAAGTATTTTCTGTCATTTCTTTCCTTTCCGTGCAGCACAGCAGTGGTGACAAAGTTCATGATGTGTATCTAGAGCGAGGAAACATTCCCCCATGTGAGCTCTTCTATTTTATTGCAGTTTTCTGTGGAGTCCCATCCGCCTTGTTTTATGCTTTTTCTGGCCTTTGCTAGACATTTTAGATATTGTGTTGCCATAAAGTAAAAGACCCAAAAGTAATGACAGGCCCCTACATTTTATTGCAGGGAGTATAAAATATAGTGATTTTAGAACAGAACAGGAAAAATGAGAAGACCATCTAGAAAAATCACCCTCTTGAGGGGAGCTCTTGTGAATTAATTTTAAAAGCATACTTTCTCACTATACATTTTGATCTAGCACTTCAAATACATTTAAAAACATCAGCACTGTACAACTAATGACTCAAATATAAAAAACTGTATTTAGAAATGTATTTGTAATATTTATTTGTGAATGTTTTACAAATATTTATGTTTTATAAGATAACACCTATGTATATGTAGATAAAGTTCTAGATAACTCCCACAGCAGATTAGTGTTTGATTTGCCCTAGTTTGAGTGTATTTCAGCAAACCCTTCCTAATTCTCTGATACTTCAGTGCTCTGCTCAAATGCTTTCTCCCTTTAGTTGTCAGGGTCTTGTTTCTGCCCTCCTTACTTTAGAGTTAAAATGTCAAGACAAGATTGTGTAAAGATTCCATAGTTATGTTAGGCATCTCAGTGCCCTGGTCTGAGTGGAGGATCCCAATTTAGAGTGGGCTTCCCGGAAATCCCGCCCCCAAATGGCATTTTTGAGCCACTTCCAGTAAAATCTGAAGTGGCCTGAAAAACCGGAAGTGTCACCCCCCAATGCAGCCATTTCAAGGCCAGTTTTAGTCCTCCTCACTTCTAATGGGGGCAGAGCGAAACTGATAGCTGCAAAGGCTTGCAGCCACTTTAGGCTGTTAGCCTAAACTTGCTGCAAGCCCTCTCAGTGATCAGGGAAGATATTTACCTTCCCTGATTGCTGAAGGCTTGTGGACATTTGAAGGCCAGTTTCACTCCTCCCCGCTTCTAATTGGAGGTGGGGGTAGGAAAGAGCAAAACTGATCACTGAAAGCTGAACTCGCTGCAAGCCTTTTCAGTAATCAGTTTCACTCCCCCCCCCAATTAGAAGTGGGAGGGAGTGAAACTAGCTGTGAAAGGGCTGGCAGCAATTTGAGTGGTCCCTTTCACTTAAAGGGACCACTCAAATGGCTGTGTTGGGGTCAGAACCAATGTTCCCTCTAAGATGTGGAGTCTTGTGAGCAAAATTTCTACTTTGTGAGCTACTGGCACTAAAGTTGTGAGCGAGGGATTTAGCTACTGCATAAAGTAGTTTGCTCTGAAGCCATTCTTCCTGAGCTAAGACAAAAAAGTTTGAGCCGGAGGCTAAAAAATTGTGAGCTAGCTCACACTAACTCAGCTTAGAGGGAACACTGGTCAGAACTTCCAGTTTTGGCCCCTGCCGGCAAGCTAATGGCCCCTAAAGGCCACTGCTGCCTCCCCCAAAGGCCCCTGCCGGCAAGGTAATAGGATCCGGCAACCCTAAGTCACGTAGACCTGCCACTGGGATATTTTCTCAGTTGATATCTTGAGAGGCCTCTGTGGTTTCAGCTGTATTTGGACTATGTATGGTTTCAGAATACAAGGGCTTGTTCAGATGTAGCCTTGTCAGTGGATTCTATCCTGGGAGGGATTGAGATCAGGTAGACATTTTAGAAAAAAAGAGCTGGAATTCTTTCCTATTCAGAATGAAATGCTTCACTGGTTCTCAGTAATGCCAACACATAACATTTATTTATTTGATTTTTATCCCACATTACCCTGCAAGAGGGTTCACGGCAGCTCACAACATGTAAATATAAAAGATTACAACATAATATGATAAACTTGTTATGTGAAACTATTATTACTGTTTTGCCATAGTATACTTGCAGATTCATTGCCCTTCACTGCCCTGTGGCAAGAATTTCACCCTGATACAATATTAACCATGTAAAGTTAAATACAATTACTTGAATCAGTAAATAGATCTGAGAGTCACTGAAAGTAATACACTGGGGATGGATGACATGATGCAGATCTTTATCCATCTGTCCTATATTATTTTCAACAGCATGTGTTTCATTGGGATGCTCACAGTGATCCACATTCTGCCATAACAAATGTACAATTAGACTGAAGCAAGGGAACATGCTCCTTGAACTCCTTGAATTTTCCTCGAACCTGCCTTCTTGCAAAGTTTCACACTTTTGCACAGGGGTGAACAAATCACCATGCTAATGTATGCAAAATGGACATTACATTTTGGTTCGATGCAAGAATGTAAGGTCACAAGCCAACCAAGTAAGCAAAACATTGTCTCATACGGAATCATTTATTAGAATCGGTGCTTGCAAAACCATGGCCTAATCACCAGGCAATCTCTTCTTCTACATTTTATCCTCACAATGAACCCTGTGGTGGAGGCTAGGCTCAATGAGAGCATGACTACCCCAAAATCACCCAGTTAGTTCCATGACTGAGCAAGGATTTGAATCCAAACCTCCCAGTTTTAGTCTAGAAAAGAGCAAGAGTCCAGTAGGACCTTAAAGATGACATTACATTTTGGTTCAATGCAAGAATGTAAGGTCTCAAGCCAAGTAAGCAAAACATTGTCTCATACAGAATCATTTATTAGAATCGGTGCTTGCAGAACCATGGCCTAATCACCAGGCAATCTCTTCTTCTACATTTTATCCTCACAATGAACCCTGTGGTGGAGGCTAGGCTCAATGAGAGCATGACTACCCCAAAATCACCCAGTTAGTTCCATGACTGAGCAAGGATTTGAATCCAAACCTCCCAGTTTTAGTCTAGAAAAGAGCAAGAGTCCAGTAGGACCTTAAAGACTAACAAAATATGTGGCAGGGTATGAGCTTTTGTGAGTCACTACCCACTTCTTCAGATACAGCTAGAATGAAAGTCCATCTGTCCCATTTATTGGAAAGTGGAGACATTTCAGATACTGAATGACATTAGCAGGCAAATGACAATAGCAGGTGAATGACAATAGCAGGCATGATTGGATTTAGGTGAGATATGCAGGGGAGTAATAGGCGTGGAGAAATCAGCATTGGTAATGAGACAGGAAACCAAGGTCTTGATTCAATCCAGGTGGATTCAATCCAGTTTTAATCTGATACTCTAACCACACCATCACAATGGCTCCCACTTCAGAACCTTCCAGTTAGCTACTGGTATAAAATGCCTCATAGTAAAGTAGGGGAATAGGAATATGTTGCAGACTGAAGCCCAGAATCTTCAGTGGAAGAGAAGCTACAAGAAAAGTACACAAAAGCCAGAATGCCTAATAGCAGTGTTTGCTCTTGACCAGACTGGCTCAACTTCTGAAAATGTGCTGATTAGCAGGAACAGATTTTCACCATCACCTGCCATTCTGGCCTGATAAACATGGAGAAGTCAACAATGTTCTGTCTCTGAAATTCACTAAAGATGCCATGATTTGCTCTGGATAGCCTCATGAAAAATTAACAAAATAATCCCTGATTAATCAAGGTGAAGATATGTTGCAGACTGAAGCCCAGACTCTTCCGTGGAAGAGAGGCTAGAAGAAAAGTACACAAAAGCCAGAATTCCTACTAGCAGTGTTTGCTCTTGACCAGACTGGCTCAACTTCTGAAAATGTGCTGATTAGCAAGAACAGATTTTCACCATCACCTGCCATTCTGGCCTGATAAACATGGAGAAGTCAACAATGTTCTGTCTCTGAAATTCACTAAAGATGCCATGATTTGCTCTGGATAGCCTCATGAAAAATTAACAAAATAATCCCTGATTAATCAAGGTGAAGATAGCTCCACCTGGGTCTCAGTCTCTTGTGTGCCAAACACGCAATTCCATCAAGAAAATCGCTTAAGCATTTAAGATAGCACTATCCACGGTTTGCACTTCCTTGAAAGTGAAACAAACAAACAAACCCTCAGCCCAATATGGAAAAGAAATAATATTTCTAATGTTTCAAAAGGTATCAATATCTGGATACATCATTCTATAGGTAATCCGGACATATTAACTGATTATGATTCACTAAGAACACAACAACATAGCAAAATAAAATATATTCCCTCAGAGCATTAGAGAAAAGAAAGTAACTTCTTATCTCCATCTTTCCCCACTTTACATTTTACAGCCAGCTGCCTATTTTAATAAACCAGATGAATCTCAAAGAAAACAGCACATATTTCAATTAAGCTTTTTCAAAAGCTGCCTCTCTTTGTCTCTGTGTCTGTGTCACCAAAATATTCCAGAAGGAACACCATGTTCAATGCAGCATTTGCATTTTTATCCAATCAGATCTTAAGGACATGTGCCAAGTCAATGTTTATATTACAGAACAAATCAAACATCAGCGAGATCTGATTAACCTAACGACCTGGAATTAAACAATGCCACCTGGAAGGGGTGCTCTTTTATTCACTGGAAACCAAGAGGCTCTTTCAGAATCTGTATGCCAAGGACAGATGTTCTCATGCACATCTGAAGTTGTACACACTCTACAATATACAACAAGCTCCACTGTACATCCTAGGGGAAGAATTTGTGATTTCAAATTAGGGTTGAGCTGAATGCTGTACTATCAGCATTTTTGGCACAATGTGGGTATGGCTTTGGAGGGATGAAAAAATTCCAAGTAGGCTGCTGCTTTTTCATCTTCTCTGCACTGTTTTTGCTGCAGTCCTTTTGGTGGCAACCATCTACTCTGCTTGTCTTCAGCACCATTTTTGGGCACCATTTGGCCTCCACCAGTATGAAGGCGGGAAGCACTGACCTCCTGCCACTATGGCTTTGGACTGTTAGCATGTATCTAATTCAGTTCTACAGGGTGTCATTATAAAGTTATGCTAGAGTGAGGGCAACCCTTTCTGTCCTCCCCCTAAATTTGCCTTGTCATACGGACAGTTTATTTGCTTATTTATTTACTTCATTTATACCCTACCTTTCTCTCCAGTGGGACCCAAAATGGCTTTCATCGTTCTCCTCTCTGCCATTTTATTCTCCCAATAACCCAGTGAGGTAGTTTAGGCTGAGCATGTGTGGCTGGCCCAACTTCACCTAGTGACCTTCCATGGCAGAGTGGGGATTTGAACTTCGGCAAGCTGCTCCCTGTCACTCAACATTCTAACAGATTTTAATTCATAACAATTTTAAACTCTGGGGATCTTCACGATCACAACTTTCTGGCTGTGTAATTATATCCTAAGTGAAATTTATGGTTAAAACGTTGGTGCATCCTAATGAACCAAATGTTAAGATGATTTCCTTCTATGGTAGTATTTCTAGATGAAACTTCTAGAATGCAGAGAAATCAACCAGGCAATCTGTTCTCAGAGACCAATGCTAAGACACAGGCAGCTGAGCATGCGGGGCACTGAAAGGGAGCTCCCGGCCGCCGCCGCAGGCAATGGTGGCCGGGGGCTGATTTGCCGCCGCGGGGAAGGCGGGGCGAAGCAGCGTCCCAGCCCAGAGGGCTGGGACGTGGGGAGGGGGCGGAGCCGGCCTAGCTAGGCACGGCTCTGTCCACGCCCTCCTTTGTCTGAATCTGTTCTCAGAGACCAATGCTGAGACACAGGCAGCTGAGCATGCGGGGCACTGAAATGTGTGCACAGGGACAACTGGCATTGGATAGAATGCTCAGACAGATCAGCAAGAGGAATCATCTGGAGGCAGGAATGATCACAGGGCAAAGTTTGAACTGAGACCCCCAAAAGGATACCAGAGCCAGGATGTGGACCACAAGCACAGGCAGAAAGGTAGAGAAGCAGCTAAAGAAGGTCAGTGCCTATTGGTTACTCAGGCAGACTCTGATCTGAAGTATTTACGGCCAGGAATAGAGGAACAAGTGAGAAAAGCGCAGCCATGATTAGGAATGGGCCCAAACTGAAACACAACACAAAATGCGTGATGAATTTTGCCCTGTTTGTGGTTCACAAACAGAAGTTCATGATGGGTTCACCGTCATGAACTTCCACAAACTTTTAGAGTGGTTTGTGCGGTTCATGGATAGAGCAGAAAGCGGGGTTTTAAAGCGACTCCCTGCAAAAGCTGCAAAAACAACTGAGGGGCAGGGAGGTGCGCCCTACTGCTCAGCAGTTTTGGGCTGTCTTCTGCAGTCCCCTTAAACTTTAAAAGGACTGCAGAAGACAGACTCCAAAACAGCTGCATGGCAGGGAGGCACTCCCCCCTGCAGTTGTTTTTTGCATTGTCTTCTGCAGGCTTTAAAGTCCCTTTAAACTTTAAGGGGACTGCAGAAGAGAGCCCAAAACAACTGTGTGGAAGGGAGCACCTTCCCGCTGTGCAGCTGTTTTCTGTGCTGTTTTGCAGTCCCTTTAAACTGGTTGGGAGTGGTTGGGAGCAAGCTGCTACCTGACTCTCAGCTGTGTTTCAGGCTTTTTGCAAACCCCATTTAAGGGGGCTGTGTTCCCTTTCAATGGGATTTGCAGGGCCACAAATTGCACAAACCAATTTGGTTCATGACAAAGCCTCCCGGTTTGGTTCATGCTTCAGCCACAAACCACGAAACGAACCATTTTCCTGGTTCGTGCCCACCCCTAGCCATTATGGGATCTGGTCAGAATACAATTCTGTCCTTCCACTTGGTGACTTGAAAAGGCACCCTACAACAAGAGCCAATGCACAAAAAAATACCCCAACTTATGGTCTGACAGATCGTTGTGACTATAGTTCTGAAGTTATGTACAAATAATATTTTCTGAAGGGCATTAGGTACAACATTTTCCTTAATACTACAATAACACTATCCCTGATCCAGCACCAACAACTTATTTCTGTTAAGGTTTCTATTTTATTGGACTCTGTAGCTTCTCAAACATACAGAATAAGACCAGTATGGCATACTTCATCCATTCCAGGGATCTGATATCCAGGGATAACAATAGCCCATTTATATTCATTGTTCCATCAGATTTCTGATATTTATTTCTCAGTTGTGGCCATTGCAAGGTGCAATGCAGGTAAAATGTACGACAGACACATATTACTGACTACTAAGAGAGTTAGAGATAAGTGGAAGGGAGAAGAAAGGGAGACATTAGAAAAACTAAAAGAAAGAAATAAGGCATCCAAACTCAGTAACAGAAAAAGTAACCTGGAAGGTGGGAAACTGGAATTTTCAGAAACAAGGGCCTTGAGGAAGGATGAGGATTGCTTGCAACAGGAGATGAAATCCCAGGTTGTTGGGGGGGGGGGTTTGCCATCAAGTCACTGCTGCTTATGGCAACTCCGTGGGTTTTCCAGGCAAGAGACATTTAGCATTGGTTTGTTATTATTTCTCTGAATAGCAACCCTTGACCTTCTTGGTGGTGCCCCATCCAAATACTAATCAGGACTGACCCTGCTTAGCTTTTGACAAGATTGAGCTAGCCTGGGCTATCCAGGTCTGGGCAATCCCAGGTGTAACAAGGAGGAAACCGACAGCACTTTGAAGGAAATTGGGCAGATAAGATAGAAGTTGACCACAAACACACAAATTAATGAACAATGCACAAGACTGAAGCATTACAGGAAAAGTTGCATTACAAAGTAAGGGACATTTGAAGGGGACAAACTATATGGATATATATTGTAACAGCAGGTCTGAAAGTCAAGATGTATTAATTAGCGTTCTTGGGACCAAGAACCAACAGGGCTGGTAACTGTCTTAAAAATTTGCTCTGCCTGAAACCTTACAACCTCTCTCTCTCTCTCTCTCTCTCTCTCTCTCTCTCTCTCTCTCTCTCTCTCTCACACACACACACACACACACACACACATGCACACACACACTCAAAGATACACACACACAAATCAGAATTGCAATTGCAAAAAAGTGAAATGCAATTATAAAATTAAAGAGGAAAAATACATTACCCGGGAGGAAAGGGTTACTTTTTAGTTTAAAATTAATGCACTCCATTCCAAATTAACATGTGGGATAATTAAAACCATCTTTCCAATGAATTTATTATAGGATATACAAAGCTAATTATAAATTCTCTGTTGCTAATCCGTTGCAGTTTGCTAATGCAGTGTTGAAATCTCTTTGGCCACACTTGTTTAAATTATTCATTAGACACAGCAACAGTTGTGAACTGTAATTTAAATTGGCATCTCATGAATATTCAATTAATACAATAAACATTGGAATGTTTTACTGCACACTGCTCAATATTTTGCATTCTATCCGGTGTTTACATATTTTTATTAACTCTTTATAAAGGTGTTACCTATTTATGTCACTGATTACAACAAGAATAAAATGTCCCACTCATAAATATTTGTGTCATCTTAAGAGAGGGAGTGTAATTAGGCAAAGCTTCAGAAGTCATAATTAATATAGTGCAGATATTACTCATGTACTCTTTTGCTCTGAGCATGTGGCCTGGCACCATTTCAAACTAAGGAAGGTTTATATACCAAGCTCCTCCACTACTGCCACTTTCTCAAGCAACCGGGATCAAAGCTTCCCTCATCCCCTTGGAAACAGGTTCCAGGGAGGCCTCACTGAACAGTGTTACTGGTCCAAGATACTATATTGCTATATGACTACATATTCTGGAGCAAAGACATTTACAAAGGTGTGTGTGGGGGGACTGAGTCCTACAGATATCCCATCTTCTGCATTCTGAAGCCAATGCAGCACTCACGAGCTATAGCAAAGTATGCAAGTCTACCTCTCAGGTGCCCCTCATGGAAAGAAGAATCAAAGATATTACTCTACTTTCTAAAATAGTCATACCTTCACTTATTGTTTGTACAATGTTTTCGTTTGTAAGTGTTTGTCAGCTCCAGGGATGCCACAAATGAAATTAATTATACAAACACCAAAACTATTTTTTGGGAAAAATTTTTATCACTGGCGGACTGATTTGCTCACTATTTAGTTATACAATTTCCAGCTGAGTGTCAACAGAAAGGGGGAAAACCAGAATTCTCATCAGGTTTTATAAGAATGCATATGCATGTTACACTGCTAAAGGCACTGCACTGTACTTTCTGAATACACAAAAAGTAGTAGCCCAATGAACATGTTCAAACTGTTTGCAAACAGCCAAATGACTTAACTGGTTCCCTGATTGCAACCAGCTAACAGAATGTAAGCCAGAAGGGTAGCCATTACTAATCACTTGGATTTACCTTCTTACTGTGAGGAATATCTTTTATTAAAGCCGGGGTCCCCTAAGTGGTGCCTGCTGACACCTTTCCTCGCACCCGCCAAGTGTTTTTACATACTGGGAGGGGCCAAGTGGGGCTCTTGCCAGGGAAGGCTTCTGGTGGGCCTCTGGAGATATGATAGGCTGTGGCAGGCTTTTTAAAAAACATTGGGTTGGCAGCAGTGTATCCCCAGCTATCTTTCTCAACTATCATTCTTCAACTGTCAAGTTATTAAAGGCCTCTCTTGCTTCTCCTTTTCCCCAAGATCCTATCCTGGTTGCAGGGCTACCCATTTAACCTTCCCCATATTAGCTATTTTCCTAATCAACAGATTCCTGTATAACAATTTTAAGTAATAGATTTTATATATTCATTCAGAATATACATAATAAAAGGCTAAAACATGTATTTAAAACCTATAAAACACATCCAATTTGTGCAATGACACTATTTTTTTACATTATTTTGTTGGAAATCTATGCAACTTTGTTTTTGTAATTTTATAAAACAAAAATGATCAGGAGGGCATTTTTATAAAGAGAAATTGCTATAGTATAATACAATGATCCAGGAAGGTGTATAATAAAGGGAATAAAATAATAGTTTATGCCCCTATTATATATGTATTAGCTTGCTCTTATTGCATTGTTTTCTGCTTTTGTAATTTCATTTTTTGTATTTTTTGACATATCACATCTAATACTTTTTTACATTGTTTCTAATATTTCTAATCCTACTTCTATCATATTGTTTATTTGATGTCTCATGCTATTTGACTGCATTGTTTTACAACATGTAATCTGCCTTAAATCTCAGTGAGAAACGTGAGCTTACATAAATAAACAAATAAATACATAAAATTTAAAAAGTCACTTCCTGAGAAGGTGGGTCAGTAGAGCAATAGAAGTTAACTGGACAAATGCAACTGTGTGGGATATGGAGATATCATTCTACAAATGTTTAAACTCTCAGATCATCATTGTACATTATGATGATATGCAAGTTACCCAGACTCTTACAATAAAGAACTGCCTGTGGTGTGAGTAGGTGGTCTTTTGTCTTCTAATCCTAGGTGTTTCTGTGTATTACATTTCTGGAACATATGGAGCTGCTTTATATTGAGTAACACCATTGGTCTACCTAACTCTACTCTGACTAGTGGCAGCTCTGCAGAGTCTGAAAGACATAGAGAGAGAGAGGTCTTTCCCAACATATTCTACCTGAGAGCCTTTTAACAGGAGATGACAGGGGTTGAATCTGGACCTTTTGTACCCAAAGCATGTGCTCTGTTACTGAGTCACAGTCTACTCCTCTTCTTATACAAACTCCCTTGTAAGAGTAGAAATAGCCCAATTATTTTTTTAAAAAGCTATTCAACAAGCACTGTCTGTTAAATCATCACCACAATACCAATGAGGAAAGGATTCTTCTGCCAGCTACTTAAACAGTAAAAAAAGTAATGGAGAAGTGATTATATTTCTCTTTCTAGGCACTACTGATCACTGCTACTGAATAACTGCTAGTGAGAGCCAGCATGGTGTAGTGGTTAAGAGCAGTGGACCCTAATCTAGAGAACTGAGTTTGATTCCCCTCTTTTCCTCATGAAGCCTGCTGGGTGACCTTGGGCCAGTCACCGTTCTCTCAGAACTCTCTCAGCCCCATCTACCTCACAAGATTCCTTTTGTGGGGAGGAAAAGGGAAGGAGATTTGTAACCCAATTTGCAACTCTTTAAGGTAGAGAAAAGTGGGGTATAAAAACCTTTCCTTTTCTTCTTCTAATTTCTCACCTGGGAAGCAGCAAAAGGCCTCAAGATCAGCTAACGAAAAATATTTAAAAGATGCCTGATTTTAGAACTCACAGTTCCATGGCAGTGTATAAAACAGCCATCAGACCTTCAAACTGTCCCTTATTTTCGAAAATGTATTTGGGCCTGCTCTTGCACTGAGGGTAACAAAGTTGACTTTGCTTTTACCTGAGTAATTGGGGGGGAAAAATAACCAGACTCCCACAACCAGATTTAAACTGAAATTGCTACATTAGAGTTGCTATGGGGTCACTTTGAAGATGGCTGAGACTGAAGATAATTAGCTCTAAATAAGTGTTATCTCTTCTGCTTTAAGATATAAACATTTACCTACTGCACTGAAGACCTGGCAGATACAAAATTAGTAAACAGAAATGCAGCTGGATATAAAATCCTGGCAAATGGTATCTGGGATTATGTAGAGATGCACCTTTTAATGTCACAATTTGAAAAGCAACACTAAAAAATTTAATACCATATAAATTCAGCATGGTTTTATGGTTGAGGTTAAAATAATATTCATTCTATTTATCACCTCTCAGCATAAATGTCTGCTTTGTTTATGAACTAAATGATACCTCTTCTCCCTAGGCACCAGGGCAATATCAACCTGTGAACTGAAAGTTAAACTGAGAATCTCTCTGCTTTACAGCTTGATCTACACCTTCATTAAGAACAAGCACTTCAGTTTAGGACAATTTTACAACACACTGATTCTATGAAGTCCAAGACAGCTTAAATCTAATCAGTTTAGCTTAACCAAGGCATGGACTGGATTGCCAGTTTTCACCTCCAGAATTAAAGGGTTTGATTTGGGAATATTTCAGCCTCTGACCACAAATAACAACAGTGGTATTGAGTTCTGAGGCAGAATCGTACCAGTTATTAACAGTTCTACGTATTACGATACATAATATTAGCTCTAAACAAAACTCTACTCACTTTTCCTTAGATAACATGGCCTCCACAGGAAAACAGAAGTAAAACATCATTCAGAAACTTAGTTGAAAAATGCTTTGGAGTTGATTCAAGAGTTCTTTGTGCCAGTACATAAATGTTTAAGAGGGAGTATCTTAGCACTGATGCCCAGAAACCAACGCCATAACTCCTGTTGCTATTCCACCCTTGTTTGGACATCACATTGGTGTCACAAATTGGAGTGCCAGCTCGAATGTTAAGAACCGCACAGTTAATCACAGAAGAAGAGCTCCAGCTGCTTCCCTACCATCTCTACAATACAACCAAAGAACTACTTGATTACCACTTGAGCTGAGCCAGCATTGGTCACTTTGGGCAAAAATGTGAAGAGCACAGTTGCACCGGTTTCCAATAAGGCTCTTATGCTTTTGAAAGCTGCCAGGTTACTATACTCCATACCAAGGTCATTTTGATAGGAATGAAATTTAAGGGAACGGTGCCATAATGTATGTGTGGGGGTGCTAGGTTCCGTTGCTACGTTTAATTTTTTCCCGTCAAGTCACAGCTGACTTATGGCAACCCCAAAGGGTCTTCAAGGCAAGAGATATTCAGGGGTGGTTTGCTATTGTCTCTGAATAGCACCCCTGGACTTCCCTGGTGGTTTCCCATCCAAGTACTTGCCAGGATCGGCCCTGCTTAGCTTCTGAGATATGACAAGATTGGGCTAGCCTGGGCTATACCAATCAGGGCATTGCTATACTGAACATTTAAAATGCAATCTTATCCACAGCCTTTTACTTCCAACAGAGCAATCCTAAACAAAGTTAGGAAACCATGCCCTATTTATTTTTATTTATTTTGTCCTGAAAAACACAAAAGGCTCTACATCTGACATTAGCACTACAGATAAGATTAGAATTTCAACCACCAATCCACATACAAAAGAACCTCCTTAGGAAACAGGAAACCTCCTCAGGAAATAATCCATATACAAAAGAAACTCCTCAGGAAATCGCCTCCATCAGCATGTTCATAGCCTGGTGAACTCCTACAAGATAATGACTCAGCCCTACCCCACCTTCTGGAGTAGATATAAATTACCTGCCTACCATTTTTTTCTTCTCACCTTTACACAGAGAGTACGCCATCTTTCTGTGTTATACCTCTGAGAATGCCAGTCACAGTTACTGGCGAAACGTCAAGTCCTACAGTGCCAAGACCACGGCCACACAACCCGGAAAATCTACAGCAACTAATGAACTCCGGCCGTGAAAGCCTTCAACAACGTAATCTCTATATACATTCTAGTATTTCATGTGAAAAGAACCTTGTTTTTCTGCCTTCTTGAAAAACTATAGAGATACAATGAAAAATGTCTGGATGACAGTGATGGAGACCATTATAATTATGGAACTAGTAGCATCCATTCCCTTTTACATATTTTTGCTCAATTACTTGATTGAATGATTTCAAATAAATGTGGGCTCCTCTTTGCCAAGTTTGCATGTACTGCCTCTGGTTACGCCTTGTATCTGGTTTTCAAGCATGTTATCCATTTGCTCAGTTGAAATTTTTCAGGTAGTTTTCAACATTGCTGTGGCATGGCTCTGAAGACAGAGATGGTTCATTTCTCCTGGTATGAGAAGACTCTTAAGTGTATGTCACATTCTGATGTACTAAGCTACTTGCAGCAAAAGTAGGACTAGACTACTTAAGAAGATATGTTAAAAATTCAGACAAGCCTATGAATTCTTTACTTTTTTAAGTCAGTTTTCTGTTTGCATAGCTCTAATTCAGCTGCAGCTGTCTGTGGTTCTCTAGCTCCAACCTCTCTAGCTGCTATCCACAGCCTCAGAGTCTGGTGCACTCCTGTTGTCACTAAAATGAGGAGAGAAGGGAGGAGCTCTGCTTATATGTCCCATTAAAATATTTTCAAGCATTTCAGTGGGATGCAGGCTGCAGTGTGCAAAACCTCCACTGGTCTGCACCCAATTCTCTAATTAATCTCAGCTACACTTATTTTGGGAGTGTCAGTAGAGGGGAGTTATAGATTGCAAAACATCTATCAGCCTTCCTAGCTCTCTGTCTGTCTCTCTCTCACACACACACATGAAAAACCAGCATCACTAGTATGACTAGAGAACCATTTACCCTGGTCCAGTGGCTAAACAAGGAGATACTTTAGAACATTCTTGTTTATTCCACATCAGTGTTCTAAAACCAAAGGGGTGCCTGGCCAGTAAGTGAATTCTCACTGGTATCAATCCACCATTGCTCAAACCAACTTGCTGCCCATGCTACCTCAATTCTAAATGAACTATTGTACTTAGCAGCCCAAAACACAATCATGCCAAATTCCAAATAGGGTTTCCCCTGGCTAGCATGTGCACCCAAATTTGTAAAGAAAAAGTAGGTGTTACGATAAATCGCTGATTTGCTACTAGTACAGAAACTCAAGATTTCAAACAATCACAATTTTTTGTGTGTCTCACTCAGACATCACATTTGTCTTGCATTTTGCCTACATGACATTTACATGAAGGCATCAACCTGGAGCATCAGACATATATCGTGATAGCATCTCATGCAGATTTTATACAGCAGATAATTGTTGCTTGCTTTTATTGAAACATTTTTACTTTACCATGCAACCAACAAATTCTCAGAGTGGCTCTTATGTTTACTTTCCATGAGATATTCTGTACTCCTCGCAACACAAATATATCAAGACACTCTTATCTGCGTTTCCTGCCAGTTATTAAGTGGAAAGAGTTGGACACAAGTATCTGACAAAGTGGGCTCTAATAAACAAAAGCATATGCTAAAAGTGTGCTAGCTTTAAAGACGCCACAAGACACCTGTTAGTTCTTTCTATGCATCTTTCTTTTTTACATATTTATCGGTGTTATAAAAATCATTAAGATATACTTCCACAATGGTAATTTGGAAACAGTAAAATGGGTAGTTTACTGGCTGCTGACTAAGAAAGATAAAGACCCCCCCCCCAAATATCATAGTAACAAGAGATGTTAGGAAAGTAGATGAGTATCTCAATTTAAAACAAATACAACCAGATGCCACAAAGGCATCTAAAATGAAATTCATGAATGCTGTACTGGTGTTGTGTTTCTGTATACAGGGGTGGGATGGAACAGGAGCACAAGTGATGAAGGGCTGTTGGTTCTGTTGGGCTTGGCCCTAGATTTTGCGGGGATTTTCTGGTTTGACATTGGAAGTGTTGGGATTGCAATACTGTCCCTTGCTTCATTTGGTTCTGTTGGAATTCTCTGCTGTGATGTTGGTTCTGTTGGATTCGGAGGCTTTTGGCCAGTGGTTGCTGTTGTGTTTTTTTGCTTCTTTGACATGAAGAAAACATGGAATTTTTGCCCCTTGGGAACAATGGAGATGAGTAGGATAGCTGTGGGTACCTTGTTCAGGGGCCCATAGAATTGGATCCCATGATCCAGTCTACCTGAATTTTGGGGGGTATTTAGTAGGCAGGCAGGATTAGGTAGCTTCATTGCAATTTTGGTGTCATTTGCTTGAATAAAACAGCCATTCCAACACCCCTCCCTTGTAGGGAATAACGGACCTCTCCAAAAAAATCAGAATGACCCCCCCCCCAAAAAAAAATATGAATACTAATATGGTATGCCAGGACCTAAATAACCTGGAATACTGGTATTTATGCCCTTCTAGAAATCCAAAACCAAAAAAATACTGATTTTTTTTTCCAGGTTCACATCCCAGTATTTATTTATTTGATTTTATTAATTTCTACTCCTCCCTCCCTGCCAAAGCTGTAGGATATCCTCCCATCAATATTGTTGCTGTTTTCTTGTTTCAGTCTTTAATGCTTTCCAAATAGTTGGCATACACTCATTTAGTTCCAGGACAGCATGTAAGAATGGAAATAGGTTGACTCTTCTTCTGACTCAGGAGGTAGTGCCAAAGTAACTTCATCTACTCTTATATCCACCAGGGATGTGAGACGGCTAAGATACGTCCCTTTCCTGGCTGCTGTCTTGGCACTAACCGAGAAAGGGAAGTTGTACTGTGAGGTTCTCTTCTACTGAATGCCAGGCTTGCAGGCAGACCACTCAGAGACAGACCCCATGAGGAGGGGAGGGGAGGCTTATATTTGTGCAAGACCCTTGTGCTTTAGTGTACTGGGGTGTCCCTTTTATGTTTGTCATTTATGAGCCACACTGCACATATTTAAGAATGAAATCTGAGTCCAGTGGCACCTTTAAGACCAACAAAGATTTATCCATGGTATAAGCTTTTGTGTGCATGCACACTACCTCAGATACAGTGTGCATGCACATGAAAGCTTATACCTTGGATAAAACTCTGTTGGTCTTAAAGGTGCCACTGGACTCACACTTTGTTCTGCTGCTTCAGACCAACATGGCTACCCCTCCTGAATCTATCTGCATGTATTGAAATTAGTGGCATTGGGCTTTTATCATTGTTTAACTGTTATCAAAGTTTTTGTAAATGTAAGATTTGATCAGATAATTTGGTCTAGCTATTTCCAAAATCCAGGAAGGTTTCCTTTCTAACAAGCTATAGAGTTATATATGTCCTACCTCCTGAGTTAGAAGAGGTGTTAACTTACTACATTTATATCCCACTTTTTGATTACAAAGTGGCTTATAGCTGTTTAAAAACACAGAAAGAGAAACTGCTTAGGCAGATTTGGTTCTGGTTGTAATTTGCATGTTTGTTTTTAATCTGTGCAGCTGTTTTAATCTCTCACTGTTTTTAGTTCTTGTTTTTATTTACATTAGTTATTTAATTTTTGTTTTTACCCTGGTTTTCATCTTCTTAACCCACTTACATTTTTATGTTCTTGCGACTTGCCACTACATTGTTACTCTTTTTGAATCTAAGGAGAGAAGGCAGAATATAAGTGTTTGACATAAATAAAATGCATACATTAGTCCCCATTTCTTAATGTGTTTCAGCCCCTCCTCTTCAATAGCCAAGTGAAGAAATGCTGGTCTGATGGTAAAATGGCAGTTGTTTGTATGGGAAGCTCTCTAGTTCAAGATGAGAGGTCCTTAGTGTCCTGTGGACCAAGCAAGGGAGGAGCCAAGAACTAACCCATTTAATTCATTTTGTTTCCTTTTCTTTCCCGCCTGGTGTCCTGGTATTTAAAAGAATATAACCTCATGGTATGCCTCTCTTTCTTGATGGTACCTATTCAGATGCTTTTGTGTGTGTGCATTGCAATATGTGTTCTATTACCTCTTTTACCTTTGACCTGTCAAACCCTGAAGCTATATTCTGCCATGCATACTTTCCCCTGTTCACTGTAAAATCTCTTCCTGTAAACAGCACTCAGAACAGAAGTTATGGCCAGTCATTTCCATAACTCTGAAGCCCTGAAATGGGTTAAAGAACTAGTTTTTAGTACACTTTTGAATTCTTTAAGTTCTCTTTCATGCTCTGGGATCTTGGCTTACTGAGACAGCGCTTCCATTAAGTGAGCTATTTGAAATGCATCATTTGCTGTTGGAACATCAACAGTATTCAATATACTTTGCAGACTCTGAGTCCTGTTTTTATATGATGATGTTTGTCTATTTTCTGTGATGTTTTATGATTAACAATATGGTGCATTTCAAGTCCTGAGTGGGTGATGTTTGTCACATTGCTCCAAATATCAGCACTTAACAAAGGTGTTGATTGAGACAATATCATTAATTTATCCCTATTAGTTTTGCAAACCTTTCCAGCACCAAGGACAGTGTGCTGCAAAATGATTCTGAAGGTAAACACGCCAAGAACAATTTCCAAACTCCCACTCTGCCAAGCAATGCACTGAAAATACAAATCTTGGCATCTTTTTAGCGTAACAGAATCTGCCAAAACTCTGCCAAGGAATTTAAAAATGATGACGAATTTTCTCCTGTCACTTCAAGTAAATGCTTTGCTCCATTTAGGCAAAGACTAAGGCTCCCTCGTTATTGCTCTTGCTCAGCCTTCTGAGGTTAATGCAAATCCAGGGACCTTTGTCCTTCTCTACCCCCAAGTTAATAAGCAACAAACTCAATCCATAGGGTGTTGATTTAATGACACCTGCTGGCATGTTTTATGGCTTTTCCTCTTGGCTCCAAGTCAAGGTTTACAATTTCTAGCAAGCATTACAGCAGTATAAATTAGCAGTCCTCAAAATGTGGCCTTTTGGAAAAAGGCAAGTCACAATATAAAACAGGCCCTACTCCCTCTTATAATAAAATCATGTGTATTGAAAACAACAACAAAATGTTTCCCTATCCATGCTTTTCACAACTTAGTCACACCAAGGTGTTATTTTGTTTATTGGTGATTGTGATCCTGTAGGCCTGCAGATGGTGGCCAACTTTCTATTATATTTTGACTACTGCTAACATAATCACCCAGAGCCTTTAACATACAAGAAGACAAGAGGATGTGAATGTTAGTGCTACTGTTGTTTCTGAACAAAGTATCTCTGGATATTCATATTAAGTGATCAATCAAAATTCAAGGATGAGAGTCTAGAAATACTGGCTTCTGTCCAAAAAGATCCACTTTCATGGAGTGGGACTTCCCTGCTTCCCCATTCTGCTGCAACCCGCTGAGACCCCCAGATCTGTTTCTGACAAGCAGTAGATCCTTAGGAACCAGCATATACCGGGAGAGGGAATTGGTGGAAATATCCCCATTTCCAATGGCCCGTAAGTCTTTTGATGCAAGCCAGTGTTCTCCATGTAGACCTCCCTATAAGAACACAAGATCTGCCAGAATATCCTTCTTGAATAGGCACAGACTACCCTTATGTTGTATATACATTGGTTTTCCAGGACAATCAAAATCAGGACTTACATCTGTCCTCCTGTATCTCACAGCACTGTAATGTGGCCGGTGTATATCTCTTCCATTTTATGTGGATGTGGTGCAGGAGGCTCATAAGCAATGTGGTTTCCATTGAGTCCTTTGTTGTCCTAGGAACCTAAAAAGTGTGCCATGGTACACATGGCCTCTCCTTCCTTGCCTAGTCAATCCCACATCCATGTGCTCATTAGCCAATTCCTATTTTATTTTGTTATATATGAGGAGATTCACACCCTTAATTTCCAAACCTGGGAAGGCTATTAGTGAAGGTTTGAGAAACTGGCCTCCAGAGAATATCATCCTATTTTAACATCCAGCTGCGAATGCAAAGACTCTCAGAGGAAAGCAGAAAAGGGAAGTGCATATCACTGTGGAAAACTTTTAGGACTGCTATCTCTTGCTATGGAATCTCTTGGTATGAAAACGCTACACAAAGGAACTCTACATCTCTTCCAGGATTAAATTACAGAGAGAAGTATAGAGGCAACTTAGATTGTTTCTGAGAGGGGAAATATAGATCAGTGTCCAAAGGTCATGGAATGCAAGAAATACAGGTTGTGACCAATTCTCCCTCTAAGCTGTGGAGTCTTGTGAGCAAAAGTTCTACTTTGTGAGCTACTGGCATTAAAGTGGTGAGTGAGCAATTTGGCTACTGCATAAATTAGTTTGCTCTGTAGCCATTCTTCCTGAGCTAAGACAAAATGTGTGACCTGGAGGCTACAAAATTGAGAGTTAGCTCACACTAACTCAGCTTTGAGGGGACCATGGTTGTGACATTATTTTGTAAAATTAAAATGTAATCAAGCAAAGTACAGTGACCATTCACAATAGCCACAACAGATAACACTGTCTTCTTGGCTTTACCACTGATTGACACTTGTAATGGCTGCGGAATCCTAGGTCTTCGTACTTTGGTCTTGAGAAATGCAGTCAGATGTTCTGAATTCTAATTCAGCAGTTTCTCGCTGCACATTTAAATTTTGCTGGAGCACAGTGACTTGAAAGTCAGCAACAGTGTAAATGTTCTCTCACTGACTTCTGATAGTGCCATTTTAAATTTCAGATTCTTGTCAACATATTCTTTTGCATTGAGACTGCCCTGTTTTGTCCTGTATAATAGAGTCTTGTTGATAAATGATGGATATATCACACTAGAGGGTGAGGAAGTAAATGAACATTGCCTGAGTGGATATGGGGACAGAGCTGGCATCTGGATTAACTGCAGGGACTGATCCCTGGTTTTGTGTGTCTGTTAGGTGCTCCTTTGTTACCACTAAGAAGTCATTTTAGATTAGTGGGCTATCAGTAAACAAGGAAAGGCTTGCCGTCAAAGGCCTGCCAGATCATGGTGAAATGAATTACACCACTGGATTAATGCCAAACTTTGCAGTTCCAAAGGAGATTGGGGGTGGGGGTGGGGTTTCCCACTCTGTACAGGCATGGAGGCTATGAGGGACTTCCTTGACTAGTAGGAAGAAAATGGAGAAACAAATTGGGAGAGGTCACTTCAGACCTAGCCAGTGTAATAGAAATGGCACCTGGTATTTTTGGCCACTGTGTGACAGAGTGTTGGACTAGATGGGCCATTGGCCAGATCCAACATTGGCTTCTCTTATGTTCTTAAATGCAGATGACCATGGCTGGAGAAGAACACTTGGCAGCCAGAATCACACCTGTGCCATAGGCACTCCTGTGCTACAGAGCTTTAAGAGGCCAAAAGGCAGAGTGGACATTTCCTGCAGACAGGAATAGAAACTGGGTCTCTGCTGGAAGGTGGGTAGACTAAAGCAGATAATAACACTCCTGAGCACATAGAGGAAGCTCTGAGATTTTACACACTAAGGATGAGGGAGGACTCCATCTTCACTCTAAGAAGAAGCCATGAGCACATGGTACTGAACTCAGTAGGGAATGAACCCTAGATACTCAGACAGATGATTTCTTATTGCTTGAAGCTTCAAGAATGATATTGCCTATCTATTATGACCATCTTTAGGAATATATAAGAGCTATGGTTTAGAGGACTGCATTTTATTCATATCTCTTTTTATCCTTGCTCAATTTTTATTTCCTAATTAAATTTCTTTTCATTTTTATATGGCCAGTCTGATCTCTGTGACCCATGTTAAAGCCCCTGTTCACTCCATGCATACCAAGAGCAGAAGAGGAATGGGGCAGCAGTTAACCCGACTCCTCTTGAATGTTCAACTAAGAGAGCTTGGTCCCCTCAGAACAAGTGGGAAAAGAGAGGGAGACGCAAAAGCAAAGCTGCACGTTTAAGCAGCAGAAGGTGCCTGAGCAGCACCAACCTTCAGGCAGGAACCCTAAAAGAAAACGGGTCACCTGGTGGCGGCAGAAGAACCCAGAGGGAGAAAGAATTAGGGAGTGAAGGAAAAGAAGCTTCGCTGGGCAAGAGACCTGGGATGGCTGCGTAACTTTCTTGCTCCCAAACGAGGCAGAAATGAATGCTTGCAAGCCCCATTTTCCCACAGACAGGACTGTGAATGGAATGCTGTTAAGAATGGGTCTGCTGTGACACAGTAATATGGCTATCCCTCAGGAAGAACGAAGCAGATCTGAGAAACCATTTACTATAAGGGTCCCCACTTCCAAGAGCTGACTGATTTTACAGCAGCGACCAGCATTCCTTCCATAAACATTACAAGTGACTCCCACATTTAATATCCAATTGCTATATACGAAGTTATTTATGGACTCTTATTACTTCTGCTTGAAACTGTCATCCTATGTAATTTTATTATAGAATAAAATATCGTGATGCATTTCTTATTCATTTAACATTATTTACAGAGCTACAAAGCAGAACAAGTGCAAAGGCACCCCCACCAAACAACAGCACCTTTTTGTACTAATCAAAGGGGTACCATTTGAGCCTGCACACATATGAGGATCCCACATCATCATCATTAAAATGTAGGTCACAAAATGATCTGCCTCCTGGATTTCAGAATTAGCCTTCTGCTCTCTTGATATGTGTGCTCCCTGCAGAGAGCAAAATCACTCCCCAGATGGGTTCTGAGCATGACAGAGCCAAAGCTTGGCTGCAATAATGGGGAAAAAAATCAATCATTCATAGATGACAGACAAAATCAACATGGAACTTCAATGGTGACTGTGTGGCACAAACCTCGATTTGAATGGTTCAGGATAAAGTAGCAGAGCTGAGCTCTTGCTGACTGACTGAACTAAATTTACTGTACTCTGTGTGACTTTTCTACTTCACTGGAAAAAGCAAAGCAGAAGTGAATGTCAAAAACTGTCACTCAAGACAATTCCAGCTCCTATCAACCATTATAGACAATGAAGTCCAAACCTTTAAGAGGATCTGAACGCATGCTCTGATTTGTAAAGACACAATCACATCTGTTTTCTGTCAAATGGGAAATCCATTTTTCTATTAAAAAAACACCCAATAACCTGGCAGAAACCGTGGCATACATAGAACTTGGTGAAACAATAGCTCTATGTTCCCTTACTGATTTCCTTCCATCTTCATAGTCTGAAGGGAGATTGGGCATGGGTAAGTTCATTGAAGCAATATTTAGCCAAGTGAGTTCCAAAAGTTGGAGTGTAACCTACCACTAGATTACGGAAATAATTTCAGTAGGGTCTTTTGTGCACAGGTGCTTTCACCATGCATGTCCATCGGGTTTTCCTTGTCGTTCTGCATTGATTTGCCTCCCTCCAACGCTCAGTTCGCTTTCCGGTGGCTGTTTCCTTGGGTTTACTGAGAGTGCTTTTGTGCTGGCTTTTTCCTTGCTTCATTTCCAAGCCGAAGGTAATTCAGAAGCATATGGATTCCCTCAGATTTCCCCCCACCCTTTCCCCACCCCTCAAAGGCCACTCCACTTGAGATTGTTCCTCTCACTTTGCACCTTCTGCTATCCCCCCTTTCATTGGTGTACAAGCTCCATTTTCTGCTCATTTTTAAATGTTTGATTATTATTTTTTTGACAAGTAGCATGGGACTATCACTCGTCTCGGATCGCTGAATTAAAAATTTAAAATGAGGGGAGGAGTTTTAAAGGAGCTGCATGAGGTTTAGTTCCCAACTGGTATTGACTTGGAGGGGGGGATTGGAGAGGAAGCAAACAACAGTGGCCCCAGTGGGGGGGGGGAAGGATTTCAGTGCTGCATGCAAACAAAATGGGGAGGGGGATCATCAAGTGTGGAATGAAATTGACATGAGATGGGGGGGGAGAGAGAGAGGAGATAGGAAGCATGGTTCCTTGGAAGGGAGTCCCGCCACTGCGGCTTTGCTTCCAAGACTCCATGGGAAGTGGCTGGGGGCCCAGCCTGGTCATCCAGAGCAGTGACCTGGGGCTGCAATGGCTGCCCAAAGGAGGCACAGAGCCAACTCCTGCCACAGTTCCCCACTGGGAGCAATTAAAGTGCAGCCATTCCAGGTGAGGCCCTGAAATGTGGGTGGAACCTTGGAGGGGCAGAGTGAGTCAAGTGGCCTCTTTCTCTCACTCTCCTAGAAGAGGAGAGCTCATCTTAAGGTGTGCAATCCCATCTGATACCAAGCAAAGCAACTCTTCCATAAAGGACTGTGTGTTTAGCCTGTCAACGTCTTGATGAGGATTCCTTTTAGTGAGAGCTGGTGGGGAGGTAAGAAGTTGGCATAGCTGATGAACTAAGAACCTGCTATGCTAACATATTTCCCTCCAGTTTGATGTAGTGGTTAAGTGTGCGGACTCTAATCTGGGAGAACCGGGTTTGATTCCTCACTCCTCCACTTGCACCTGCTGATGTGACCTTGGGTCAGTCACAAGCTCTGGCACAGCTGTTCCTGAAAGAGCAGTTTGTGTCAGAGTTCTCTCAGCCCCACCCACCACACAGGGTGTCTGTTGTGGGGAGGGGAAAGGAAAGGAGTTTGTAAGCTGCTCTGAGACTCCAAGTGAAGGCCGGGGTATAAATCCAATCTCTTCTCTTCTTCTTCTTCCCGGTCTCTTTGCTGCAAACATGTTGGTGTGTTGGATGCTCCTCAAACAAGATTTCCTTTTTATTTACATTTTTTTTAATATAGCATGGCACTCTGTAACCATACAAGCAAAGCATATCTTGGAGAAATTTGGATTGTTAACATGATTCGAGTACAAGGGTATTTGTTAATGGGGTTTTAATTGTGTTGGAAACTGCATCAGGCTCTTGAGGAGGAGGGATGAAATGGTTTTAAATAAATGCAAAAACATAAATTAAAAAAAATAATAAAAAGCTCTCCAGGGCTTCTACCAGAGGACTCCTCCCCCATACAAATTGCAGCCCTATGCAAACCATGGTGAAGCTGCAGCCAACTTTGGACAGGCTGTCCACCGTAGCTGCATCACAAGCACACGCGCACACGCACACACACGTTGGCAATGACCACAGCTTGCAATGCCAGTGAGTTCTACAACGCATTCTGTACACTCAGCATGTTTCCCCATATTATGAGATCCTGTCTTTCCCACTTTTCACAGTGACTGATAACGCAGCAGAGAATCCCCTAGTCCTCAGCAATATGGAAAATGCGGCTTCACAGCTGTTTGTCAGTTTCAGGAAAAGTCTGGTCAGTTTCAACAGTGGTCCAATCTGCACTGGTCTTTCCTGCCATTGTGCCACCAACTCCACATTAACAAATTTCTATCTGCATCTCATTCCGCATCTGCTCTCGTATTGCTTTGTCTCAGCATCAGCTGTCTGCATCATTTTATTGCCATCTAGTGGCGACTCTGAGGTCACTATGGCGTCTCACTGCGTTATGTGGATTTGGTTTTAAGGTGGTTTAATTGCTCCTCCCTGCCCTCCGAGCTGCTGTGAGCGATAAGCAGACAACTGGAGTCAAATCCCCCCCATCTTTTCTAAGGTAAAGTAAAGGTAAAGGTTTCCCTTGCTCGAAAGCCAGTCGAATCCGACTCTAGGGTTGCGGTGCTCATCTCCGTTTCAAAGCCGAAGAGCCAGCGCTGTCCGAAGACGTTTCCGTGGTCATGTGACCAGCATGACTAAACACCAAGGTGCACGGAACGCTGTTACCTTCCCATCGAAGCGGTACCTATTTATCTACTTGCACTTTCTTGCTTTCGAACTGCTAGGTTGGTTAGCTAAAATTCCAGTTGTCTGCATTTAATAGCAGCCAGGGAACATTTTTTTGCAATCATTTGGGGGGGGGGGAAGCACGCCCACCCCTGAACCATTTGTAATTTCCTGGGGTGGTCCTCAGAATGACCTGCCTGGTAACTGCTGGGTGTTTTGTGTTTTTAACCCAGCTCGTTCAGTCTTTCCTGCCCCCCACTTCCCCTCCCGCCAGGTCACCCCCTTTACTTTCTGTGTGTGTGGGGGTCATGGGTGCCATTTCCTCCCCGCAGTGAAGCGCCCTGCTAGCACCCCTGAGAGGCCGCTCCTCTCCCCTCTATTGCATGCTCTCCCTAAACATAATGCAGATGGCAAGCTTTTATACTGAGCCAAACAGGAGGCAACGGAAGCCGGCGCCACAGCTGAAAGAAGCAGCATTACACAGCAGATGCAGATTGAGCCACAAGGTTTCCCCCCTTTGGGTATTCCTTTCTGTTCCCTTTCATTCAAGAACACTAAAATGCATGCGCAAAACCTGCACCATGAGGATTTAAATGGAAGGTGTTTGCTGGACATTCCTGCGCAGCTGTGATAGGGCAATTGCATAATTTTTTTAAAAAAAACTTTGGATGCCACCCCCCCACATCACAAATGACATTCCACCCCATTTAGAAAAGTGTGTTTTTAAATTGTAGCTGCAGAATACACCAGAGGAAAAATAATGGTGTGTAAGGCGGGCACAGAATCTGAAGTCAAGATTAAAGGTTTACTGCTTGTAAAATCTGCAGTAAGATGTGCATGCATAATGGGCCTAGATTTCCAAGTTGGCATCTATATGCATTGGAGGGCAATGTTAGAGCTGTCAGTCCCAGAGACCTCGAGAGAGAGCCTCCATACCTTGAAGGGGGGGGGGTGCACAGAAGGAAAAACTATATTTGATAGAAATTATGATGGAAAAAAACAATAAAGTTTGCAGCTCTTAAGACATACAAGAGCACTCTGAAAATCTAGAAATGTTAACTCCAGTACAGCTAATGAATTAGCAGCAGGGCTTATCCAAGTGTGATTTTGGGTTGCAGCAGTTATTATAGTGGATCAGAAGTATTTACTGAAAAATAACCAAGACCAGTGTTCCCTCTAAGCTGAGTTAGTGTGATATAACTCAATTTTTTTTAGCCTCCGGCTCACAGATTTTTGTCTTAGCTCAGGAAGGATGGCTCCAGAGCAAACTAATTTATACAGTAGCCAAATTGCTCACTGACACCTTTAATGCCAGTAGCTCACAAAGTAGAACTTTTGCTCACAAGACTCCACAGCTTAGAGGGAGCATTGACCAAGACTATTATGCATTCTGATTTTTTTTTTAAATCCTGTTTGGCACTATTGTTTCACTAGGCTGCCAGTGCTTCAGCCCCATTCTTTATATTTGGGTTCTTTATCTTTCCTGGATAAGCCATACACATGATCTTTGCCAATAAAGAATCACGTCCTGAACAGGATAGCATTACAGTTGTAATGGCCAAACATATTTGGCTATGTAATGGTGTCAGTGAAAGCAAATGATGGCAACTCAGAGTGAGGGCAGCTCAAGCCAACATTTTCTGCATTGGTTACAGGGATAACCCCAAGAAGACAGGAGCCATCCAGCAGATGGGCTAACATCATGGTAATATGAAGAGAGTACATCTTGGCTACATGAAGATTTTTATTTTTATTTATTTATTTGATTTATACCCCACCTTCCCGAGGCAGGCTCAGAGTACTGATGACATAGAAAAGTAGCTGGGCAAGTGTGGACAATGCAAATGGACCAGTGAACATTGCTACAAATAGTGCAGAAAAACTATCAAAAGCAAAAGTCTTTTTGACACTAACAAAAATACTCACGAAACTCAGCCCTAATTAGAAGTAAACTAAGTGCAGTTCGAGAATGTTATTGCCATAGTTGAATCCCAAACAAACCACCATATTCCACTGGTAGATCTCATTAATAAAGGCTATGGGAAGAAATAATTTAACTAAATGCACTAACCACCCTGAGGCGCCTCAGGTACAGAAAAGTAAATAAAAACAGGCAAGATCTCTAAATTCTCCACAACTTTTCATTATATTTTTATTTACTGTTTATTTAAAACATTTTACACTGCCTTTCCACCCAACGTAAGGGTCCCTAAGACACAACCATTAAAACAAGCTTTTAAAATACATGATAAAGGTAAAGGTAAAGGTTCCCTTGCTCAAAAGCCAGTCGAATCCGACTCTAGGGTTGCGGTGCTCATCTCCGTTTCAAAGCCGAAGAGCCAGTGCTGTCCAAAGACGTTTCCGTGGTCATGTGGCCGGCATGATTAAACACCAAGGTGCACGGAACGCTGTTACCTTCCCACCAAAGTGGTACCTATTTATCTACTTGCAATTTCTTGCTTTCTAACTGCTAGGTTGGCAGGAGCTGGAACTAGAGACGGGAGCTCACTCCATCATGCGGCAACTCGGGTCTTCAACTGCTGAACTACTGACCTTCCACAGCCTGCAGTTCAGCGTCTTAACCACTTGAGCCACCGCAGCTCCATAAAATACAATACATAATACCAACAATTAAATAAGCACTTAAACAGGATGGAGGTTCCGTGATAGAATCCCAAACTTCACCCATTAGCAGAAGGCAATGATCGAAGGGGACAGACAAACCTCCCAAGGGAGGGAATTCCTAGTTTTAGACATGCATAACATGTAGAAACCGCTGGAATACAAGAATTATTGGAGACTAGTCCATTTACATTGTAGTTCTACGCACAATTACTCTATTAATTTCAGTGGGCTTAGACTGGAGTAACTCTGCACAGGATTGCATTGTCAAGTTATCTAATGGCAGCCTAACCTTTGATGTGGGGAAATACTGGCTATGTCACCCCAAAATGTGTGTCCATTCCACTGGCTGGTAAGTAAATTATAAGAGGGCCACATCTCAAGGGTGGATGGGTCAGCAACATTGTCTGCTGTGGGAGCTCAGCACATGACATGCACCTGAGCTTCTCTCACTAGTTTGCCTTGGCTCATTTATGAGCTGTAGCTGGTATTCATATTGGGAAGGGGAGTGCTTAAAAGTTCTATGCCTGCATCTTGAAGCATACAGATGAGGTGCATGGTAAGGGGCAGTCCTTGGAACTGGAAGGCTATGATCGGGAACAGGTGGGGAGCCTCAAGGGCTCGGTCACGTCCATGGGCTACCAGATGCCAATCCTTAACTTAGACTCAACTTAACTTCCTGTCCTCTTTTCAGCTTTTTCCTCGGAAAGATGCATACTTACCCTAGGCCCCGGTCACACGGGAGGATTTGCCCCGCAAGAGGGACAGATCGGGGGCGCATCAAGGGGGCGCGATCACACCGCAACATCTGGGAAGCGTCACGCACCTGTCCCCGATCCGTCCCTTCGGCCCAAAAACGCACATTTAAAAGGTACTAGCAAGAGAGCACTACCTTCTGGATGATGCGCGGCAACCCCAGGTGTCTGGTCGGGGAAGGGCTGGTAGCGCATTGCAGCCAGCGCCGTTCCCCGCCCCACGCATGCGCACAACCACGCTACTGCCGGTTTGCTGTACAACGTGTTATCGGCTGCCGCAGTACGGAGCCGCGGGGGCACGTCAGATCGCGCTCCTGTGGTTCTTTTTGCTCTGGCTCTAATTTGCCTCCCTTCGGCAGCGGATCATGCCACTCGTGTGACCGGGACACTACTGAACTAAAACAAGCTACATTTGTAAATCACCTCAAATTTATATTTACTCAAAGACCCAATTTTTGAAATGACCTAGAACTAACCTACAAGGTGGTGTTTTGATGTTTATGAAAAAGAAACCACACACCTCCTTCTTTAGAATTAAAGGGGAAATACAGCTCAGATAATACTTTTCTAAGAGGGAATGTTCACAATGTTACAGAATTACTAAGCAGTGTGGCTGTGAAATGAAGCTGGCACCGTGAAATGTTTCTTTCATAGACAGTATGGAAATCTGGACCTGAAGAAAGACAACTTTTATCTTGGATGGCAACCCAAGAGTGCAAGATGCACAGTATAGATGTGAGGGGTAAAGAGATGCAACCATATGCTAACCCTTTGACCCCTCTGGTTTGCAGGCAGCATCTGTGAGCTCACTGAAAGGATGCTGGTGAACACTGTTTATCTCTAATGACGCCAAAGGTGTATAACAGCTGGCTTCCGCAGGTTGCAGGCCAGTCGCCAACTATAATGAGAAATGCCCACTGCACTGAGAGATAAGTGAAAAGTATGACAATGGCAATTTTTATGGATGTTGAAGAATTGCAGCAATACAATTCCTCCCTTCTCAATGACAAGCCAAACAATGACCAAGGTGTAAAAGGAAGGTTAGTAATGGGATTCTGTAGAGCTGAGACACAAAATACGTACAGCATTAACCTTTATAAGCAGCGGGGCCAGAGAAAAACATTTGGTTGCATTTCATTACCGGCTAGCTTGTTGTACGTGTTGCATATGGAACATATATTTCCCTCCCTCTATTTCTCTATCTTTCCCTCATTCTTTTCCTAACAAGCATCCTAAGTTTTCTGAGATCCCATCTCCCATTCTTCAAAAAAGACTAGGTTAAAGCAGTTAAAAAAAACTATTTAGATAGTAGCTTCAGAATTTTTTTACAAAATCCTATCCATGGAAGCTTACACCATTTTTCTGTGCTCCACAGATACAGATTTTTTTTTAAATCTGCCGTGAGTTCTATTATAGAGGAGCAGATTCCAAAGTCGATATCTTGAGAGACAAGCATATGAAAAGTATCATGGTGATTGTAATATTAGTACTATTATTATTTATTAAACCCCCTTTCAGTGCATGTAAATTCTGTATCTATAATGAGGCAGTCAATCAGAATAACAATTGTTGACAATTACTTGCAATTCCAAATAAAAGATTTCAGCGTGCTTTTCTCCTGAGAGAGAAAGAAAACCTGGGGGAGGGGAGAACAGTGACATTTTTTCATTACCAACTAGCCTGATTCTTATTGGCCTGCAATGAAGTCCTCACTTTGACCAGAAGTAAATCCAAAAGTAACAGAAGGGGGCAGAATGCTACTTGTTCTGCTTTTGAAAAGCCCTTTGCTTTCTTCTTAGAACCAACACTTCAGAACACCTAGAACACGTACACAGCTGTTCATGGAGTTCTCTGAAGTACTCATTACATTTAAAAAAGCATTTTACAGCCTATTATTTTTATTGTAAGCACTATCTGTTATTTGCCTCTAAAATGGTTCACATTTAAATAAAAAAGGGCTTCTTCAATGCACATACACCTACATCTCAGTGTAGTCATCATAACCTCTATATCTGAAACAAAGACAACGAAATTTCCATTCCTTTGAGCTCTTTTGCCCAAAGTGCACCTTAGTAGCAATTCAAAGGGATGGGATTCGGGCTGCTCTTCCATCCTGTACTATACATAAATGAATGTACTTTTTTCCCCCCAGCACTGGAGATATTTATGCAAAATGTTTTCAAAAAAGCAATGTTATTTCTGCATACATTTCCATTAAAACAAGTCTAGTAGCTATTGAACCACAGCTTTCGAACTGAAAACTACAATTACATATTATTTATTGCTGGATCTACATTGCAGAGGTGCTAAGATTTGACACTGTCAGGTAAAAGCATAAATAATCTTCACCTGAAACAATTAAGTACCAACTGCAGCATGTTTACAGAAAAGAAGTCCAAGAACACACTTGCTTCCCCCTCTCCCGCTCTTATTCAAAGATCAACTGCTTTTATAAATATGTGGTAATATTTAAAGGGGGGCACTTACTTTCTGGATTTGTGTTCAGAGAACAGAAGCTTGTAAAAATTACAGGGTGTAAAATGTCCATTGTGTCTTCTTCTTTTTTACTCTGTTAAGTGTCATATACACTGATGGTATAATACAAATAGGAAATAATAAATTTCAGTCAGGACTCTCAGATAATACTAGCAGTTCTCTGACATTCCTCACGTGTTTCAACAGTGTGGTAAATGTTGTTGCAATTGTTCTAATGACTACTTGCATTTGGTGCCTCATCAAGTAAGCAGCCTGCAGCACTCCTTTAAAGGAATATGTATCTTATTTTGCTTAATGAATATACACGATGATTGTGATAGCTGCATACTTAGGCTGCGGTCAGATGACAGGCTTAGCATGGTCTGGCCCTGCCTCTAATTAATCCAGGGTTTTTTGTAACTGAGAATCTTGATCACACATCTCACCCTTAACCCGCTTCACAGTGTGCACACTCCATTGTTGATTGATCAGATTAGTGCTGTGCAGCAACCACAGAGTAGGCGGTCAGGAAGCTTTTTATCATTTGTCTTCTGAGCATGCACATAAGTACGTATTGGAAGCAGTGCTTCAAACTCCTTGCAGGGTGGGAGTGGTTGATGGCCAATGGGATTGCTGGAGGAAGCTGTTGGGATATGTAGTTTCAGCATGGGGAAAGTGTTTTTGAAACTGTGCTTCGGAGGTTTTCTTAGAAAAACAAAGTCTTAAGAAGCTCCCATGTGGCGGGGGGTGTCTGTAAACTGTCTATAGAAAATAAACGCAGAAGCGGTGATTGAAGACCCAGGGAGGATTATGCACTTATGTGCATGCTGCTACCTGATAAAAAGCCCCCCCTCCGCAGAAATGGACGGGAAGGTTCACACTTCCCTACTGGCTTGAGCATGCAACAGGGGAGTTCAAACATCTGGAAATATGGGGTGAAAGCACTGACATCCATAAAGACTGGACTTTCCTTAGTGCCTAATAACTTTAATCTGAAGGCATCAGAACGGGGTGCCAATGACTGGGGAATGGGAAGTGGATGTTGCTGTCTGATCGTGCACCTTAAATCAGAAAGGTAAGAGCAATGACATCGGCTTGTCTGACCGCAGCCTTAGTCTCAAATGTTGAATATAGATCCGGTACCGGGTTACCATCCATGCAACATCCTTTCCTGATAAGGTAAGAGCTGCATGCATCGAAGCCTTGCTGGTTTGGGGCTGATTGTTTCAAAGGTATTGCTTCCTAAATGTGCATGTTAGAATCAAGCCAGTTGCAGCCCCAACTATAGTGAATGCTGCTGGTTTCACTTTATTATGAACTAGGAATAAGGCCCGTTGTGGAAATATATACAACAAGCTCTAGAAATAGGCTCTGGGAGAGTCCCCTGGCCTTGGGCATTCAGTGTCAATTTGCTGTGGCAACCTCAGCAGGGTATAATGACACAGAGTCTACCATTTTCTCCAGAGGAACTGATCTCTGCTACCTGAAGAGCAGTTGTAATTTTGAGTGATCTCCAGCCCTCACCTGGAGATTGGCAACAATTGTTACCCATGAAGAAATAGCTGGTTTGGAGGGTGGAGTCTATGGCATTCTACCTGTCCAACCCCTCCTCAAACCCCACCCTCTCCAGGCTCCACCCCTCAAATTTCCAGGAATTTCCCAACCTGGGGTTGGCAACCACATCTACTTCCCAGCTACCCATCAACCTACTGTTATTTGCCCCTCTGACATCAGCTGACCTCTGCCCTCCCTCCTGGAGAGCAGTTGTAATTCTGAGTGATCTCCACCCCCCACATGGAGATTGGCAACAATGGTTCCCCAGGAGGGAATGGCTTATTTGGAAGGTGGAGTCTATGGCACTGTACCTGTCTGAGGTCCCACCTCTCCTGAAACCTCACCCTCTCCAGGCTCCACCC
Source organism: Gekko japonicus (assembly GCF_001447785.1). Taxonomy (NCBI): domain Eukaryota; kingdom Metazoa; phylum Chordata; class Lepidosauria; order Squamata; family Gekkonidae; genus Gekko; species Gekko japonicus. The sequence continues at coordinate 3,260,600 of NW_015175358.1, forward strand.
CACCTTGACTTTGCAACCCTATCTCCTTCCCAGCCAATCATCAACCCATCTTTATTTCCCCCTCACTCTTCAGCTTTTGTATGCACCCCCCAAAAAAGGGATTACAAACACCTAATCCAACAAAAGAAAAAAATTACACCAAAGCTCTTTGGGAAGAATTAATTCTGGCTGCCAAACAAAAAAACTCCTCCCTCTTTTGGCGATTGGTCACTGATAAAAAACAAAAGAATTTCTCCCAGACTGATCCCCCAATACAGCCCTGCAAATGGGTTACTTTTTTTGAGCAATTGTATAAAGATTCTCCCTTAACCCCAGTGACAACTGCTGATTTAAAGCACAGAAGGAATACAGACACAATTAGAATACAATCAACCTCCCCACCCCCATGGCACCCCATGACAAAATCAGCTCCACACCAGTAGACCTGGAGGTCAACCGGGCATTCCGGGAGGTCTCCCGGTTTGTCCCGGAAAGCACAATGAAACTCTCTTAACAGTCTAGGGGCCCTAATATCCCCTACTTCCACCCATTCGAGGTGCTGGGATCTGAAGTCTGACCATTCAACCAAATACAGCAATTTCCCATGTTTGATCTTAGAGTCCAGAATTTTAGAAATCTCATAATGTTCCTCACCCTCCACCAAGATCGGAGGGGGTACAGGTTTTGAAAGATGCCAAAGACAGGAACCGGAATCTTTCTTCAGGAGGCTGAAATGAAACACAGAATGCAATTTTCTCAAGTTCTTAGGCAGATCCAGTTCCACGGCAACATCACTGATCACCCTTTTCACCGGAAAAGGACCAATGTACTTCCATCCCAGTTTCCGACTTGGGCGGAGCAACTGGATATTTCTAGTAGACACATACACTGAGTCTCCAGGCTGTAGAGCCCAACCCTCCACCCTTCTCTTATCAGCCTGACATTTGTACACATCCTTGGCAACATTCAAAGTTTTACATAGCAAAGGCCACGAGTCCCGTAATTGTTTACAGCACAGAGCAGCATCCCCTGACCCCAAGTCATTGTTCCCTTCCAGAAATGGGATAGGCGGATTATCGTAACCATACAAAGCTTTAAAAGGTGACATTCCAATAGAGGAGTGAGATGTGTTGTTATAACAGAATTCGGCCAGAGGCAAGAGGTCGACCCAGTTGTCTTGTTGATAGTTAGTAAAACAACGGAGGTACTGCTCCTAGGTCTAGTTCACCCGCTCCGTTTGTCCATCAGTCTCTGGGTGATAAGCACTGCTCAGTCCCCTCTCCACCCCCATCAGTTTCATCAGCTCCCCCCAGAATCAAGACACAAACTGAGTTCCCCTGTCAGAGACCACCTTGGTGGGGAGTATGTGTAAACGGACCACGTCTCGGAGAAATGCTTTAGCAAGTGCTTTAGCTGTGGGCAGGGAGGCAAAGGGGATGAAATGAGCTTGTTTGGAAAATAAATCCACCACCACCCATATCACAGTCATCGCTTTACTCTGTGGGAGATCAGTAATAAAATCCATGGAGATAACCTCCCAGGGCCAGCTCGGCGTAGGTAGCGGGTGCAACAGACCAGGAGGCTTCCCCGGTCTAGGGTTACTCATAGCACAGACTTGGCAGGACTTGACAAAGGATGATAGATCCTTACGCATCCGTGGCCACCAAAACTGACGTTGCAATAGCTGAAGAGATTTCGTGAACCCCAGGTGCCCAGACATTTTGGAGCCATGCACGGCTTGTAACACCTCTCCCCTGAGTGAGAGGGGGACGAATAGCTTATCCCCCCGATACCAACAACCATCAGTTCGTAGTTCAAAGTCCCCCTCTGCTTCGAGCACGGCTTTGTCGCCCTTCGAGAAGGCGGAGGGGAATTTGCCCTGCCAAGTTTCCCCCCTGCCCCGTCAGGCGGGAGGAGTCCGTGTCACAGGGGGTGGAGGATTGCGGCGAGCTTGATTGCGTGTCATCACCACCCCTCCCAAATGTGAAGGCATGAACACCGAGTCTAAAACCACTTCCCGTTGGATATCGTGTTGGGGAAGGCGGGACAGGGCATCAGCCAGAGAGTTCGCTGAGCCTGGGAAATGATGGAGGGTGAACTGGAATTTTGAAAAGAAATCTGCCCATTGGAGCTGCTTGGCATTAGACATCGAGGTGTTTCAAGTGTTTCCAAGTTCTTATGATCAGTCCACACCTCGAACGGGACTCGTGCCCCCTCCAACCAATGCCTCCAGGTGGAGAGGGCGAGCTTTATTGCCCCCGCCTCCTTTTCCCACATAGACCAGTTACGTTCAGTGTCATTAAACTTCCTAGACACGTAGGCCAAAGGGTGAAGCAACTTGTCCCCACCCTCTTGGAGGATCGCTCCTCCCATGGCCACATCCGACGCATCAGTCTGCACAATTAACTTTTTCGTTTCATTGGGGTGGGCGAGGACTGGCTCCGATGTGAACAATGCTTTGAGGTGGTCGAATGCCTCCTGACACTCCTTAGTCAATTGTAACGCCGCACCCGGCTTTGTAGCCTTCGGGCCCTTCTGCTTGGTCTTTAATAAGTCCGTGAGTGGTAAGCTGACCTGGGCAAAATTGGGCAAAAAGTTTCTGTAGAAGTTTGCGAATCCGAAAAATGATTGGAGTTGGCGTCGGGTGCGGGGTACCCCCCACCCCAGCACATCTCACACCTTCCCCGGGTCCATCTCCAGACCCTTATTCGAGATTCAATACCCCAAGAAGTCAATGTGTGTCTTATGAAACTCATATTTGGACAGTTTCGCAAACAGTTTGTGCTTGTGCAACGTGCTTAACACCTCCCTCACCAATTCCACGTGGGACGGGAGGTTGGGGGAGTACAGCAAGATATCATGTAGGTAAACAAGGGCCCCCTTGAACAAATGCTTGTGCAACACCTCATTGATCAAATTCACGAAGACCCCTGGGGCCCCCTGAAGACCGAACGGCATTACTCGGTACTCGAACTGTCCGAGGAGGGTGTTGAAAGCAGTCTTATGTTCGTCCCCCTCCCTGATGCGCATCCGAAAGTACACATCCCGTAGATCCAATTTAGAAAAGATTTTCCCTTTTGCCACTTCCGCTAGTAGGTCTTTGATCAGTGGCATGTGGTATGCATTGGTTGAAGACACTGCATTTAAGCCTCTATAATCCATGCATAATCTCAGCCCCCCCATCCTTCTTCTTTCTAAACAAGACTGTGGCTGCAAACGGGGATGAAGCTGGCCTGATGAAACCCCAAGCCAGGTTCTTGTCTATGAACTTGCGCAGTTCATCTTTCTCGGTCGACCCCACTGAATAAATGCGCCCTTTGGGTAGTTTCTGACTCGGCAAGAGTTCAATGCTGCAGTCCGAGTGTCTATGAGGTGGGAGCTCATCCGCTTCCTTCTCCTCAAACACCCTGGCCAAGTCCCGATACTTAGGGGGGATAGACAGTAGTTCATCCTGAGCGACGTACACTCTAGGAGTTTCCGCTATTGGCTGCTGACCCCAATCCGGGTCCCACCGGTGTTCTCGGCACCTGGGTGAGATGAATTGTACCTTCCCTTCATCCCACAGTATGTAGGGATTGTGCCCATGTAGCCATGGGCCTCCGAGCCATGGGCCTCCGAGCCATGTAGCCATGGGCCTCCGAATCTGGTGGCTGGGGTGATAACGAATGGCCGTTCCTCTCAATGATCCCCCGCCCAAACCCACAACGGTACAGTCTCGTATTCACAGGGTTCTTTCATAGTGGACCCATCCATTTGGGTAAAAATCAAAGGGTCTTCCAGCTTTACCACCCCCGCCTCCAGCCCCATAACGAGGGATGGGTTGATAAGATCCCTCCCACACCCTGAGTCAATGAGTGCCCGTACACGGATATGCCTTCCGAGGCTGGGGTTAATTAAAGTCATAGTTACGAAAAACAAGGGGAAGAAGCTGCTCACCACTTTAGGCGCCTCCAGGATTGGGTCCTGCTGCTCCACACCTCTCACAGCAGGACCTGGCCTTTTCCCGCCGGTTTAGGGTCGTCTTCGCTGGAGTTGTTTCCCAAACTCTCTGGGGTTGCTTGCAAGGCTTTGGCGTATTTCGGCTTCCCAGTCGGCTTTTTGGCCGGGGTGGTGGGGCGCACTTTCACCTGGTCACTCGGCCCCAACTTCCAGGGACCCACTCCACTGCAATCAGCCGCGAAGTGGCCCCTTTCCCCGCACTTCAGGCAATAATGCCTGGATGCGGGGGAGCGCATGCAGAACGGGTTTGGCAGTCTGAACCTGCAGATCCATTCTCTCTCCACTAGGGAGGGTTTAAATTTTTTTTTTGCCTATCTGTGCATGTGTGCATATGCACACACATGTGCACACATGAGCATGCATGCACATGCATGCATTTTGAACAATTTCTGGACAGCACGCTCTGTGGCTGAGGTGCTGCAGTAATGGGATGTGCCCAGTCCGGATCCTTGACGCATGCGTTGCTCCCGAGTAGACTCAGATTGCCGCACTGGTTTCCCTTTTGGAGTCGAAGGGGTAGGCCTACCTCCCGCCGTGGCGATGTCCAGACGTAGGGTGTTCAGGTGGGTTTCTGCACTCTCCGCCTCTTGCATCCATGCTGGGAGGGAGACAGGATCCACCGCTCGTAGGACCGTCTCCCGGATTTTTGGATTCAGCCCCACCTGGTATAATTCCGCCAGCACCGGATCAGGCCAAATTTGGACTTTGGCCGCATGCAACTTAAACTCCGATGAGTACTCCCTCACGGATCTCTTGCCTTACTTCAGGGTGTGTAGGAACGCCCTTGCCTTCGGCCCGGCATTCTGGTCTTCGAATTGGGCCCGCAACGCCCACATAAAAGCATCCAAATTCACTAGCTCAAGGCCCTGCGCATTGTGCAGTCCCACATACCAAGCCACTGCAGGGCCCCGCAAGCATGCCGCTACCACGTCCACGCGGCTGCTGTCATCTAGGAACAGGTGGCCCGACCTTTCCACGAACTTCATCACTCGAACCACAAAGTAGGAAAGTTCCTCAGGGTTCCTGTCGAACGTGGCCTCGATGAGGTCCTTTGGGCGATGCATCACCTGGCCTCTCGGATTGGCGGGTCGGGGAGCTGGAACCAGGGCCTCCCCCGGACCCGGTCTGGGCACATCTCCAGGCTGGGGCTGCTGCGGGGGAGCCGGTGGGACTGCAGGCACCACCGGTGCCGTCGGTTGGGCTTCCCTCTCGTCCCTAATAGCCTGGATAACTAACTGTGGGAGCACATGGAACATTTCCTCCAGATCCCTCTGCAGTTGTCACCGCTCTTGATCCACCACCTCCATCCTGTGGGCCAGTTCCAGTCCTTCATCCAGGGACATGCACCCACTCCTCACTTTCGACCGCTCCGTCACCCATGGGGCCAGTGGTGGTTCAAAAGAGGCCCCAAATGGGGGGAAACCTCCAGCCATAAATCCCAGGTTGAACCTGCTGTCTCTCTGGGGCCCCTGCATAAGCATAAAAGTCTCTGCAGTGGAATCCGGGTTGAATTGGCCCCATCTGGAGCTTGGACGATATTCCGGGCTAGGCGGCTGCCGTGGGCCCAAGGGGGTCAGGAACACCAGGGTC
>NW_015175358.1:3266611-3269975 GCF_001447785.1 Gekko japonicus
CACTCCAGTATTGGCTTAAACTAAATTTCCATCCTCACGGACTAACCCACTTGTTACTCTCAGACAACTTTCAATCTAAATGGCTGACAGCAGTTCATAATAAATTATATGAGCTTGGTTTTTCCCCCCAAGCGATTTTGAGTATGCATTGGGATGTAGCAAAATCAGCCCTAAAACAGAGAATGATGGACATGGAGAGACAGACAGATCTCGGTAGATGTCCTAATTTTAGAGCCCCAGATTCTGTCAAATATCACATGCGACCCATGTCCTATTTATCACAGCTTGATACTCACAAGTTTAGGAAAACCTTCACATTAGCCAGATGTGAGGCTTTCCCCTCCGCGATGCTTGAGGGCAGATTCAAAAGGATCCCCACTGAATATAGACTTTGTCGATGCGGCTCAGGAGAGACAGAAACTATTGAGCACATGATGCTCAGATGTAACTGGTATAACAAGATCCGTGACAAATATATTACTCCTCTTATAACAGATATGGTGGGACAATCAGGTGCTGAGCAATGTAACCGATTGTTAATTGATGGGAACCGGACAATTACCGAAACTGTGGCAAAATTTTGGGTAGCATGCTACTGCATCCGAAATACACAATCAAATGTATAATAATAGTTGCCTAATAGTCTCTGTTTTATGTTCTTCTTTTACTTATTACGCTCAACTGTATTTTTATAGAATTTTGTTTTACTGTCCTAAATTCAGTTATATGAATGTTATATTTAAGCATGTGTGTTCTATGGCTTGTCGCCGTAATAAATGACTGACTGACTGACTGTATGCACCCCTCCACTGCCCTGGCTAATTAGCTACCCTCCCGGGAGAAAAGTGGTCCGGCCGTTTAGCACTGAAGCTGGGTACCAAACTCTCTCCCACAGCCCCCAAGAAATCCAGACATCAACATTACCACCTGCAGAACTTATAGATAAGTGTTGCAGCAGCAAAGAAGCACAGAAGGAATGCAGAAGCAATTAGAATACAACCAACCTCCCCACTCCCATGGCAGCATAGCTGACAAACTGCAGCCTCTACTGTGCTCTGAAGCCCTGACTGCTACATCACATTGGCTGTCATGGGGGGCTATCTCAGCAGAATATAAGGACACAGAGTCCACAATTTTCTCCAGGGGAACTGATCTCTTCTATCTAGAGAGCAATTGTAATTCTAAGTGATCTCCAGCCCTCACCTGGTGATTGGCAAAAATGGTTCCCTGGAAGAAAATATAATTACATCCATCAAGAATACCTTTTTCAGTACCTATACAAGGACATACACACACACACACACACAAACACACACAAACATTCACATCTGCATATAGTATTTCATTAAAAAAAATATTTCTACACTGCAAAAACTTAGAGGATTCTCCATTCAGTTTTATATTGTTCCTCTAAACCTCATCCATGCTGCATTTATTCCTCCTACTGTAGCAGTTCATAGATTTTATTCCCTACAGTACTTCTAATTTATATCAACCTTTATTTATACTACAGCCTTTTATGAAATCCCAAATTTAAAACCCAACATAAACATGGCACACATAAAGTAGGAGATAGTTATTATCAACCTGATGTAGGAGACCAAAAAAGGATAACTAAAATAAATCTTGGGGTTCTTTTGCCAAGACTCAGTGACGTTTTCAGCAATACAAAGAGCACATTAAAAATAATTTTCAGAACATGATACCCAACAAGAGCTTGGAGTGCAGAGCCATTACTGAGAGTTATACTGGAAATGTGCCTTAACAAATGCTATTATTATCTTGTACCAGTTCAGTTTCCCAGGATTGCATCGTGACTTCTGAGCAGATTTAGGAGTGATTAAGTTTACTGTGCACAAAAGCCAGCTATTTGGCAAACTGTCAACACAGCGTAATTGATATTTTAATTACACTACTAATACATACATGCTGCTGTTCCCAACGAACCTCCTCATTGGTGTTAGACAAACAGCTTATTTACGGCTCTGATTATTGCTCCAAAGACATTTTGCATTTATAATCAGTAATATTTTAAACTCCTACAAAAAAAGAACCAAATTGTTTTGCAAATGCCTAATGGCAGGAAACGCCAAGCACAATGCAAACTAGAATGATTGTTCCACTTGACATATGTTCTATAGATGAGGCACTAGGCAACAATATCTATATCCACAGCACTCTACAAGATGATTAGTTTACTCTGATCAAACCATACATGAAAAGTCTGCTTTTTTTAGTTTAGGAGACTAGAAGCAGAATGCTGGGCAGGGGAAAAAAACGGGTGAGAAGAGTAACAGGAATGATTAGTGGCTTAGAGTGATTCATGTATGATAGAAGATTGAAAGGAATGATTGAAGCAATCCTTCCTTAGTTGGCATCCATCAACATTGCAGAGCTGAAGGCATTAATTTGCCAGACATATGGCACCCCTTTACATCACAAATGTGCAAATCTAGAAAAAGAGAGACAGAGGGCAACTTATCAGGGCAGCTTATGAAGAATGTTCATGTTCATCTTCACAATTCTCATTGTTACGAATTACGATAAAAACTAGTGCTGAGATGAAGCTCTTTGTGAACCTTTTTACTACCACCCTCCCTTGTCACTTACTTCTCAACTGCAAAGTGTTATAGTAGAGGCCAGATGTCGGTGTACATTCCAATCACTGAGATTTCCATAAACGTCCAAACATGTGCAAGTTGACTAATTGTGGCAGAATGTGAATAGAGACGAGCACCCACATCAAATTCTGTTTCACCTAGTCATGTATGAGTTGGATCAGGATGAAAGTCTCATTGCATGGCATTAGTGGAGGATGAAACCACAATGCATCATGGTAAACTATACGATGGTCTCATTAAGAATTTTGCCCCCCTCCTGTTCCAGGAGGCAGGTCAGAGAGCCCCTACCCCTTTCAAGCTAAAGTCAAAGCCTTGGTACGATAGAGACTGCGTGGAGGCAAAAAGAGTACTTACTCAAGCGTATGCTAACTACATTGGTCGTTACGATACGAGAGAGCTAAGTGCTTACCTAGCCCTATTAGAAAAAAAACGATTCTATAAAAATTTAATTAAAAGAAAAAAGAAAGATTATGCTAGGGAAGCATGGAGGGCTCTTATCCAAGCTGCTAAGGAAAAGAACTCCGCTTTGTTTTGGAGGTTGGTCTCCAATCGAAAGCAAAACAGCACCTCAATAAGGGAAACTTATATTCCTCCTGAAACTTGGATCTCTCATTTCCAGAACTTGTTCCATGACACTCCTTCCCCCTGCTCTGTGTCCACAGTTTTCAGTGACCTGCCAAGCTGGCCCCAAGTTTCATCTGAAGAGATCACAGCACTGATAGGCCAACTTAAAAGAGGAAAGG
>NW_015175358.1:3270454-3270604 GCF_001447785.1 Gekko japonicus
GATAGGAGACTTCTAGCCCTCATTCGTGCCCTCCATGAACATACATCTTTGAGGGTTAGATATACCAGGCTGGGGCACTTGACTGATAGAATTCCCACCTTAAAGGGAGTTAGGCAAGGCTGTATGATAGCTCCTGCTCTATTCAATTTT
>NW_015175358.1:3271622-3305442 GCF_001447785.1 Gekko japonicus
CGCCCGAGCACACGTCCTGGTCGAGGTCCCGTGGTTAGGGGGGAGATGCCGACCAGACGGGTATCCTGAAGTGCAGCACAGAAGCCGTGCGGCGCGATCACACTAGCAATCGCTCTTTGTGCGCATACGCTGTTGGGTGCTGTTGTGCAATCTGCGGAGACTTGGGAGACAAAAAAACCCCTTGTGTGCGACGAACAGCGGTGGGCGGCGGATGCCATGTATGTCCACCGGAAACGCGATCAGACGCCCACCCTTGCCCCGCGGCTTCCGGAAACTAGTACCTCGGAGGTACTAGTTTTTTACTCCGCCAGCCGGATGCCACCACCGGAAACGCGATCAGACGCCCGCCCTTGCCCCGCGGTTTCCGGAAACTAGTACCTCGGAAGTACTAGTTTTTAACTCCACATTTTCGGCGGGAAGCCTCGGGTTAACCACGGGAGCTCTACGCTTCCCAGATGTTGCGGTGTGATCATGCCCGGAAAATCCGCCTAACATCTGTATCATCAGCGCGGCAAATGCTCCGTGTGACCGCAGCCTAAGTAAGGTAAGGCCACTAAGGAAGGTAAGGCCACTAAGGTTTGTATCCATTGAAAGGCTATTTTTCCCTTCAACAATATCTGAGCATGAAGATTTGGTGCAGCTCTAGACCAAACTTGGAAGCATCATTAAGGCCATCTGCATATCTGAGGAAGGTTCACAGTTTTATACCATTTTATTCACAAGCTTCGTAGTAATATTACAAAATGTCATTGTCATGGCTGCTGGGTATCGGAAGACCTCCCAGAATAAAGATCTGACAATGAATACAGGCATGAAGTATGGTTCTATTGAGCTAGGAAACCCGCATACTAGAAATCAAGGTGACATCTTCACATATGTAAGCATGAGAGGCAAAAACAAAATAAAACAACCACCCATCCCATGCCATTAATGCTCTAGTTGCTAATGCTGTTACTATCTTCAGGAGGCATCTTTGGGTCCGTCAGAGAAACTTGGGAGATTTCAGTTGCAGTGCAAGCAGAACAGCAGCATTTGTGTAATGAAAGTAGTAGCCCTGAAGCTGACAGATACTTTAAATGAAGACTATCCAAAGACAGATAATTTGTTGTTGTTGTTGTTGTTGTTCAGTCACACAGTCGAGTCCGACTCTTCGCGACCCCATGGACCAGCTCCCGCCAGGCCCTCCTGTCTTCTGCTGTCCTCTGAAGTTTGCTCAATTTCATGTTCGTTGCATCTATGACACTGTCTAACCATCTCATCCTTTGCCGTCCCCGTCTTCTTTGACCTTCAATCTTCCCCAGCATCAGGGTCTTCTCCAGTGAGTACTCCCTTCTCATTTGGTGGCCAAAGTATTTGAGCTTCAGTTTCATTATCTGGCCTTCCAGGGAACAGTCAGGGTTGATTTCTTTTAGGATTGACTGATTTGATCTTCTTGCAGTCCAAGGGACTCTCAAGAGTCTTCTCTAGCACCATAGTTCAAAAGAATCTATTCTTCGGCGCTCGGCCTTCCTTATAGTCCAACTCTCGCAGCCATACATGACTACTGGGAATACCTTTGCTTTGACCATGCGGACTTTTGTTGGCAGGATAATGTCTCTACTTTTTATCATGCTGTTTAGGTTCGCCATCGCTTTCTTCCCAAGGAGCAGGCGTCTTTTAATTGCATGGCTGCTGTCACAGTCTGCGGTGATCTGGGATCCCAGGAATGTGAAAAGACAATACTGAAACCCTAAACAATAATATACAATTTGGAGTGAGCTGCTTATTCACCAAGCACTAATTTCATGAACTATACAGATTTTTTGTGTTGATCTGTATTCTAATTTGATGTTATTAGTGCATCCATACTCTCTACAAGTGACTTAACATGCACGTCTGTTACATCTCATGTGATTCGACACAGATCCTTATTTTTCCTTTTCACGTGGTAAAGCCTCTCCAAGAGATTTCCCCCCTTTCCATCGATATACTGAATCTTTATTCTGGGTCTCATTGGCAAGTGCTAGTGACCTTGGAAAATTTCAGACCTGAGACACTTCAAGAGTCTCAGGCTCAGTAAGAGCCAAATCCAAACCCATTCATGTCTGGCTCCTAACAGATTCTGCACCACCCAGCCATTCCTCCCAACAGCACCCTAAGCAAATTTACACCTGAAGGAGGTGAGGCAAGGGAAAGCTTTAGCAGAATCAAGGGCATACTGTCTTATAGTCCTTACCTGAAGGTCCTGAACTCCTAATGTATCCTGAGGCTCATGAGTATCTACTGTGCCACCCTAAGTGGAGTAACATCCTTCTATGTCCTTTGGCTGACAATGGTGTAACGCTGCATAGGATAACACTGCAAGTTCATCACTTGTGAGGTACAGGATAATATAGTTTACATGCTCATGAGCCACCAAGCCTTAAAAATAATCTTGATAAGACATAAGAACATAAGAACATAAGAGACGCCAAATGTTGGATCAGGCCAAAGGCCCATCCAGTCCAACACTCTGTGTCACACAGTGGCCAGAAATACCAGTGCCATCAGGAGGTCCAGCAGTGGGGCCAGGACATTAGAAGCCCGCCCACTGTTGACCCCCCCCCAAGCACCAAGAAGACAGAGCATCACTTGCCCCAGAGCCCCTAGCTATACCTTGTGGCTAATAGCCACTGATGGACCTCTGCTCCATATGCTTATCTAATTCCCTTTTGAAGCCGTCCATGCTTGTAGCACCCACCACTTCCTGTGGCAGTGAATTCCATATAGTCCAAGACCTCTTCTATCACTGTTCAGTTCTCGCTATCACTGGTCCCTCATTGTCCTCTACTCCATTTTATCTTCACAAGAACCTTGTCAGGCAGGTTTGGCTACAATAGACCGACTGGCTCAAGGTCATTCAGAGAAATTCATGGCTGAGTGGAGATTTGAACCTCCATCTCCCAGATCCATCGGCCACCCTAAACTCAGACTTACAAGATGTTGCAGAGATGCTCATATTATATGGGACGAACAGGACATTCTGTATTGCTGTTTTTCTTAACCTCAGGGCTGCATATCTTGCAAGAAACAGAGAACAATAAATAAATGTATTATACTTCAGTGAGCTTTCCTGAGTTCTACCTTACTGAGAAATGAGTGGGTTGGGATTTGCTAAATATGAAAAGAAGAATCCAAGGGTACATCTCATCAGAAAAAGCCTGGCTAACCAGGTTTCTTTCGCTGTTGTGTAATCACACATTCCTTATCTCCTCTCTGTCTTTTAAAGTCATGTAATTTCTTTCACTCACATCCATGTGGCAAGCCAACTTTCCAGGCCTCCTCTCAAATTGTGGTTTAAAAAAAAAACCACGATAAAAGCAAAAGAGGGAAAGATTTGTGTAGAGTGTCGTGGTTCTGGGTGGGGATGAGCATGAACTGGCTCACAAATAAGGATGGGCATGGGCTGGAAAAATGGAGGTTCATGGGAGGTTTGTGAGTTTCACAAACCACGAACTTCCATGGACTTTTCAGGTTTACGAACTAGTTCATGATTCGTGAGGTCTGTGATGTGGTGGGACCCAGAAGTGGGCTCAGAAGGCATTTAAATGCCTCTTGAGCTTACTCATGGTGCACCACAGGGGCGGCACAGCTTCAAAGGGTTCCCTGGATGCCAGCATGCTGGCCCACGGGCCCCTCCAATGGACCAAACAGACCACCTTTTAAAAATCACAGTCCATGGGCGGTCCGTCAAAACCAAGCATTTCATCCAAGTGTTTCAGCTAGCTTAATTAATCATTCTTTGACTTGCTGCCAGCATTTAGAGTATAAGACACCTAGTTTTAGTTATGCTCTTGGTCTCGAGGTTTGGCTAAGCTTCACTGTGCATGTGTGACGCTCTTGAGGCAGCTGATTGAAGCTTAGTCTGCATCTGTTTTGATAACCCTGATGCATTATTTAAAAAAAAGTCTCCTTGTAAGTAAACCTGGATCTCTCATGTCAGTTCTTTGGGAACTTCTGTGAACCTATGGAGCTCCTGACCAGGGTCCATAACATGCGCCCATCCCTAATTCTAGGTGGTAAAAGTTGCCCCTTAACAATATGCATTCAAACTCAAGGTGTTTATTTTCATATGGAAGAGTTCTGTGAAGTGTGAAAACCTACCCTTCCTTTTGTCCAATAATAGATAATTATACAATACACCTATACTGTTAACCACAGTCCTGTTTCACTTTGGTATACAGTGACTCCTTGAAAACAGACCGTAAATCTGGTAACCAAAAGCATCCCTCAAAGTTTATAGAGTGACTGTTACTAATAAAAAATACCCTCTTAGAGTACACTAACATATTAACTTGAATGCAAAGAATTAAAAAGTAACTGATTTGAACCATGCCTTCCTGCTGTCGAGAGAAAACAGAGATATTTTTTAAAGTCACAAAAGCAATTGGGTGTCATCTTGCAAATACCAGCCTGGAGAAAAATGTTATGAACAAGTGATCATACACACTGTAGGATTAAATAAAAAATCCAAATGAATATGCCAAATTCACTGCAATGAGAACACTGGTGAGGGTTGTCCAATTAAAAGCCTGAGAAAGGGGGATGGGGAACAACTTAAGAGAGTTAGCAAAGGTAAAATAATGTTCATTAAAAACAGAAAAACAACCTGGAAAAAAATCCTTTGTATTCAGCTTCGCACTCGTACATCATAATGTTCCAGTAAAAGCCCATTTTCCCTTGAGATAATAAAAGAATTGAATTTTTCCTTATCGGTCATCTATTTTTCTAGCTATAGCTATTACTCCCTCTCTGCAGTTGCTAGGCAACAAGAAATATTAATAGCAGCTTTTATTAGCTTAGCTTTAGCAGCAGAGTACCAGAATGAGAAAATGGAAAACATAAATGTGTTACATAAATCTCTCAACCTTTCAGGGTTTGTGTTAGTCTCTGTTTTCATAATGATTTATTGAAGTGATGGTTCATTTATGAGAAAAAGGAGTGTGAAATAAGAAAACGGAACATTACCCTGAAGGACTGTTTGAAAATAAATAATTATAGGAGGTGAAGAAAAGCTGTTTAAAACCATTTCTCTGAGTTTTATAAAATTTAAAAAGACATATTTCTTTCATTTATTGCCTCTGAGAAAAACACTAGCACAGAATTGCAAACTGGCCCACGATTAATACGAAGACAAGCTTCACTTATGATGGTACGATGATTATTCCTCACCATGGACTTTTGTCAGGGAATCTCGTTTTTAAATAGAGATCCATTAATGAGCAGAATTTCAAGTAAGTTATAACCAAAGGTAAAAATATTCCATTCAATAGAAAAGAGGCAGACAATTATAGGATTACAAGACATGTCTCTGAATACCTTTCTTTTGCTTGTCTGTCCCCGTGTCAAGAATGTCTACCATTACATTAAAATGTTCCAACATTTACTTCTGTTTATTTTTATAAGACTGCTAATTTGGAATTCAATTTGTTTTGCAGCTTGATTTGAGTAGCTTTATGCTCTGTTTTATTGCAGCAGTCTCCGGCAATAGGCTGGGAAACTGTACTGCTATATTTAAATGCTAATTTATTTCTCATTGCACTTCACAGGTGTTTTTAAACAGTGTAACTCAGGGAAGCAGCACAATTCAGCTTCTGCATGAAAATGAGAGATGTAGTCTACAGTTTGGATATTCGTGCTGTGCAGGATTAATTCCATTGGATAATACTGAAAGCTGGTTTACATGTAGCAGCCACCACATAGCGGGCTGTTTTAACTCACACTGTGAGGTGTGTTTTCCCAAGGTCTAACCTCTCCACACACAACTCCACACAAACTGTACAAGTTTCCCCACATCCCTGCAAACATCTGAAACACAAGACTTGTGACAGCTTGGTGAATGTCTCCTTAACTGTTAGCTCGTAGTTATATTATATTGTAGTCCTGAATCTTGCTACTCATTCCTAATTGATGGTTCAACACATTACTTTTTCAGAAGGAGGATAATTTCCATGATTTCGTCCTCTGCTTGGACAGGTGAACAACAATATCACTGAATATGCATGGGACAACCTCTAACAATCTCATAAGCAGTAAAAACTGGTACTGGTGTCTGGTGGATAACAGATGGTTTGTCTTGAATGAGGCAGGTGCAAGTTCAAATATTTCCTGTTGTATATATGTTGTTCTCCCTCAGCCTCAGTTCTTTTTGTGAACCAGGAATAATATTGCTGGGGCTCACAGTATTGTTTAGATGATGAATGAGTAGGGTTGCCAACTCCTGGTTAGGAAATTGGGGGAGGTGGGGCTTAGGAAGGGAAGAGACCTCAGTGTAATACAATACCATAGAGCCTACCCTCCAAAGCTTCCATTCTCTCCAGGAGCACAGATCTCCGTAGTATGGAGATGAGTTGTAATTCCAGAAGAACCCCAGGCCCCACCCGGAGGTTCGCAACCCTACAAATGAGTCTGTACGTTGCAAGACATTATAGGCTTGATAATAATAACGCCACTAAGTAATCTGCACACAATTCCTGTAAATGAAAAAATGTAGGGAGGAATTTCAACCTGGTGGATGATACTATGTAAGTTTACTAGGAAGTAAGTCCCATGAAAAATAGGTTGATTCTACTGAGAAATTCCCATGAGAGACCCTGACTTTATAAGTACTACTTCATTGTACCACGGCCTAAACAATAAGTGTGACGTGAACTCAGCTTAAGGGAAATAGTGGAAAACAGCAGGTATATGATATAGGGAAGGTAAGAGTGGAAAACAGGTATGTGTTAAAACAGTGATCCCCAATATAGCACCCACTGGAGACTCTTCTGGTGCCCACCCATGTGTTTGAGGAAGCTGGGTGGGGTTTCATCAGCCTCTCTCACAATTCTAAAGGTGCCTACAGACCCCTGCGTTAAAGCATCACTGAATTCTAGTTTAGAATGCGACATCTTTTAATTTATTTTATTACATTTATCTTTCTCCCATCATAGAACCCAAAGGGCTGTATAATATATTTGGCTCCCAGAAAGTCTCCCACGGAGGCACTGATCACAACCAGATCCGATTAACATCAGCATGTTTGCTGTGTCAGACCATATCCTGGGACCAGAAAGTTAAGAAGAGCCAATGTTGTGTAGTGGTTAGAATGCTGAATTACGACTAGGGAGTCTTGTGTTCAAATCCCCGCTGAGTGATGAAGCTCATTGGGCAAACTTTATCCATTTCCCCCCCTCTCTTTCATTCTCTCCTCCTCCCATGTATGATGAAAATAAACAGCAACTTTTAAATCCTTGTAAGAAAGCATATTACCCACCACACTCAAGGAGGCTGTTTGGCAAGAGCTACAGCAGAAGCCAAACTAATGGTTCTGCAGTACTCTTGAATTCTTGCTTACTCTGCAGAACACTACAACCACACAGGAACATGCTCTCCCATTACAAGCGGGCCCATGGTTCAGTAGAAGATTACATGTTTTGTACACACAGGGTCTCAAGTTCAAGCTCTGGCAATGATCCCAGGTAGCTAAGCTGGGAAGGCCTTGGAGAAATGTTGTGAATCCAAGTAGAAAATATTGGGCTAAATGGACCATGAATCTATCTCATTATGGCAGCTCCACATGTTTAAGAGGCTGTAGCTATGTGTGGCTGTAGCTGCTGTCACCCTAGCCATGTTTGCTGGCTGCTCATCTTCACTTAATTCTGCAAGAGATTATTATGTCGACAGAGAGGCCTACACTGCCACCTGTGGACATCTCAGCAGGTACAGATGTCTGAATTTGCTTGCACAGAATCTTGCGATAATGTACAAGAGAAAGAAAGGTATGCACAACTGTTACCATGGCTTTGCTTTCTCCTGAATCTAGTGTAACATCTTTGGTCAAGCTTACCTTTCACATGACTGGACCCAGTTCAATGGAGAAAAAATATATATCTTCAGGTTTTATGTAAGTAGAAGTCTATGTTACGTAAGGATTTCTTGTATAATCTCAATACACACTTTGTGCAACTTATTTATGTAAAATCTTTTGAAATCTGTCTTCCTCTCAACCATTCTAGATTATCTTGTTTATAATGACAACAATCCAGTACATTTATTCATGTGCTAAAGCCTCATTAATTTTTAGCAAGACCTCAGAATAGAATCTGCCAAGGCTTTGCCATGGCAAATCCTAGTAGCATCTTTATCGTATAACTCCCACTAAGTCCTTGGATTTTTGCCCTCGCTCATCAATGCTTTGCCAGTACACCATAATACAATGGAAGGCATATGATCCTGCAACCTTGCTGTAGCTAAGTGGGTCTTTTCTGTACCTGGATGATGAAAGCCTGCCTGGCAGCCCTACTGACATCAGTTTGAGTTCCACAAGGGAAACAAGGCAGGGTATAAATTAATAGAAAACAAATAAGTATCTGAACCCATGAAGCCTGAAGGTGTTGTTTAAACAAATTCATGGACAAGAAAGTAAACACTGGAGTTTTTATATTGTTCCTTTCAACTTGCAAGACTTTGAGTGTTGCCATCTGTACAACTTTTTCTCATTTGGTATGAGATTTTTAGCACACATTTTTCTTTTAACGAAATGACTCCTTTCGATACTGTTTTGCATTGAAATGGCATCTCTAAAAGTCTTGCAAGTTTCAGGTTTCATTTTGACAAGTTAGGGAAGTGCAAGGAAATCTGTGCGTGGGGTGGACGATAAATCACTGAGAACTTTTCTCCAGATTCAATTTTCTCACTCTAGCATATTGTAAACTCTTAGTTCTATGGACAGACCAACCTTTTTCTTTTTTAATTGATACACAACTGCTCCCATCATTCCTCTGTAGCCAGAAACAAGCATGCCCCGTCTTTATCAAGCTGCTGGGGGGGGGGATAGTTTCTTCTTTTTGTTTTACAAAGTCATCTTTTCTTATACCTGGAAAGCTCCCCCAGTATGCAAAAAATACTACCTTGTTTGTAGGTGGTCCTATTTTGCCACTATACGTATAAGCACTTGACCATCCAGTATGCTGCTAGAAGGAATAGTATGCCCTAGGGCTTTATACCTGCAGGGCAACCACCAAGAACCTTGCATCACCTGCTCTTGAAATCCACACTTTAAGAACATAAATGGAAAAATTAAAAACTGTTTATTACAGGAGAAAGTGCTGCACTCAATATGCCAGCAAATCTGGAAAACACAACAGTGGCCACAGGATTGGAAAAGGTCAGTTTACATTCCAATCCCAAAGAAGGGCGATGCCAAAGAATGTTCACACTATTGCACCCATTTCACATGCTAGCAAGGTCATGCTCAAGATACTACAAGCCAGGCTTCAGCAGTATGTGGATAGAGAACTGCCAGTAGTACAAGCTGGGTTTCAAAGAGGTAGATAAACTAGAGATCAAATTGCCAACATTTGCTGGATTATGGAGAAAGCAAGGGAGTACCAGAAAAACATCTGTTTAGTTCTGCTTAATTGACTATGCTAAAGCCTTTGATTGTGTGGATCACAACAAACTATAGCAAATCCTTAGAGATGGGAGTACCAGACCACCTCACATGTCTCCTGAGAAACCTGTATAAGGATCAACGAACGACAGAACCAGATATGGAACAACTGATTGGTTTAGCATAGGAAAAGGAGTACGACAAGGATGTATATTGTCACCCTGCTTATTTAATTTATATGCAGAGTACATCATGCGAAATGCTGGCCTGGATGAATCACAAGCAGGAATTAAGATTGCCGGGAAAAACATCAACAACCTCAGATATGCAGACGATACCACTCTAATGGCAGAAAGTGAAGAGGACCTCAAGAGCCTCTTGCTCAGAGTGAAAGAGGAGAGCGCAAAAGTTGGCTTGAAACTCAACATCAAAAAAACTAAGATCATGGCATCCGACCCCATCACTCCTTGGCAAATAGAAGGGGAAGTCATGGAAGCAGTGACAGACTTCACGTTCCTGGGATCCAAGATCACTGCAGACGGTGACTGCAGCCATGAAATTAAAAGACACCTGCTCCTTGGGAGAAAAGCGATGGCAAACCTAGACAGCATAATAAAAAGTAGAGACATCACCCTGCCAACAAAAGCAATATTCCCGGTATTAATGTATGGCTGCGAGAGTTGGACTATAAGGAAGGCCGAGCACCGAAGAATAGATTCTTTTGAATTATGATACTGAAGAAGACTCTTGAGAGTCCCTTGGACTGCAAGAAGATCAAATCAGTCAATCTTAAAAGAAATCAACCCTGACTGTTCCCTGCAACGCCAGATACTGAAGCTGAAGCTCAAATATTGTGGCCACCAAATGAGAAGGGAGCACTCACTGGAGAACACCCTGATGCTGGGAAAGATTGAAGGTAACAGAAGAAGGGGACGGCAAAGGATGAGTTGCTTCGACAGTGTTATTGATGCAATGAACATGAAATTAAGCAAACTCCGGAGCACGACGGAAGACAGGAAGGCCTGGCGTGATGTGGTCCATGGGGTCGTGAAGAGTCGGACTTGACAGTGCGACTGAACAACAACAAAAGTACGAAAAAGGACAACTAGGATAAAAGGGTTAGAACACTTTCCCTATGAAGAAAGGTTAAAGCACTAGGGGCTCTTTAGCGTGGAGAAATGACGGCTGAGGGGTGACATGATCGAGGTTTATAAGATTATGCATGGGATAGAGCAGGTTGAGAAAGAAGTACGTTTCTCCCTTTTTCACAATACAAGAACTTGTGGGCACTCCATGAAATTGCTGAGCAGTCGGGTTAGAACAGATAAAAGGAAGTACTGCTTCACCCAAAGAGTGATTAACACATGGAATTCACTGCCACAGGAGGTGATGGCGGCTACAAGCATGGACAGCTTCAAGAGGGAATTGGATAAACATGTGGAGCAGAGTTTCATCAGTGGCTATTAGCCACAAGGTATAGATAGGAACTCTGGGGCAAGCACTGTATTCTTGGTGCTGGGGGGGGGGGCAACAGTGGGAGAGCTTCTAGTGTCCTGGCCCCATTGATGGACCTCCTGATGGCACCTGGTATTTTTGGCCACTGTGTGACAGAGTGTTGGACTGGATGGGCCATTGGCCTGATCCAACATTGGCTTCTCTTATGTTCTTATGTGATTGCAAGCTGGGTACAAGACTGTCAACCTGACACATGCTACATATCCCATGTAACTAGGACTTGTACGAAAGATATCCAGGTTCCACTAGCTGTCTTGCACCCTCCTCACACACAAATGTCTGATTTTGACTCTTCTGCTCCCTCCAAACAAACAGATATGTAGCCCAATCCTGTGTAAGTTTACACCAAAGAAAATCACATTAAGTTCAAAAGGGTTTACTGCCAAGTAAGTGCATACAAGATTGCAGTCTTATAATAAGAGGGGTTTCTGAATTAATATTAGCTTTTTGGAGGGGAGGAGTAGGAAGGCTCCTGGCTAATCCTATTTCTACATCAACCATAATAGTGACTGACATGCAATCCTATCATCCCCCTTACCCCACTCATTTCTGCTGCCTTTCACTTAGCCCTTCCCAGACCCACAAATGCTTCAGCTAACAAGCATGGCCTATGCCAAGGTATCTTTTTAAAAGAGTGAGAAGAAGAAGAGCCTTGCTGGATCAGACCACTGGTCCACCTAGTCAGCACTCTTTTTCAAACAGTGGCTAGCAAGTTGCTCTGGAGAATAAGGCTGCCAATAGGCCTGGAGGGGGGGTGGGGTGGAGAGACCTGTCCCTTTACTAGAGGCTTAATGTGTGAAAACGGGCAGCTGAAAGTTTTTCATGGCATGTAGGTAAATATTTATTTATATTTTCATATATAAATTATATATATATAATTTCAATTGATATACTGTCCTTCCCTGAATAACATAATCTGGTAATTAACGTCCCATTAAGTGTCAATTAAAGGGGCCAGACACTTCTTCAACAGGCAGTTGACAATTCTACTGAGCTCTTCCACCCTCCCCACCCCCCACGCCCAGCACGCCCTCCCCAGGCACCATTCCCAAATCTCCAAGGGCCTCCCCCACGCCCACTGGAAATTAATCCCATGTTTTAATTACTGATGGAATAAAGAAGAAGAAGAGAAGAGATTGGATTTATACCCCGCCGTTCACTACCCAAAGGTGTCTCAGAGCGGCTTACAAACTCCTTTCCCTTCCCCTCCCCACAACAGACACCCTGTGAGGTAGGTGGGGCTGAGAGAGCTCTTGACAGAAACTGCTCTTTTTTCAAAAACAGCTCTTATCAAAACTAAGGCTTGCCCAAGGTCATCCAGCCAGGTGCAAGTGAAGAAGTGGGGAATGAAACCTGGTTATCCCAGATTAGAGTCCGCACACTTAGCCACTACACCAAACTGGCTCTCTTTGTATTTGCTTTCGACCATCTTTAATCCTTTGCCTACTAATCTCACTGGGTGTCCCAAGTTCTAGAATTATGGGAGAGGGAGAAAAAGTTTCCTCTGTCCACTTTTTCACCCTGTTGACAAAAAGTGCAAAAAAACCCTGTAAACATAGACGCTAATTAAATCTATGAAAACCAAATATAATCAGTGCAATTTAAATTGAACAATGGTGAAATAAATTCAATGATTTAAATAATTAATAATTAATAATTGACGATCCTCTCTGGAATGTAGTGTATCGTTTCGATGTCCGTATCTTCTTCTGAACGAAAGTTGGGTATATAAACGAACCTTTATAATTGCACTGATTATATTTGTGTTTCATAGATTCAATTAGCGTCTATGTTTACAATTTTTTGCACTTTTTGTGAATTCTTGTATACAACTGTAACCCACTTTTTCACCCTGTGCATAATTTTATATCATGTCCCCCATTTTTTGTCTTTTTTTCATTCAAACTGAAAATCCCAAAGTCTTTAACCTTCAGGAAAGGTGCTCCAGCATCCTAACGATCTTGGTTGCCCCCTTCTGTACTTTTTCCAGGTATGCAATATGTTTTTTTGAGATACAATGACCAGAATTGAACATAGTTTTCTAACCAAGTAGCATTGTGATACTGGCCATTCTATTTTCAGCCCCTTGCCTAGTAATCCCCAGTTTGCCACACATTCAGTCGACATTTTCATTAAACTATTCACTACAACCCAAGATTTCTTTCCATTTCAGTCTGTCAGGGCAGACCCAATCAACATATATTTAAAGTAAGTTTTTTTATTTCAGTGATCTTCACCTTACACTTACCTACATTGAACTTTATTTTCCACACTGTTGCCCACTCATCCCATTCAGAGAGAACCTCCTGGAGTACTCCACAACTTGTTTTGATGTTTACCATCCTGAATATTTTTGTATCATCTGTAAAACTGGTCATTATACTGCTCACCTCCAATTCCAGATCATGTATGAGCAAATTAATAAACCCACAAATAATTCAGCTATTAAACAAGGCTTATGCCAAGTAATATCAAGGTGCATTTTTTCAGGGTGAAAAGCCAATTCCAAATCAATTCTGTAACCATGTAAGAATTTAACAGACACCAACTCACCCTGTTCTATCAGTAGCATGTGTACATAATTATCCTGTACTAAACTTAGACCCATTGTCTCATGATCAGCTTGACTCAGTATCCAGCATGATACAAAATCTATTTGGACTGCACCGAACA
Source organism: Gekko japonicus (assembly GCF_001447785.1). NCBI lineage: Eukaryota > Metazoa > Chordata > Lepidosauria > Squamata > Gekkonidae > Gekko > Gekko japonicus. The sequence continues at coordinate 3,285,202 of NW_015175358.1, forward strand.
TTCTCAAGTTCTGGCTCCAATCTGCCTTTTGTATCTGACAAATGTGTGCATTCCAAATCCCTTCTTAAAGCCCATTTCTTGTTGACAGCTCTTTAACCCACTCTGCTCAATTGGTGCCCCACCAGCATCTCTCTTTTTTGCACAGTCTGTCTCTCAGCGCCGCTTCACATTCCTTGCCAAGATGCTGAAAAGATCTCACTGCTGTACCGGTGTTTAAGATAAAGCTTGATGACATTACTCCTGCAAAATGAACAGTTAGAAAGTTGATCAGCAATCCCCCTAGAGGTTCATATAGCTCCATATTACGATGAAGCACTGGGAAGGGGCTGCCTGCTCAAAATAAAAAAATCCATTGCACTGATTAAAAATTTGCTATTTTATGCCCACACTGTACTGCCATTTGTTTTCTGAACCCTCATCTCTTATCCCCATCTCTTTCTTATTTCCTACACACTATTTTTGTTTGTTTATCCTGCCAGTCTTTCCACTGAACCCTCCCTTATGTTGCCCCCCACCCTGCTCTCTTTTGCAAAATTGTCCTTTCCCAACAATTCCCTTCTTTTCATTCCCTAAATCCTGTCCACTGCATGCAAGTCTGGCACAGATCCACTCCACCTGGTCAGAATGCCTATGCCATAAAAGTATGTAAGCACTTCCCTGGAATTGCAGAGACCAACAATGTGGAGATATTTCTTCCTAGCCTTCACATGGATAGGTAACATTTGATCTAGCTCCCTGTTTTAGACCTTTCCAAGCTGATCAACAATTCTTGGATTAATCTTGCCTATCTCAGTTGTAATCTCTGCAGTGATATCATGAAAGTATGAAGTTGGAACTTACAGTCTCCATATCCATGTGTTTATTTTGAGAAATCAGCTACTCTATACTGTTCATTTCTTACATCTCTTGTGTGACATCAATGTTGCTTCTTTATAATAATCTCCCACACTGCACTGGCAACTTTTGAAGCAGGGAACCATATGGACTGAAAAGGCTACAAGGTTACTTCCCATACCAGTGCCATTGATAATGAAAACACCAAGGATTAAAAAAACAAAAATATGCCATCCGCACCTCTCATGCGGCCACTCTATTTCAAACATTACCACGTGGTGTGAAACCTGATGAAGCAGAAGCAGCAACTATACATAAAGGTAACTACAACAACAAAAACTTTAGCAGTCAAGAACCAGTCAGCCAATGGTTGTCACTAAGCATAGGCATATCAAGCTCTAAGTCAATGTGACATGTCAGATAGCTGATTAGGTTGTTGTCCTAAGCATGTGGTCTCATGTTTATATGAAATGACTGGAAAATACTTCTATGTTAGTAAATTCGGATGCATGCTTGCTAAAGTTGCCCTTGAACTGAACACCAAGCATCTGTCCCTTTGTTTCTGCTCTGATTAATAGGTTCTCAATGCTGATTTAGCACCATGTTTATTAATCCCTGTTTTCTGAAAATCATTGAGTCATGGTTCTATAAGAATCAACTGATCCAAGGTTTCACACAGCAATGGGATCTAGCATGCATCCTGCAGCCGTTAGGCCATTAGTCTATTTGGTTTTAAAACATCTAGCACAGCATGGCTTCCATAACAGGAGGCCAAGGTTCTGCTCCTAAAAATAAACATGTGTGGGCCAAAACAGTCTCAGTAACAACATTCTACATCAGATAGGCTTCAAGAAGAGAAAGGAACACACCGGCATCTGTGGTTACACCTCAACTGGTGAATTTCCTCCTCACTTTGCTCCTTCATAATGAGAACGTGATGTGTGGATGCTATTTATAGAGCCAAAGTTTCTTTTATGACCCGTGCAGCAGGATGTGGTCAAAATATTGGCTGCACTCCCTTTACCTTAGTGAAGAGAACATTAGCTTTCTTCATATCTCACATTCAGTGGGAGATGAAAGGAGAAAAAGTTTGACAGGTGCAGAGGACAGTTGAAAGGTAGAATGTAGGAGCATTTTAATCCTCTAGCAAAATCTGGGTTCAAAACTTAACAACACATTTACGCAGTCAATGAATTCAATATACATTTGGTACAATCCACCACGCAAATACTTCATTCATCTAAAATGAAGGTTTTATTTGAGCTTCTGCACACCCTTCACTGAAATTAATGGGCATTTTGCATCTGTAGTTTTTAGTATAGGTGCACTAACAGATACTTAACCTAACAACTAGGCGGGGGCTTAACCAGATGTCTAATTCTTTGTACTTGGAGTAGCTTTGTTAGGGCACCAGAATCTACCTGTGGCTCTGATCCCACAGTATTAACAGCACAATCCTAAGCATGTTTACCTGTGTTATCATCCAGGACCTGGATAGCCCAGGTTAGCCCACTCTCATCAGATCTTGGAAGCAGTGTCAGCCCTGGCTAGTATTTGGATGGGTGACCTTCAAGGAATACCAGGAGCGTGATACAGAGGCAGACAATGGCAAACCACCTCTGAAACATCTCTTGCCTTAAAAATAAGTCTATCTCACCACCTAGTGGTGCATAAACCTAAAAGAGCTAGAACTGCTGGCTGCCAGACAATCTTAGGATCTCCTGGCTATACTATACACACTGTCATATGATAATTAGTTGATCACCCAGGATTTGTTAAAAAGTGTGCTTAAATGGATTAACAATTGCTCAGTTTAGACATCATGCTAAACCACAGTTTGCACTAACCTCAAAAGTATTTGAGCGCCCAAATGGACAAGAAACTACTCATGATTTACAGCTGAATGTCTGCTTTCTTCTTCCATTCTCTCAGAACTCAGCTTCATAATCAGAGTTGGCTAATTGATCATATACCACAGTTTGTAAATTCAGGTATCGTAGCAAAGTATAGTTAAGCTTTCATTGCCCTACTCTACAGTTCAGATGTGCAGTCTTACATGCTGTTAAACACAATGCTACTTAGGAGTACTTTAAAATGTTTTTTTCTCTTACTGGCTATCAAGCTATAAAGATTTCTCTCCTATATGGATATTACTTTGAGAAGTAAGCAATACTTTCTGCATACATATTTTTGATGAAAACAATAATTTGCTTTAAAAGATTTTGTTTTATATCAGAAAATATAGCTCTTGACATAAGAAAAAACAGACATTAAAAAGAGGTAAAGATTAATTCTCTGCATATGGATACGTTAATTGAAACATAAACTGCACATATGTGTGGAGTTAAAAGCTCCGGTTCTCAAAACACTTACCACATGCTGCAAATAGTTACTCCTGTGCAGTTCCATGGACCTCAGTGGAAGGTAATCTAATGACTAAAGCAACAGGGGTGGGAGTTAGGGGAAATGGAGGATCTATTCCAAGCTCTGCCAGTGAATCATTTATTCATTTATCTAATTGTATCCAATCCCTTCCTACATGTGGGCAAGCCAGAATCATGCTGGTACTCTGTGTCTTTCTGAACTTCCATCTATACAACAAGGACCATCATTCTCTCTTCATATCACACAAGACTGCCAGGAAAATTATTTATTCACCTGTACACAGTGTTCTGTATTCAACAGTCCAATGAGTTATTTTATGAAAGGCACTAATGAACTGCTGCAAACAACCTCCTTACTTTAAAACACTAATGTACGAAGTGATTTCCTCTTACTCACTGCTAATCGTTGCTGATAACACATATTAGTGGCCAGTGCTTTTCTGTAAAAATACATTTGGGGGGGGGGGATCCTAAGATCCTCAAAGAAAAAGGCATTCCCCATTCCACAATCCCATTGCCAACCACAGTGGGATACAACAAGACCTTTTCTTTTATCAGTAGGCAGAAAGGATTGTTGGCATCCCGATGGCGGAAGGGAGAGGAGCAGAGCATGTAAAGCCTTAACTGCATCATCCTCCAAAACTGTGGTGCTGTCAAAGAGGCAGGAGGCTTCCCTGGGTTGCAGCCCAGCAAGCCTTCCAACAAAAGCATGCTTACAGCACCTTTGAACTGGTTATGTGAGATCTGGCACAAAGGCACGTGCTTATCTGTTTTACTTGGACTTTGACATTCTGAACAGTTTAATATTTTTGAAGTGAGATGTGGTGTTTGTGGAGACAACAAGATGTATCCAGCCTGCTTCACTGTGATATTCTACAATGAACTAAGAACACACAATATTCACTGGAGCTAACTCCCAAGTAAGAGTTTATAGCTGAGAAGCCTTTGTGGGGCAGGCCGGGTGGAAGGTGTTACTGAGACAAACTGTCAAACTTGCTCTGTCCATGGGATTTATGCACCCACACCTTCCATTAAGTATTGCATAGTTAATAACTGGGATAAATGCTACCCAGTCAAGAACATACAATGAAGACCCAAAGTGGTCTGAGAGTGCGTGTCAATGGAAAATAATGGCCAATTTGCTGTAACCAGATATGGAAACCTTGATGGTTGGGGAAAAGATCTCTGATAGAAAGGTTAAAAAGTTTACGTTTTTTAAACTTAAAACAGAAAGACAGTTCACTTCCCCACCTGCCTCTCAGTTCTGCAGAGCCTTAGAGATAATATCATGCTTTTAGAAGCTTCTGTTTTAAAATGAAGCATTCTCCATTCACAACCAACAAGGAAACTCTAGCTTCTCCCCTCCCCCCTCACCACCCCAGCTTTTCATTTTCATTACAAGAGGGAAACAAATCTTCATATCCCTGTTCTACACTTACAGCACACTAAGCCTTCTTCTTATCTTCTTGCAGCTCTTCCTGATTTATTGTCATGATGCTGCATTTGTAAAACAGAACCATAAAATAAAGAATAGAACATTTCCCAAGCACTACTCCAAAATAAATTATTTCAGATGTATGGAAGCTGCTTAATAAATCCCACTATTCTTGTTTCTTTGGGTATTTTGCAAACTGATTTATAAGTGCAATATCCTCTCTCAAAAATGAGACAATCAACGCAGGATAAAATTATCATGTTATGAAAATAGGGGTCAGGCATTGGTGCTGCTCTTTAAATTAAACTGAGAGGGGAGATATCTTTCACGTGAAATTGACTCTTTTGTCTCAGAAATGAATGTTTTAATCAGCTGCGCTGAAGAGGAGACCTAAAGTAATGTTTGATTTCATGCAAAGGTGCCTGTTGGTTTTCAATGGGCAGGACCTGAATCCCCACATTTTAAACACAAAATAAATTACATAGGCACACTTCAAATGTAGGGAACTATTGGGTGAACCTTTGCTAGTTGGGTGAACCTTTGCTAGTTGGGTGAACCTTTGCTATTTCCTGCCTCCTATAAAACTGCTTCTCAAAATCTGAACTGCCTGCACCAAAAAAATAGAAGACTTGTTACTACTTGTATAATTTGTTAGTTTATCTGCTGTGTTTCTTAAAACCATTTCTTATAATGTTAACCTATTCTTCTTCCAGAGAGCAGTAGTTTATCTCCACAAAACACCTTTGAGGTAAATTAGATTGAGAGATCAAGGACTTGTCCAAAGCTAATCAGTGAACTTGTGAAAATCTGAACCTGGATTCCCACACTCAAGTTCAGCACTGTGACCACTACACTTGTGCTGGTTGTCAGTCAGTCAGTCACCTTTATTGGCATGTAGCACTTGTGCTGGTTATAGGATGTTAATGATACAGATCTAAGGAAGTGAATGCTTTCAGGAGCCATCAGTGAAGGAAATCATGCAGAGCTCTCTACTAAGGTTGCACAGTAATTTCCATAGTGCTCATAAAACTATGATTGAAGTTAATGCTACATGGGTTTTTCCCCCCGTGACAAATTCACCTTTGCTCTGGGCCACCATTTCAGACATTCTCTCCTAGATCCACCTTTTCAATATTTAATGAATTATTCTTGTGCTGCTATTTTATGCAAACGGGGAACATGGACCTTCTTAACATATTGCAACAGTCAAAAGACAGTGATTTAAATTATCATCTGCATGCAATAGGTTATAATAACCAGGCAGACGGATTTTGAAACCATATTTGCTCCCTCAGACAGCACTTCTACAGGCTTAATTGTTTATTTCACTTATATCCTGCCTTTCATGCTAAACTCAACAAGACATGATGCTTTAAGGGGAGAAAGTCGTGCTCTACCTTTCCTTAGGGCACAACTTGACGAGATGTGAGGAAACTCATGACTGGATCCCACAACATCTTTAACTTTGTTCAAAGCATATGTGGGAGGTCTGGATGGAGATCACAGCGCTGTGATAGAGCAGAGGTGAATCCTGCCTACCCATGCCATTTCCTGGATGTCAGTTAGGGGCCTCAACAGCTATTAGCTGTAACTGGGTTCACGATCACTTGAGAGGGCAAATTTCTATCCTGGAAATGGTGCAGCCCCAACATGCTTTTCAAGAAAAATCAAGACATCAGGAGATGTAGCGACGGATCACTTCTGTCTCATCTAATTAAGCTCTCAGTCGCTGTTTGTTTTCTCCCCTTTCCTCTTATTTTCTTTTTTTTTCTACCTTAAGCTACCTTGCTTAACCTTTTCCTGACTCCTGACCATGCAGACTATGAAAATGTAGGAGTTCCTACTTTCTTGGGGACTCCCAAGAAAAAATATCACTTTATAAATTAACCAATGGGGGAGAAAAAAGAAGAAAACCCCCTCAAACTAGGCCAATGAGAACTGATAATCTCTATAACAGAGAGAATATTGAAAGTAAGGGGAGATAGGGAGGGGGGAGAGAGGAATCAGCCTGTTCCAGCCACAGAGAACTTAAGAGTATCCTGCAGCGTGGGACTTAGAATCACAGAACCATAACAGAGTTGGAAGGGGCCATACAGGCTAACCCCCTGCTCAATGCAGGATCAGCCTCAAGCATCCCTGACAAGTATTTGTCTAAATCATCTCCTCCACACTGTTCTTCACAGGCACTCAGCCAATCACTGTATCTCATAATAAAGTGGCCTCCAACCATTATGGTAAATAAAGCAGCAAAAGCAGGCCACTCACAGAAAAGTTAGCTGCAAAAATATGATTTTGTAAATTAACCAAAAGGGGGAAAAAAACTTCCCAAAAAAACAACCTGTTGAGGACTAAGTATGATCCAGAAGGGATAGAATGTTGGGAGCAACTGAGTGTCAGTATATATTCTCCTCCCTACGTTTTCTTTTAAGAAGAAGAAGAAGAGGAGATTGGAAGAGCAACTGAGTGTCCGTATATATTCTCCTCCTTATGTTTTCTTTTAAGAAGAAGAAGAAGAAGAGATTGGATTTATACCCCGCCCTTCACTACCCAAGGGAGTCTCAGAGCAGCTTACAATCTCCTTTCCCTTCCCCTCCCCACAACAGACACCCTGTGAGGTAGGTGGGGCTGAGAGAGCTCTTGACACAAACTGCTCTTTTTCAAGGACAGCTCTTTTCAAAGCTACGGCTTGCCCAAGGTCATCCAGCCAGGTGCAAGTGGAGGAGTGGGAAATCAAACCTGGTTCTCCCAGATTAGAGTCCGCGCACTTAACCACTACAACAAACTGGCTCTCTGTCTACCTTGCTCTCACTACATTGTTTTCTACTTACATACTTTTCTACATAAACTTTGACATTGTTAATGTATTGTCAATATATCTAATTCTCAAACTGGTCTTATCTGTAGGACCTGCCCTTACCACCATAACCCCCCCCCCCGCCACAGCCGTATGAGGAGGAGAGTGGTGGCGGTGCCAGCAGGCAGAATCCAAGTACGTTGGAGGGGGGGAGAAAGTGAAAGAAAAGGTGATTGAGTGGAGGAGGGGGAGAGAGAAACAGTGTCAGGGATGGTGTAGAGAGAGAAGGAGTGATATCAGGCATGGGGAGACAGAGAAAGTGAGAGAGACAAAGAAAGATGGAAAGTAAGAAAAGAGGTGGAGAGAGAGAGAAAGAGAGAGAGAGAGAAGAGAAACGGTGAGGAGGGGTGGTGGGAGAGGGAAGGAAGCAAAGGTGGGGGGAATAGGATGGCCACTACTAAAAGTTCCTTGTGGTTCTCCAATTGTCCCAACGCTTTTGCTTCAGATTTCTGGAACACTACTCACTTCACTAATGAGTTATGTTAGTCTACCGATTGCTCTGACTTACACTGATAATTCACTTTGAGTTTCAGTCAGAAAAGAAGACTATAACAAATACATTGAAAAATAAATTAGCCAACTCAATCCTCTGAGAATGTCTGAGGTGGAGATTTCAAACACTGAGGTGGGATTTCCAAACTGTTTGCCCCTTCTGCAATTCCTCCTGGGCTCTGGGCTTGTATAATTCCGTAATCTCTATGTTACTGGAGTGAGGTACAACAAGTGGATATACTTCTCACCATGCATGGCCTTGGTCAGCTAGCTATTGATGTCCATGAGCTTTTCTATCTTGGTTGCCTCCTTCCATAGTCTTGTGTAAGGAAGAGGTAAGCAGGAGAGAAAGCTGACCAGTAACAACCCTTAATCTACAGGGTTGCTTACTTCCATCTTAAAGATGAATGTGGTGTATATATTATCCACAAAATCTATCAACAAAGCAAAGACCATAAGGTGCAGAAGAGCTCTCTCTGTTTCTGCCAATCAAGCCCAAGCAGACAAGAGGAATAAAGCACATGCATGCTGGTCCCCAAAGGCCCAAATCAATATGCATGGTGTCATATACTCTAAGAGTAGAACAGAAAACCTCCACATGAATACATCTGGGCTATTAGTAAGGATGTTGTGTTTTTTTTAAAGTAGAATGTCAAACCCAAAATAGCATGGTGGGGAAATTATATGTGCGACTCTGCAAATGCTACAAAGGAGTCAGCTGTACAACTTCTAGTCCTGAGATTGGGTCACCTTAAATCAAAAATCTGTCACTCACATTAATCCAGTTCTCTATAAAACACGCTTATTCATGAATACACTGGTGAATTTAATCAAAATGAAAGTGATATAAGATATTTTTAAATGGTTTCTTTTACTGGGTAAACTTTTATGCATGAGTTCAGGTTCATGTAACTCTCTGGGTAGGCAGAATGAAAAAGCTCAGTTATAAGCACACCAAAGACCTCTACATAGATTTAAGAACTGCCATTTGGATCACTTAAATAAAGCATTACGAACACAAAATGTAGAAGCTGACCTAGGAAAAGGCATCACCTCAGCTAATTTCCCTCTCATTGTCTGGGCCCAACCTGACAGAACCTCTGAATGCCACATAAGATGCTAATGGCACATACTTTATGGAGTAAAACACAACAAAAGTAAGAGGGAAAAGAGGAAAGGTTACTCACAGTAGGTAGTTGACTAGAGAGGAGATGTCCATCTTGGCTCAACATATTAGACACCATGATGGCTGGAAGGTCCATATTCTGGTAGGAATATGCTGGTATCAGGCTATTTGGAGGGAGACTGTGGCACAGTGAATGATATCCAGTTTCATGGTCCACCAAATGAAGAAGGGAAGGGTCTGGGAGGTTGGGAGGAGTAATAGGAGGGATTTCGTAGTCTTCATTATTCTCACTCTGACCATTGTATGTCTAAAAGAAAAATTGAAAAGCATTTTCACTAAGAACTTCCCACTTTGTCCAAAGTAAGCCTCACTTGATTGTCTTGGGCAGCCAAAGTGCCCATTCATTCTGTAAAGACTGAACACGCACAGTTCTATTAAAACTATTTCTAAGTATACAGAAATGCAGAGATATTTTCAGTACAGCTATTCTTGTTTTGAGTAGGTCAATCCTATGCATGTGTACTCAGGAGTTCCATTAAGTTTTGTGTTGCTTATTTTCAAGTAAGGATGCATAGCCCAAGAGAAGGAACATGCATAGCCCAAGAGAAGGAACATTAAAATGGATCAGATATTAACCAGTGAAATGTTTGTGGTACAACAAAATGCACCACATGAATCTTGAATGAAGACCATTTCTTGCGACTGGGGGAGAGGGGTAAAAATCTAAAGAGGAAGCTTCTGAAAATGTTTATAGTCTTAACTCTCCTGACATATATGAATGAAGGCCCCCCCCCAATACAGCATATGTGCCCAAATGATACATAACATTCACATTTGTATGTAACATGAAACCATGGTCAATACTTACTATGGTTAACAGACCCACTTCAGAGCCTGGTTTCAAGGGCCTTAATTAACCATAGTTAACACAGTGAATTGCATTTGGATGATCAATGAACTATGCTTAGTTTAAACCACTGTTTCATGTTACATCTGACACAACCCAAGGGTTTTGCACAAAGAAAGCTGCCAGCTAAAACCCTGGCATTTCTACTGAAATACTCTCAGGCAACAGGTGAAAAATTGTTTTCTTCCTGGAGGCCCTAGAGAATTCCTGTCACTCAGAGAAAATGATACCAAACTAATAGTTCAATATGGTCTTTATATGTGTTTTAAATGTGTGTGTGTGTGTGTGTGTGTCAAGAACTGCAAAGCAGTTCAGCAGAAAGCTCTCAACCTCCTCTCTGCTCTTCCTTTAAAGCACAGGAAACCTGTCACCCACTTTGTACCCTCTGTCTAGTTCTGCTAGTTCTGTTCAATTAGACAACTGAGATTTGTTTCAATCACAATGCCTTTCAGCGAACAAAAGCATCATATACCAGATCAAAATCAGAATCAAAGCTATATACATGGAAATCAAATTAGACAATTTCCAGTGAACACATTCTTGGCTGCGGCACCTTCCTGGTGGAACACTCCCCCTAGTGAGATCAGGGCCCTGCAGGATCTAACACAGTTCCTCAGGGCCTGTAAAACGGAGATGTTCCACCAGGCCTATAGTTGAGGTAGTGACAATTCAACTACAATGGCCTCCCCTGCTTTGCTCTGCTATGGCTCTGGTCACACGTAAGGGTTTGGGCCGGGAGAGGGACGGATCGGGGGCACAGCAAACAGGCGCGATCGCACCGCAACATCTGGGAAGCGGTGCGCACCCGTCCCCGATCCGGCCCTTAAGGCTGAAAACCCACTGCAAAAAAGAACCACCCCTAAAGGTGGACTTACCAGAAAGGCCACACAAGCGTGGCCGTGTGATCGTCGGTGTGTCCTTCTGCCGGCGCATCCAAGGCTCCTGGCCGAACTGTGCATGCTCACAAATGTGCAGTTCGGCAGCCTCCCTCTCTGTTTTGTGGCTTTCTCCCCGGTCTCCCCGGCATCTGATCGTGCCGGGGAGCAAGTGCGCGGCGGCTCACAGGATCTGTGTGATCCCGCCGCCGCGTGCCTATTTTGGTGCGGCTTTCAAAGGCCACACTTTGCCCGTGCATTCCCCCCTCCTGTGTGGCAGGGACTTATGTTTAGCTTAGCTCTGTCTAGCAGCATTTTGATCCATCATAGCTGCTCTAGTCACCTACCCACTTCCCCTGCACTGTTTAGATCTGTAGCTATATACGGTAGCAATGGAAACTTTATCCAATTCAGCAAATTGTCTTGCTGATGCCCCTTGAGGTTTTTATATAGTAATACTGTTTTGTAACTGTTTTATGGCTATATTTTATTTTTAAAGCTTTGTATGTTTTTAAGAATGTTGTAACCCACCCTAAGCCTGCTGCATGGGGGAGGGCAGGCTAGAGCAACAAAAAAATAAATAAATAAAATTCACACCTTGTGCCTGCAAGTTATTCACACAACATCTACTAACACAAATTTGGCAAGTTAAATTCACTATTAGTTGCTGTACATTTTCCGGGCTATATGGCCGTGGTCTTGGCACTGTAGGACCTGACGTTTCGCCAGCAGCTGTGACTGGCATCCTCAGAGGTATAACACAGAAAGATGGAGTACTCTCTGTATCAAGCTGAGAAGAAAAAAATGGTAGGCAGGTAATTTATATCTACTCCAGAAGGTGGGGTAGGGCTGAGTCATTATCTTGTAGGAGTTTCCCAGGCTGTGACATGCTGATGGAGGAGCTTTCCTGAGGAGGTTCTTTTGCATATGGATTGGCTGTTGAAATTCTAATCTTCTCTGTAGTGCTACTGTAAGATGTAGAGCATTTTGTGTTTTTCAGGACAGGAAACCATGCCCTATTTATTTTTAAACTCTGAGGAAAAACAGTCTTCAATAGGAAAAGTGTTTTTGCCATATAAAAGGAATCACAGATCAGATGGGAAAACTTATGAAAAAACACAACCTACAAACAGTATTCAGGCTCACTAGAAAAATACAACACATGCTATGATCGGCAAAAGACAGAAGAGACCCCCTCACTTCTGCAGGAGTAAACCGCATACAATGCAGTTGTAGGCAGGTTTACATCGGGACCACACAGTGTAGCATTCAGACAAGAATAAAAGAACATGAAAGACACTGCAGACTGGGTCAACCTGAAAAATCAGCAGTGGGTGAACATAGTCTAACTCAAACAGGACACAGTATCTTGTTCCAAGACACTGAAAAGCTGAACAACACATCCAGTTACCATGTCAGATTACACAGGGAAGCCACTGAAATTCATAAACACAATTTCAACAGGAAAGAATAGAGTTTAAAAATAAATAGGGCATGGTTTCCTGTCCTGAAAAACACAAAATGCTCTACATCTTACAATAGAATTTCAACAGCCAATCCATATGCAAAAGAACCTCCTCAGGAAAGCTCCTCCATTAGCATACAGCCTGGAAAATCTACAGCAACTAATAAACTCCGGCCATGAAAGCCTTTGACAACATATTAAATTCACTATCTTTCTATATTTTTATAAAGATACCTGGAGAGATTAAAGCCTTGTCCCTGTTTATCCCAGTGAACATATACGGCTACATAAAGGATTGCAGCCCTTTGCCCCTAGGCAAGAGTTGTACGGGTGCTCCTGGAGATGTAAAATTTCCAGAAATTTTGAGGGCTCTGAGTAAAAAAGACTCCTTCCCCTAAAACAAAGCAGAAATGCTGGGGAAAATGTGAATATATGCAATATTTACTTTCCTATCAAACATAAAATACATCATTTATAACTTAGCATACAGAACTGCGCTGTTTGACATTAGCAATGAAATGAGAAAATAAATTTTGTAGTAAAGAAAAGTATACGACTACCAGCATATTTGGGTTTCCAGTGAAATTTCATAACACTGAAAACCCTGAACCTTTAATAATGTATTATCATCAAGCATATTATTGCACATTAATTGTTGCCCAAACGATTCACATTGCCCAAATGATTCACAAGCATGGACGGCTTCAAGAGGGAATTAGATAAACATATGGAGCAGAGATCCATCAGTGGCTATTAGCAACAAGGTATAGATAGGAACTCTTAGTCTGGGGCAAGTGATGCTCTGTATTCTTGGTGCTTGGGGGGGTCAACAGTGGGAGGGCTTCTGATGTCCTGGCCCCACTGCTGGACCTCCTGATGGCACCTGGTATTTTTGGCCACTGTGTGACAGAGTGTTGGACTAGATGGGCCATTGGCCTGATCCAACATTAGCTTCTCTTATGTTCTTATATTCTTAAGCAATAAACACATTCTTGAAAATATGTTGTATATGTCTACAATACTCATAGCAATTATCATTACATTATCTAATGCTATAGGCTGTTTTACATAAACATTTTCATGCTACATGTCTTGAGTGAGTAATTCCAAAGGAGAAAACATATCGCAGGAGTTTTAGTTAAAGGTTGAGAAAACACAGATTCCCCTTCAATTCCCTTGTGATAGCAGGAAATAGTGGCCAGGTGGACCTTTAAGATGGAGAATGCTAAGTCTTCAGATTTCAGATGTAACAAATAATCAAATATAACTTGAAGGCAGCCGCACCTGGAGATACACCTTTCTTATGGTACCAGTTGGGAAATTGCTCCCATTTACGCATATAAGACTTCCTTGTGGAAGGCTTGTGTGACTATAACAGTACCTCATTGATCAGAAAAATCAGATCTTTTTCTCCAGCCTCCAAGCTGTGAGGCTGAGGCGGTCCAAATCACGATGATGCACCTGGTTGATGCTGGTCAAATCTGAGCATTTTTGAAGGGGGAGAAACTGACCCCAGGACACCACCATAAGAACAGAGAACCATATTTGACGAGGCCAAAAAGGTACTAGTAGGATCATGTATGATCCCTCTGTCCTGGCCTTCTCTATTACCCTGACAAGAAGTGGAAATGGAGGGATTGTGTAAAACAGGGTATGTTGCCAGCACAGCTGAAATGCATCTCCTAGGGAACCCCGCCCTATGCCTGCATGAGAACAGAACTGCTTTGCCTTCTTGTTCTTCTGTGTGGCAAACTGATCAACATCTGGGGTCCCTCAGAGGGCAAAAAGCAGCTCCAGGTAAGTGGCCTTTATGGACCACTCATGGGAGAGTTTTCCAGCTCTGCTCAGCCTGTTGGCTTCCATGCTCAATTGTCCAGGGGATCGCTTGCATGGAAGCATTTAGCTCTACTCTACTGCAGTGTTCCATGAAAGAGGGGCTTCTCGACATAGACTCTTGGGCCCTGTACCACCGTGTTTGTTTAGGTAAAAAGTTGCTGTTGTATTGTCTGTCCAAAAGTTGATGGAATGGTTCCGAAAAAATATCTGAGAAACAACTAAGGGCATAACATACTGCTCACAGTTCTAGAATGTTAATGTGTAGCAGCTTTTCATCTTCTGACCAAGTACCCCTAGTCAACAATCCCTCGCAGTGAGCACCCCATCCCCAGAGCAAGGCATCTCTTGAAAGGACTAGTTCATGCAGAGAGAGACCCCAAAATATATTCCCTTGGATAAAATGGTCACCTAAGGCCATCATAACAAGGACTATAGGACAGGCCTGGGGATGGAGAATCTGTGCCATAGGGAATGAACCCCAACTCTATAGCAAGACAAAAACCAGAGTTGTAGGGGCCGTATCTGTAGTCTGGCCATAGGCAGGACTGCAGTTGTGGATGCCATATATCCCAGTAGCTCCAATAAATTGTACTCTCTGTGAAGGGACTAATTGTAATTTCTCCCATTTTACCTACGATCCTAGCTTTTTCACAGGTCTCTAAGACAAGAGCATATTGACTCAATACCTTCTCACTAAAATCTGCTACCAATAACCAGTCATCCAAATAGGGAAATATGTGGCAACCCCAGAGACGGAGGTAAGCAATAACTGGAGCCAGGCACTTCGAGAACATCATAGGGGCTGTAGATAGGCCAAAAGGGAGAATGGTATATTGAAAAACTTGTTCCTCACAACAAAACTGTAGAAAATTTGATGTTGAGGGTGGATAGAGACATGAAAATAGGCATCCTTCAAATCAATAACTATGAAGCAGTAATTAACTTTTAATAATTGTAAAATTGAAGTAATGGACACCATACGAAACTTTGAAACATGCAGAAAAATATTCAGTTTTCTAAGGTCTAAAATGGGTCTAACTCCCCCATTTTTTTTGTGCACTAGAAACATACTAGAAAAAAATCCCTCAGAAGCCTGAGTCTCAGCAACTTCTTCAATGGCACCTTTATCTATTAAGGAGGCCAAAGCTTGGATGAGACCTGACTCTGCTTAGGTGGAACCCCTTGATAGTAAAACACAAGAGGGAAAGGACTTAAATTCTATCTTGTAACCAAACTTAACAACAGACAAGACCCACTGGTCTGAGGTAATCTCCTTCCAGGCTAACTTCAAATTGAGTCCATCTACCCCTAGACTTAACAGGGACTGGCAATGATGACCCTAGTCAGAACACTTACTTTTGGGCTGAGGTGGTCTCCCTAGAGGAGGGCAGTTGTGGGTTCAACCTAGGTCGATTTGAGGTCTTCTGTCTATGGAAGCCCTGCTGCTGATTAAATGGCTTAGGGTTAGGATATTGCAACCCTTAGGGGCCAGAAAAGTGACAATGCTTTGGTAGGGATGCAAGGAATGGTCTCACAAAGGGCCGTTGTTTGAACTGGGAGGTAGACGAATGTGAGATTCTTTTTTATCATAATTAGTGTTTTGTTCTTTTTTAAAATCATAGACAGTGTTTCATTCATCTTGGAAGAAAACTGCATGGACCCTTCGAAAAGTAAGTCTTCTCCATAGGCAAAGCTGTAGATCTCAACCAGGTGTGACACCGTAGAACAATGGAGCTTGCCATAGCTCTAGCTGCAGAATCTGCCAAGTGACAATCGGTGTTAATTTGCTGTTTGGAGAGCTTAATGGCTTCTGCATGGAGGACTTTGGCAAGAGGACACTTCTCTCTAGGAATGGGAGGATCCTTTCCCACAGGAACAGTTGATAACCAGTCATAGTTTTTTTTCATAATTAGCAATCTTGAAAGTCAAGGCTGCAGAAGAATCTAACTTTCTTTCCAGAACAACTAATCTCTCCCTTCCCTGTTGATTGGAGCAGATTGATAGGCCTGAGAGCCCTTTGGCTGCATCTCCTCTGTGACCAATGATGGAGAGGGATGAGTCATCAAGTAGTTAAATGGCTCCTTTTTAATCTTGTAAAAATGCTCTACCCTTCTGTAAATGGGCTGAAGGGAATCAGGTTTTCCCCACAACTCCTGTGTGAGATCTTCAAGACCTTCCAATACCAGGAAGGCAATCATTCCAGGAGAGTCTGAATAAAGACGACTCAAAACTTTGTCTTTGGGCTTGTGCTCGGATGTTATAACTTCTATTTTGAGGGATCCATTCGAATCATTTGTTCCCCAGTACTGTCAGATACATCAGATTCCAATGCCGCTTCTTCTCCCTTAATTGGGGGAATAGGAGAATGCGGTCTATGCAACATTGTTGCTGACGGTGGATACAAAGAGGCCCACTGTGAGTAATGATACAAGTTCACATTTCTGGAGGTGGCAAAGTTATCACCCCACTCCTCCAAATATCCCAGTGAGATCACGTATGTGTGTGATAGCCATCGTAAAGGTAGATGAGGTTGTAATAACAGAACCATAGCCATCTGTTCCGGTTTGGATTCAGCTGGGATCTGGCCTTGTGGTAGACTGGTATTTCCATCACTGTCAGGTATGGAAAGCAGAGGAGACCTTGGAACCAGGGACGGGCTCCTGGGCTTTTCCTGTAAGGCCAGCAATAGTTCCAGCACGGAAATGGGGGCGCTGGGTTGTTGTGCCACTTCATGCTTCTCCTTTGTCTTGCCCTTAGGCTTTTTGACTGCAGGTTCAGAGGAAGTACACTGGATTCGAGGACAGCATGACCACGATCAGGCCCACTGAGAGACGGGTCCGGGCAGTGGAACCGAACACGTAAATTCTGAAGAAGCCAACTTCGGCAGTTTTTCCACAGCCAATTTAGTTGCGGGCTTTAACAGCCTTTATCCCTACACTGCTGCCTTCAGTTTAGATGCCCTATCACCCTGGGCCTTTGGGGTGAAGCGCTGGCAGGCCTTACAAGTGGCCACAGTATGCCCTTCATCCAGACAGAACAGACAGAGGTTGTGTTTCTCGGTCTGGGTCATCTTTGCTCCACAATGGGAGCACTTCTTAAAAAGAGCCTTATGAGCCATGTTGATGACTCAGAAGCCAGTGTAGCTTTCGCAATCTAGATGAAATCCAAACCATAGCTGGAGACTAATGCCCAACCGACTCCTTCAGCAGCAAAAGAGGAACTGAGGGTAGAGGGGGTGATGCTGTGCAGGAGCACATGGCTCCTGGGCAGGAACAAGCTTTGGCTCTGGCACACGATGCCCCCTGGAGGCTCTTAGCTGTAAAACCTATCTGATGACAGGCCTCCTCATGCACAGTCCCCGTGTGGGACTGCACAGAAGATCGCTGATGAATATACGTTGCCCGTTTTGAAACACCTACATTGGTTCCCAGTCTGTTTTTTAGTTCAATTAAAGGTGGTTCTGGTTATGACCTTAATGCCCTTCATGGCATGGGACCCACATATCTGAAGGACTATCTCTTTCTATATGTCACTGTGCACCAAATACGGTCATCCCACAGTCATTTGCTAGGTATCCCACCACGTAGGGTAGCCTGTCTGGCATTGATCAGGGTACGGGCCTTTTCCATCATGGCTTCAGCCTTGTAGAATAGGCTCCCTGAACAAGTGAGGGGCCCCCTCCCTGGAGATCTTCAGGAGGCACTGCAAGGTCTGTCTGTTTGCCAGGGCTTTTGAGGGGGATTAAACAGCAGACATTTTTAAGCAGGGAGGGATTTGGGGATTCCGATTTTATCTTTGGTTTTAGCTGGGGATGCTTTAACTATTATTGTAAGCCGCCTTGAACCAAGAGGAAAGGCAGGATATAACTTTTTAAATAAAATAAACAAACAAATGTCCTTGGGGGAGAGTTTGTGGATTTTTTCCAAGGCTTCATATCTCTAGGTTTTCCAATGTACATTCAAAACTTTTACAAACATGAGCTCCATTACTATGTTGTTGGAGGGGCACACAATGGGGTGGATCCAGCCAGCTTTTTCAGTCTTACCCTCCTGTCCCACATGTCTTTTGTCTATGCAGGTCCCATAATTCCCTGCATAGCCTTTTGGTGGTCTAAAGGGACCCCTTCTCCCTTTTTCACCTGCAGAAAAATTGGCCGAATCCAATCCAATGAGACTGAACAAACAAGGGGAGGGCTGTGGCTCAGTGGCAGAGTATCTGCATAGCATGCAGAAGGTCCCAGGTTCAATCCCCAGCATCTCTAGTTAAAAACATCAGGTTGTAGATGATGTGAAAGACCTTTGCCTGAGACGCTGGAGAGCTGCTGCAAGTTTGAGTAGACAATACTGACTTGGAATATAAGGCAGTTTCATGAGTTCATGACCCTGAAAACACTGAAGATGATGGCGAAGCCCTTGTATGCTCAACAGTTCGAAGTATGGATCAGGGCTCCTGCATGCATAAGAGAGTTGTTCTTTATTTCATCACCGTCAGTTCCATCAAAGAACAAAAGGTAAATTAAAAATGTTATATGCAATGTGAACAGTAAATGTTTGTACAGAATGTCTGGAGTTTTGCTGAAGTCTTAGAAAGAGCAAACTTTTAATACTTCTGTAAAAAAAAAATAGCAATGGAAACCAAAGGCCTGATTTTAACCTATATACATCAAATGGGATCAACAGATCTACCATCCATTTCCCCCCAAAGCTGTTTGTTCTGTCATCTTAGAGCATATTACAGTCTCACATAACCCTGGTTCTTCACTTTTCTTTCGATCTGCTGCTACTAAATTGATAGTAAGAATTAACATTGCAAACTTTTTATTTTCACATTCAGAAAGGCCTGAACTGTTATTTTATTACTGTTTTTTCCTACTAGAGAATATTGTAGTTTACAGATTCAGCCATTATTCTATAAAATCTAAGACAATGTATGTTTTTGCATAAATAATTTCCTGTCTAGTATAAAAATATGGTTCTTCCAAAATCAGTGGTTTGGCCAGGTCTTGAAAAATTTCCCACAGTCACACAGGAAAATGTGGCGGCAGCAGTATAGGTATTCAAACCTAAATCTCCCAGACACAGTCCTCGACCCTCTAAACCCCTTTCCCACAATGAACATACCCAGATTTTCACTGTTCCCAGAAATAGTGAACCACAGGTTAAACACAAGGTAGATTAAATCCAGCTTCCCTCAAGGAAGCCTTCCTCCAACTTAAGTGGCTCTTCCTCCATGGGAAGTAGAATTGCTAACAGGCTTGGAGGAAAATATCCTGTTGCTTTAACAGAGGTTTAATGTGCAGAAATGGGCAGTGGAAGCTTTTCATGGCATGGAGTTACATGACATCTCATTAAGATGGCCATTCCTCCCCCTTGTGGGCAATTGGCAGCCTTAAATAGAAGAGCCAGTTAAGTTGGAAGACAGTTTCAAAATTTGCTTGGTGGAGTGGTAGGGCAGGGGTAGGATCTAACTCAGTATCTCTGACTGCCTTATCTTTTACCTGCACTGTATGCAAATACCATCCACAGCAGCTATAACAGGAACTCAGCTAACATTTTCTACAGTGAACAGCAGGGGTCTTTTCATAGAAAAAGAGCTGCAGGAGCTCATTAGCATATGGTATGCTAATGAGCTACTAGGCTATTAGCATATGCCACCCCCTGACATCACTGGAAGTGATGTCAGAAGGGGAAGCAAAAGGGGGGAAGCATCTTCAAAAGCCTCCCCTCCCCTTTCCCAGCTGGCCTGCGGGGGGGGGGGGAGCAAAGAGAGAAGGGGTTTAAAGTTTAAACCCCTTCTCACTAGAGTTGGGCCACAGAAGGAGGAAAGTGGGAAGGAAAGAGAGAGAGTAGAGAGAAGGAAAGAAGGGAGGAAAGACGGAAAGAGGGAAAGAAAGAGAAGGAAAGAAGGAAGAAAGGAAGGAAAGAGGTGATAAAAAGAGAAAAGGAAAGAGGGAAAGAAAGAGAGAGAAGGAAAGGAGGAGGGAATGAGGGAAAGGAGGAAAAACAGAAGAGGAGAAGGAGAGAAGGAGAGAAA
>NW_015175358.1:3305717-3325788 GCF_001447785.1 Gekko japonicus
GAGGGAAAGAAAACGAAAAGAGGGAAAGATGGCAAAGAGATGGAGGGAGGGAGGGAGGCTCTCCCACCACCCCCACAGATCCCTTACTTACCGCTTCGGCGGGGGCAAGGGAAGGCGGCGGCGGGGCTCTACGGCCTCCCCCGAGCCACAGCGCTTCTGTGCAGGCCCGGGGGACCTGGCGGCAGGGCTGCCAGCCACCCCCAAGCCACAGCGCTTCTGGGCGGACCTGGGGGACCCGGCAGCGGGGCTCTCTGACCTACCCTGAACCACAGCAATTTTGCATGGGCCCGGGGGAGCTTCGGCAGGGGCCAGGGAAGCTGGCGGCGGGGCTCTCCGGGGCTCAGCGCTTTTGTACGGGCCCGGGGAAGCTGGCGGTGGGGGTCTCCTGGCCTCCCCCGAGCCGCAGCACTTTCGGCGCGGGGAGCTGGGGGCAGGGCTTGGTCCGGCGCGCTCCAGCCCCAAAAGACCCCTGGTGAATAGAATGTTGGCATGGTCACATTACGAAGTTCCTGATGAGCCAGAGAGGCATTATTGTTTTGCAAACTGTATCTAATTGCATTACACTCAATCTAATTGTTGCCCATTTTCAGGAACCAGCAACCATACCAAACTATGACCACCACCTATGCAATTTCCATGCAAAAATAAATCTGGCTGAGGCATGACTTCTATATTGGAACTGATAGTTTACCTAAGTGGGCCCTCAGGAGCAGCATGGGGGCAAAGTCAAGATCTGTAGAGAAACCGGGGAGATGAGCAGAAATCATCACACACCCCTCGCCTCCTCTTCTTCAAATCAAAACACCATTCAATCAGAAACACTGCATGGTAGGATAATGCTGGTATGTCCAAATGTGAAACATTACATAGATAAACAAAGAGAACTTCATGTTTGTCATGGCCATTCTGGGCAATGGTTATTGTTTAGATGCTTTCATGGGGTAGTGAATGTGGATTAAGGAGATGGGCAAGGGAAATCCATGGAACATTCTAACATATAATAAGTAACTCCCAAGGCCTCAGAATCCCACTGGTAAATGCCTATAAAATTGAACTTCGGAGCATCATTTGAGTGTCATGTAGACGCCAAGGCACCTAATTTACTGAGATGTGCAAAGAGTAAAAATAGCAAAAATGAGCAAATTTTTATACAGCTTCTGCAAAGAGCTAAAATTTCATATATACAGGCCAGTGCCTTTTATTTTATTTTATGGGAGAAAAAATGGATGCCAGCTCTGGCCAAGTTACAAGCAGCACCGACTATTTTCAGTGTAAATGTCTAGCCTTGCATAAGCATATATTTGACAAAGAAACAGTTCTCTGTTTGTCACTTCCAGTAGGCTGGAATGAAACAATTGTCTCTCTGTTCTGGCCTTATCAGAGCACTGCACAATGCCACTTCACAGACAGTTAGTCAGACTGGCAGGAGTTGCACTAGAATCATCTTCCCTTCCACTTTGCAAAATGGATTTGCAACCAATGCAAAATCATTCTGTAGAAAGAGTTTTATGAGGAAAGGGGGTTATAAACTACGAGGAACTGGATAACTAAGAAAGCCTGCATCCCACACACACACACTTTAAATGAACAAAACATTCACACATCTTAGTCTTAAAGTGGGTCTCTGTGTAGTACTTCCACCAACTACAAGCAGAAACATATATGTTTAGTTGCAGTAACACCCATAAAGATTCCATGCAGGGGTTTCTTTTCATTTGTGTGATATTCCTATGTGTGTTACAACAACAGAAAAGAAATTACTTGAAAACACATATATGCTTGGGGGAGGGGACCATATATGCACATAAAATCATACAGTTAATAAAAACATTTCCATGTCATCTCTCCAAAGCTCAAGACAATAACTAAAAACGTAAAAATACAATACAAAATAAACACCAACCAAACAATAAAACAACAGCTGTTAATGGCAGCAGTACAAAACCTCAGCAATGAATGAATAAAAATCTTCAAGAGAAGATATGCCTTCTTTAATACCTAACAGGCATATTTAACTTCAGAATCATCTTCTGCCTATCTTGCCAGTTACCATGGTTAGAGAAAGCTTTCCATTTGTCTTTGGGACGAACTGTACTTTTAAAGGCTTAGAAGTGCTGTGTAAGCAGATAAAGGACTGTGAAGGGTTAATTCTTCTCAGAGCCAGAGGGCCTTCAGTGACAAACAATCTGATTGGTTAGCATCAGTTGAGCAGAGAAAGACTTCTGAACTGGATGCTGAGGACAGATGCAGTCTGTTTTCAGCACTAGCTGAAAGAGTTGAGTACTGACAGTTTTGGAATTCAGCCCTGACTCAGAGCAGTTTAACACAGACAGGAGAACCAGGGAAAGTTGGCAAGGATGAGTGGGTAGTTAGACAAAGATTCTCATTTGGGCCAAAGAAAGGGGATAGATCTTCTACAAACAGGAGAATTTCCCTACTCAGTCAAACAGTGAGTTAGCTCGGAAAAGGGCAGAGATCCATGGCCTGGTGTGGTTAGAAATTGCCTTCAGGGACTTTAAGAGTTAGTTAAAAACTCAAGACAAGTACTGGTGATTCAAGAGAAGGGGTTGAAAATACACAAACAAAGTGTACTGAAAGACTGGAACAAAAGCCTCTCTATTAGGGGTGTGTGCTCTGCTGGGCAGCCTGGTTTAAACTGGACTGTCCAACAGAGCCTGCGAAGGAGCCGATCCTGCAGGGAAAACTCTTCAGAAATTTCAACCCCTGATTTGCCCTGACCTTTCCCCTCTATGTCAGAAAAATATTTTGTTATTTTTAAATTTCATATTGCTTTAAGTTGTTTAAGTTGAGGTGGTCTGCTGATCCTTCCCTCAGGTTCCTGGGCTGAGCCAACAGCCAAAATATCGTACTCTGACAGGGTGGGACAGCCAGAGTTCTTCAGCAAAGAAGAAAATACATTACTAGAGTGGCTCAATCAGTAAAGGGAAAGAAAAACAGAGGGGAAATCTTGTCTCTGAGGGAGGAAAGTGGGCAGGGGGCCGTCATAGTATAAAATGCAGACTTTCTTCCGGAAAAAAGAACTACTCAGAGTAATCCCAAAATGGGGGTAAAAAGGTAACACAATAAATTACTAAAACTGACCCCTGTGATGGCCAGCAAGGCTTCTCTTGCAGGTTAAGGCCTTGGCTTGCCACAGTTGCCCTTCTCCCCTGCTTCGCAGACATAGGTGGAGAGCAGGAGTGAAATAGGAGAAGCACTCTTGCAGCAGGCTTCATGTGCCTTCTATGGGGCAGCATCCCTATTTTCTAGTTCTTTGTCTTAGTCATGAAGAAGCTGAAGGAAAAGAACCCTGAACAATTTAAAAAATGTCAAAATACCTCCGTCATTGGCCTAGGACTTTGGGAGGGGAGTTTTAAGTAGAAAGCTTCACAGGCATGGACCTTCAAGATTTCTTTATTCAACTTCCCTCTGTCCCTCTGAGTGTCTCCTACCCATTCCTCTTACCAGAAAAGGCAAGAAAAGGCCATAAAACTTCTGAGAAGGAGAACTTCTCCTGGGAGAAAGTTCCAATCAGAAAGTAACACTGTCCCAGATGTAACATTTCCCTCCATACATCAGGGACAGAATGGAAAACATAAGCCTGATTCTAGTAGTCTTGCTCAATTAGGCCTTTTATTGTTTTCTGTGATTTTTAAAAGTCAGCCCTTAAGGCAGTGATTGCTAATGTAAGATGTTACTTCAGCATGCACCACAGCAATTCAGAATTCATGGGAATTTATGTAAGGTAACCTTAAATTTTTTTAAAAAAAATCTTTCCCACAGACAGATTCCACACCAGCTACATAGACATGGCATCAGAAGAATAGTTCTGCCACCCCGTCTCAGAAGCTCCTACTAACATTTAGGAAAGAGGGCAAAGAGGTTGTGAGTGTGACTCTTCTCCTCCTCAAAGTTTTCTGCATGCTGTATATTGCAAGCAGAAGCTTTTCACAAGATGCTGTTGCAGTATGCAGCCAAGGAAAAACCTTCACGTGCTTGCTGCTATTATTCATTTAAGAATCTCTGCCTTGCTTTTCAGCCTATGCTTCCAAACTGAATAAACAAAAGCTAAATGAAAAGAAAGATGGTTGATTAAAACATAAACAAATAAAAGAGAAGGAGGGGGAGAGAGAGACAGTAAAACTACGACAAAAGCAACGGGGGGGGGGAACAGCAGGAAACAGCACATCCATTAAAAGCTCTGGAGAATAAAATTATCTTCTCCTAGCTCTTCAAGCCCATACCAGCTGAATGTTCCTGGAAGAAGTCCCAATGCCCCATGGCCATGCAGCTTTTTAAAGCACAGGATTCATTGGGGGAAAGCAGGTAATGTACAGGGCAGGAGGAAAGTCCTCTGCATCATAGCCTCCTGAGCCCAGTGACATTCATCAAAACTCATTTTTAGAGGAAGAACCTTATATTGGCTTTTAGATACCAAGTGCTCATGCATCTTTAATAGTCATGTAGAACATGGAATTTCAGCAAAAGAAGAACAGCTGCACTTGCCAAAATTCACTCTTCTGCACATCTGTTAAAGTTATTAAACCTTATCCAATCACCATCCTAAGTACACAAGAGAGCCCTGCTACATCAGATAAGTGTTTCTCAAAAAGATAACTAGATGCCCTAGAAAGCCCACAAACAGGGGCACAGAAATCAGATCCTATCCTTGTTGCTTTCTATCCAAGATTGGTATACTACTTCTGGGCATGGAGATTTCTTTTGCCATTATGGCTCACAGGCACTGACAGATCTATCCCACATGATAAATCCCCTTATAAAATCATATCTAAGATTGTGGCCATAACTAGATCCTGTGGCAAGTGAGCAGCACATTGTTCAAAGAAGTACATTTTTTTTGTCTGACCTGAATCTACTGTGCATAAACTTCATTGAGGAGGAAGAGGGGGAAAAAATCTAACATGCAAAATTAACCCTAGGTATTTTGATGAAGCCTTGCTAGTTTTCATGGCAAATACATCCTTCTCTTGTGCCTCAGTACTCCATACATGCAAAATGAATTGTAAACTATAAGTGCTTTCAGTTCTACAGGTGAAGAACTCCATCAAGTCAGACATTGTGTGCAATTGTTAATCATAAAGAACATTACTTGGTTGAGCAAGAATTCAGGAAAATGCTCTCCTTAGAAACCTGACAAATATCAAGTGACCCCAATTCTCTGTCAAGTCATGTTCTCTGTGATTATCTGCTGGGATCCTGGAAGCTTCAGACAAACATTGATTCAAAGAATGTTATTCAGAGTTAGCAGGATGGAGATTTTCATCATTATTTAAGGTAAATATTTGCCCTGTCAAATAACATTCAAAGGCAAACATTAGTTTAAGAGAGAAAGCAGCAGAGAAATTGTTTCTGGTAAACCAAAAAGAAAACAGGGAGCGCAATATAAATTCAGCTATCAATGTAAAATAGGACAGGATGAATGTTTATGTCCCCAGCGCAGTGTGGTTTTCTGGAAGACTCAATATATCTTGTATGCACCTTCTAAACATTTTATTTGTCCATAGCCATCAATATTTTTCTTTATATGGGAACCAGTAAGGGCTAGGGTGTTGGACTAGGGACAGAATAACCTGGGTTCAAGTTCTTCTTCTGCCATTGAACACCCCAAGTGACCTTGGGCCAGTCACTCTTTAAAAAATTCCCAGACTCACCTACCACACAGGGTTGTTCTAAGGTTAAAATGTGAGGGGAGAAGGGCGGGATTAAAAAACCCCGGCAGATTTATGGCTATCTCATCTTCAACCAGCAAATAACTGATTGGGATGTAAAGGACAATTTAATTTGCTTTGACAATTATTGAAAAGTTAATGTTACTAGATGAAAGTTAATTAAGAGAAAATAATAGTAGAAAGAAATGTTACCGGTAGACTATGATTAAAAGATAAGTGAACATAGAAAAGAACTAAGAAATGGGATGGAGGTTGGAGCACTGTGGGAAGCCAGAGGGGAGGGGGAAAGAGAAGAAAGGATGTTAGGCTTACCAAGTGGCGGCGGGGGATCTGCATGTCTTTACAGGTTCCCTGCCGCGGGGACGGCAATACGCGTTGCACCGCCGTCGCCAGGATGTGACGCTATGCGTCGCTCTGGCAACGGGGCTGTTTGGAGTCCCGTTGCCAGAGCGATGTGTAGCGTCACATCCTGGCGACGGCGGGTGCAACGCGTATCGCCGTCCCCGCGGCAGGGATTCTGTAAAGACATGCGGATCCCTCGCCACCACTTGGTAAGCCTAAAGGATGTATAATAAAAAATAATATGTTGTCTATTTGAACTAATAATATATCCTAATAAATTGTTTTTTGGGGGGGAAACCCAGCAAATAACTGCTGGAGCAGCAACCCACCCATGTCATTTTTTTTTTTTTTTGCAGAGCCCTGTAATTTAAAATCACTTTTCCACAGAAGAATTCCACTGCACAGGGATGCCTTCTATAATGCAAAAGATCCTCTAGGTTCTTCCCATAGGTCAGCAGTAAGTGTGAACTGATAGGTGTAAGAAATACCCAGTGGTTTCCCAATGGCTTTTCTATTATATACATATGAGCCTACCTGACCACTGAGGTCAGCTCCATGGCACCTTCTCTGGGGGCCCTAACTGTCTGAGGCTAGATGGGTGGCAAACTGGGAAAGGGCCTTCTTCATGGTGGCACCAAAATTATGGAATTCCCTCTCCATGGAGGTTTACCTGTCCCCCTCTATCATCATCATTCAACAGAAGATGAAGAGTTCTGTTTGGCATTCCTCCATTGCCCCTCCTTCTTGTTTAAGTGTTTGTTTAATCATTTGTGTGTTTAATTGTTTATGTATTTGTTTAAATGTTGGCATCATATGTAATTTAAAAGCTTGTTTTAACATTTTTGATTATTCAACGTCATGGGGATCCTAAGCTGGGTGGAAAGAGCATAAAAATGTTTTAAATAGTAATAAATAATAATGTGTAACAGGGTAGCATTTTCATGTGGGCATATCTGCAAGGCATGATGGGAATAACAAAACTGTTTTCCCAGCAGCAGTGCACAGCAGAGGACAGTGTTTTTCTCAGTAAGGTGTCCAGATTAGGCTTACCAAGTGGCGGCGGGGGATCCGCATGTCTTTACAGGATCCCTGCTGCAGGGATGGCAATACGCGTTGCACCCGCCGTCGCCAGGATGTGACGCTACGCATCGCTCTGGCAACGGGACTCCAAATAGCCCCGTTGCCAGAGCGACGCGTAGCGTCACATCCTGGCGATGGCGGTGCAACGCGTATCGCCGTCCCCGTGGCAGGGATCCTGTAAAGACATGCAGATCCCCCGCCGCCACTTGGTAAGCCTAGTCCAGATACAATGGGTGACAGGGCTCCTGTACCATTAATGACTGAAGAAGGTGCTTTGGCATGACAAGTAACCAAGTGTTCTCTCCCAGACTGGGTCTTTAGTGCTATTCAGATAGCCTCTGTCCCTGGAAGCAGCACAACAGTCACTTACCGCTCCCTCCAAAGTGACTTTCATAAACAACTTGAACTGGAAATTTGAAATGCATACTTTGTGAAATGCTATCTATAGCAAAATAAAGTAAATTGTAGGCTTTAAAACAGCTTCCCAATTCCCTCTCCCCAACCCCCTTCCCCCCTTTCCAGAGCTGAAATCCTGTCAAATATAGTGGATAGAACAGAACTATAACTTCTTATTATGTGTACAGTGATTTTATAAATTCAGTGGGGAATGAAATGCAATTTTGTCAGACTTGTCTGTGTTCATAATGACCGAGTCAAATTAATCATTGCGGATAATACTCCCGTGTCAGCCATTCAAGAGATTTTTTAATAGAATTTTTCTGATTCATGTCTTGCAGTACATCAGATCTGTAGTATTGCACCACTTCTAAAAATCAGGGCAATTATAGCTTCTTGTTGGCTTGTCATTTTCCTAGAATAAAAATGTCTCTGCAAAAGTCACACATTGTACATAAACCAAAATGAAAAAAACAAACTATAGTTACAATTAGGCTGGATCTGTGATGTAATGTCTTTTAGAAGCTATTATTTACAGGTAATGCATCACATGCAAGGTGCAGCAGTGAAGACAAGTTGGTCTGTCACAGACATACCAATTCTGTGGGGGGTGTCAAGTTCTCTCCTCTCATTGTTCTATGATTTACGTGGGTTTGGATGCAGGAGTGCCTAGGCAACAGAGCAAACACAAGTCCTGGCAGAGGGTCTGCAATCAAATGATACTTTAATTGCATTCATAAAAAATGCATCCTCAAAAGCCCAAGGGCTCTTGTTTCAGGAAAATCTCCAGTTCAAAGAACTGTTACAGTAACCATCATGGCAAATGTACATGCCTGCCAGTATGTGCCACGCAATGGTATGTATAGTATCAGTTATATTACCCGCATTAATGAAGGACTGCCCTCCTGCCCTGATTCCCTATTCCACTGCAAAGCCAATGGACAATGTGAAAGAGAGATCCTTGGACTCCCACTGTCAAGATATGCAGCTGTGGGAACCTAGTACATACTAAACAATGGAATAAAGCTTTAAGGCACTAAGAAGCTTGTGAAATCAATGCCTGCATGCATCTGTTCTAAGTGGGACGCCCCATGCAAAAGGAAGTTCGACGCTAATACCAGCATAATGTTTTGTATCCACAGTTTGGGATTCTTCCTGCGGCTTTACATATGTGAAAATTCTGAATCAGAATATATCTTCTCCTACACAATTCATTCCCCCAACTAACTATAGGCTCTTGGTACGCTTAGCTTTTAGAAATGTCATTGAACAAGCTGTACAATACATTCTGTGGGAAATGTTTCAACAGACATGGTACACACGCAGAAAGCTACACTCAAATTGGCCCTTAACCAACAAACCAACAAACTACTTTTGAACTGTTACGTGAATGCAGCAAAACCTGCAGCAAATTGTTTATGAATGAGAGGCAGAAACTCAGAAGGTTGGTATCTATCAAGGAGAAGTCTTAATGGCCAGTGGGGTTTGTGATCTGTCCCTGAGGAGGGTTCACACATTATAAGTTTTTTGCCATCTTTGACATGATAGAGCCAGTTTGGTGTAGTGGTTAAGTGTGTGGACTCTAATGTGGGAGAACCGGGTTTGATTCCCCACTCCTCCACTTGCACCTGCTGATGTGACCTTGGGTCAGTCACAAGCTCTCCTTGAAATAGAGCAGTTTGTGTCAGAGTTCTCTCAGCCCCACCCACCTCACAAGGTGTCTGTTGTGGGGAGGGGAAGGGAAAGGAGTTTGTAAGCCACTCTGAGACTCCAAGTGAAGGACGGGGTATAAATCCAATCTCTTCTTTTTCATCTTCTTCTTCATAAGATTGGAGGTCAGACTACTAAAAAGTTTCACCTTCCTGGATTTCAGAAGGCCCCAAATTACTAGTATTCTGGCTTCTTAATATCCAGCCCTGTTTTTATATTTCTTATTAGCCCATGAATACAGATAAATTAATCAACAATGATGAATTATATTATTCACAACAACCCCAGTGAGAAAACCCTAGCTGGATGGCTTCCACTGTAATTGTACATTCTAGACATGCAAACACATATTCCTTTTTGCTCTGCACAATAAGTGCTACACAGTTTTAGCTAACTGGAGCTAAAGTTGGTGGTCTACCCAGTCCACTAGCATTTTTTGCCCACATGGATCTTTCCTGTATATGAAGAAAGGTGCTGCAACTGAGGACCAAAGTTTTTCATTAAGATGGACCTCAAACAATCAGAACTTGGGCTGTCTGTGTTACAGTACAGTGTTACAGTCTGGTGTAGTGGTTAGGAGCGCAGACTCTAATCTGGGAGAACTGGTTTTGATTCCCCACTCCTCCACTTGCAGCTGCTGGATGACCCTAGGCAAGCAACAATTATCTCAGAGCTTGAAAAGTACTGAGACTTACTAGTGATTTCAGCTCTCATACTTTATTTCCAGTTAAGAACAAGACAAACCTCCCAGCTCACCAGCCGGCTTATATCTGCAAACAACCCCACATCCAAACACACACACCCCACCGGTGATAGGTTATTTACAGTAGCTGACAGTTCCATAGGCTCTTGCCCGGGAGCCTAGCCCTCTGGTTGGTGCAGGCTAGGATCCGCTTGACCCATTGTCTCTGGAAGCGAAGCTCGGGCGCTTCGCATGACCGCGTGGAGACCTAGCCTCGCACACGGTTGGGAATGAATACATTACACCCCTCCCCCTTAGTCCGAGAGAAACTCACACAAAGTCCTGGAGATAAGTGGGGGCTTTCCGTGCTCTAGTGGAGCAGTGAAGTACTGGAACCATGGTGGGAGGTGACACCGATGCACTCGGCTGAGCGCTAGCCGGTGACGGTTGCTGTGGCTCATCCCCTGCAGCTTCCCTTGGTGTGGCCATGCCGTCTGCTGGCAGTTCAGGTAGTGAGAAGCTGGGCCCCGTGTCTGGGGAAGCCGGGGTATCCGGTGACCGTGAGGGAGTTGCAGCCTCAGAGGAGTCCTTGAAGTCCTCGGGGTCATACGGCAGCACCCGCCAACGCAGCCGGTCGATGTGGCGGTGGAGTAGTTGGCCGTCCTCGCTGGAAACCTCATACGACTGAGGCCCTTTGACTCTTACCACCCAGGCCAGGATCCATGGCAGGCCCCGCACATAGTTCCTGGCATACACAGGATCCTCCGGGAAGAATCCCCTGGCTGCCTCCGGTGACTCAGTGTCCGACTCTTCTTCTGGTGCTCAATCAGGGTGAAGTCGATCTAGACGGGTTGTCAGGCGCCTTCCTAGGAGGAGCTCTGCTGAGCTGCATCCTGTTGTGGTGTGGGGTGTTGTTCGCTGACCGAAGAGGAAGGCAGCCAGCTTGTAGTCCCAGTCTTACTGACCAAGCGGCGGAGCGCTTCCTTGGTCGTCCAAACCATGCGCTCGGCTTGGCCGTTGGTCGCAGGGTGGAAAGGGGCCGACCTGACGTGGCGGATCCCATAGTACCTGGTGAAGTCCTGGAACTCACTGGAGGTGAACGACATTCCATTGTCAGTGACCAGGGTGTCGGGAATGCCCTGGGCACTGAAGATTCTCCACATGGCCCGTATTGCTGCTTTTGAGGAGGTGGAAGGAACTGAGACCACTTCCAGCCACTTGCTATATGTGTCCACTAGGGTGAAGAACAGTTGCCCCTGGAACAGCCCCGCGAAGTCCAAGTGTAGCCTGAACCAGGGTCTGTCTGATGACTCCCAGGCACGGGCGGGGGCTCTGGGAGGCTCGGGTCTGGATTCCTGGCAGGGCTATCTCTTAACCATGTCCTTGATGTCCTGATCTAGCCCTGGCCACCAGACATAGCTCCTGGCCAGGGCTTTTATCTGGACCACCCCTGGATGCGTCTCGTGGAGAGCTGCAAGGACTCTTTCCATCAAGGGGGTTGGGATTACCACCCTGCCTTCCCTCAAGGGGGTTGGGATTACCATCCTGCCTCCCCACATCAAGCAGCCTTTGTGGGCAGACAGCTCGTCTTTGCGGGAGGTGAAGGTCGTGAAGTCCACCCCCGCCACGATAGCAAGCGCCTGCCTGTCAATCTGCGCGTAGTTGTGCTCTGCAGATGACAAGGTTTGTGAATAATAAGCCAGGCAAAGGACCTTGTCCCTGGCAGTGTGGTGCACCACCTCACGAACGTGCACAGGTTGGTTGGGAAGGGCTTCCAGAAGCGCGATCTGATGGGCCAGATCCATCGCAGGCAGTGGAAGATGACTCAAAGCGTCCGCGTGGCCCATTGCTTTCCCAGGCTGGTGGACGAGCGAATACGCATATCCTGCTAAAAAAAACAGACCACCGGAGCACTCAGGGCGATGTCATCTGTGGGGTCTGGCAGTTGGGGGCCAGAAGGCAGAGAAGCAGCTTATGGTCGGTTAGGATAGTGAAAGGCTGGCCATACAGGTAACGGTGAAATTTTTTCACCCCCGCCACGATAGCAAGCGCCTGCTTGTCAATCTGCGCGTAGTTGTGCTCCGCAGATGACAAGGTTTGTGAATAATAAGCCATCGGAACCTCCCTGCCATCTGGCAGCTGGTGGCCCACGACTGCCCCAACCTCGTACGGAGAGCCATCACAGGCGAGAACCACAGGCAAATCCTCATTGAAATGTGAGCGGACCGAGTTAGAAACCAGGAGGTCCTTCACCGCTTGGAAAGCAGCAGCATGTTCAGGATCCCAGACCTAAGGGGTGTTTTTGTCCAGCAGGCAGTGAAGAGGTTCCGCCACGGCCACCTTGAGACGGAGGAAAGAATGGTAAAAATGTAACAGTCCAAGGAAGGCCTATAACTCTGTCTTGGACGTGGGTGGGGGTGCCTCCACTATCGCCCTGGTTTTGTCGTCTGTGGGGTGGATACCCTGTGCGTCCACGGCAAAACCCAGGAACTCCACCTTTGGCACCCCCAGCAGGTATTTTTCATGTTTAACTTTCAGGCCGGTCGAGTTGAACCGCTGGAGCACCATCTGAAGTCAATCTGCAAAGGGTAGTAGCGTCTGGAGCCGCGCTGAGCATGTCATCTAGACACGGCTGAACTCCGGGGATCCCTTTCAAAAGAGAGTCCATAAACGATTGAAAAATGCCCAGCCGACCAACACCCCAAACTGAAGGCGATGAACCTTAAAAGCCCCCTTGTGAGTCGCTATTGTTTGGGCTTCGGCAGTGGTGGCATCCACCGGTAGTTGCTGGTATGCCTGGGCCAAGTCGAGTTTGCCGAAGACCCGGGCCCCTGCCTGTGCGGCCAGCACGTGCCTGACCACTGGCACCGGATAAGCATGATCTTGGAGGGCCTTATTCAGTGTGCATTTGTAGTAGGCACATATATGCACTTCGCCGTTAGGCTTGACTGGGGTAACTATACGGGTCTCCCACTGTGCGGAAGCGACCGGCTCCAGCACCCCCTGTGCCACCAAGCGATCAAGCTCTGCCTTGATCTTTGTTCTCATAGCGATAGGGGGGTGCCTAGCCTTCACACGAATGGGGCGGACTGCCGGGTCAAGATCTAGGAAGATGGGGGGCCTGGAGTACCGACCGAGTGTGCCATCAAAATCTTTTGGAAATTCATTGCACACCGCCGTGAAATCCTCTGCCCGGTCCTGGTTTACCTCCGTGATTGACAGTCCCAGTGGCCCAAACCACGAGAGGCCCAGCAAACTCGAAAGCCTGCCCTCCACCACCAACAAGTCTAAGAGTCCGCAGAAGTCCTTATACTGCACCTTAAACTTGCCCCAGCCCCAGACCGCCACGGGGTTTTTATTAAAGTCCCACAACTTAAGTCCCCGTGGCTTCTGCAGGAAGGGTCCCCCCCGTGGGCAGAGCAAGCGCAGCGTCTCCTCAAAGATAATGGAGAAGGACGAACCTGAGTCTATCTCCATGCTGCAGGGGGACCCCTCAATAGAAACAGTCACATGCATCTTATTTGGGTTATTGGGGGGCAAGTTACATACCAGGTGCGGCTGGTGATGGGACGAGAGGGTGTGGAGGTCGGAGGCAGGGTCGCAGGAGGTCTGATGTGCTGATGTCTTCTGCCACTGTCCTCTGGAGTGGCAAACCTGGGCGAGATGGCCCGGCTTGTTGCAGGTACGGCAGACGGCGTCTCTGAAGTGGCAAGTCTGGCGTTCATGCGCTTTCCCGCAGCTGGCACAGGACGACAATGACGACGATGATGCCTTGGCCGAGGAAGGTCCCGCTGCCCAATGCTGCTGTTGGGACGAGCGGTGGTGTACCTGGAGCACCTCCTCGTCCTTGGAGTCATCCAACATGATGGTTGTTTGGGTGCGATGGACCGCCTTTCTGTGGCGGTCTTGGTGTGCCTTTTCGTAGGTCGCTGCCTCCCGGAGTGCCTTGTCCAGGTCTAGATTGTCCTGGCTGACCAGTTTCCTCCGAAGTTTGGGTTCCTGGAGACCCAAGAGGAACTGGTTTAGCAAAGAGTCCGCCAGATCAGGAAAAGAGCCCCTTGTGGCCGCCCGCCGAAGTCCAGCCAAGAACTCGGAGGCCGTCTCGTCCGGACCCTGGACCCTCGCAAAGTAGTCTATGTGCTCGGCAAACTTCATGGGCTTTGGAGAGAGATGGTCAAACAGTGCCTTCACCAGTGTCCCATAAGTTTCGTCTTTGGTGTGCTTGGGCGCAATTAGGTCCTTAAACAACAGCACGGTGTCCATCCCACAAGCCCGGAGAAGGTGGGCTTTCTTCTTACCTGGGTCCATGATATCATGGCAGTCGAAATAGCTCTCCAGAATCTCGAGCCACGTCTCCCACTGTGCGGGGTGGGAGATGTTGAAGGCGGCCATGCTTTCCTGGGGTGCAGCCATCGTAGCACTTCCACGTGGAGAGCGAAGCTCGGGAGTGGTGGCGGTGGCAGCTGGAGCGAGGCGCAACATGGTGCTGCACTTGGAGTCAGAGGGGCGGAGCGGGGAGCGGTGCAGCGAGCAGCAACCGGAGAAGTGGGGCACGAGGCGGGGTGGCGTGCGAGGATCTCGGTGCTGGGGCTCAATGTGATGCTCGAATCTTCTTCCTGGTTGTTGTTCATGGGAGGTAGAATCCCATCCTCATCAACAGTGAAAAGTACTGAGACTTACTAGTGATCTCAGCTCTCATACTTTATTTCCAGTTAAGAACAAGACAAACTTCCCACCTCGCAGGCCAGCTTATATCTGCAAACAACCCCACATCCAAACACACACCCCCATACCAGTGATAGGTTATTTACAGTGGCTGATAGTTCGAAAGGGTCTCGCCCGGGAGCCTAGCCCTCTGGTTGGTGCGGGCTAGGATCCACTTGACCCATTGTCTCTGGAAGTGAAGCTTGGGCGCTTCGCATGACCGTGTGGAGACTTAGCCTCGCACGTGGTCGGGAATGAATACATTACAGAGCTGTTCTCTCAACAGCAATTCTCAGAGAGCTCTCTCAGCCCCACCTTTTAGGGCCCACAAAAGGTTGTTGTTGTATATTATTATATAGAAATACTCTGAATATATAATTTAGTCTGGATCCAGATCCAATCATCTCCTCCTCCTGCTCTTCTTCTTGTCAAACTAAAGTTCATCACATCTTATACAGAGAAAATTCTTTCTCCTATTGTTATTCTACTTCTGTATGAGTTATGACCCAACAAGCTCACTCTAACCACCCAGCCACATATCATAGCCTACCATGAACTTCCTGGTTTTCCTGGCTACTTGAGTATGAGAAAGGGTGAGCAGAGCAGATGTCCAACATCTGCCGAGCCACGATATCTGGAAAGTTGTTTGCATTCTGCTTGGTGGGTCAAAAAGTACCCAGGACTGTTCTACGGAGTGGGATGAATGGCTGGAACTGTACTCCAAACCAAAGCTTGCAGAAAATTGCTTGGTTTGCCATTTAGATGACGCTGACTGAATACTATCATAATTTGAGAAAATATATTTTTAAAAATCATCAATTCCCACTCCTAAACTGTTGTTGCAATTGTGCCTCCCAACCAGCCTTAGTCTTTTCTGCATAAACATTGGGTAAATGTCTAATACTTGTGTCCTATATTTCTTTACAATTTAGTCTTGCTGTCTCTGGATTACATTTCCCACTGTTTTTGTTCTGTAGGATACAAAGAAAAAGAAATCCATGTGTTTGCTTTAGGCTTGCTTGTATCTGTTCACTGAAATTTTATCCCTTTGTTTCTGTCTTATGAGTACTTGGTGCTGAGAGTGTCTGTTAAAATCCACCCTCGATTGCCAGCTGCACTTCCATAATCAAGTTCCATCCATGACCTGAATGTTCTTCATCCTCATGCCTGATGAAAAGCATGGCTTTTTCTTTCACCTTAATTGCTTTACTTTTCTTCTCTACCCTTTGGAAGGCAACTTTTATTTTTTTTCTGGAGACAAGGGAGTTATATCACTTTATACTAGTTGAACACACAAATTCTCAGACAATGCCTACCCTACTGCCTTCCTTCAACCACCATGTGTTTGGACACCATGTCCCCTAAGCTCTCCCCCTGCTCCGCCTGACTCCTCTCCTCATGCATCTTCCTTAGGGTTGCCATCCCCCTGGTCGGGCCAGGGGATCCCCCAATTTCAGGGGCCCCAATCTGACACCAGCCAGCTGGCTGGCAGGGGAAACCCCACCCCCAAACAGCAGCATTTCACGGGGACACTGCTGATGCAATGACACCACCAATGTTCCCTCTAAGCTGTAGAGTCTTGTGAGCAAAAATTCTACTTTTTGAGCTACTGGCATTAAAGTTGTGAGTGAGCGATTTGGGTAATGCATAAATTAGTTTGCTCTGGAGCCCTCCTTCCTGAGCTAAGACAGAAATGTGTGAGCTGGAGGCTAAAAAACTGTGAGCTAGCTCACACTAACTCAGCTTAGAGAGAACACTGGACACCACTGGTAGTGACGTCATCACTCTGGGGCCGTTGCATGGCGACACTCCAGCATTCAGGGGTACATCATCATACCCCGCATGTGGCAGAAAAGTCCTGATGAGGAGCTGGGAGCCCCCTGCTGCAGGTAAGATGAGACCTGGCAAGCCTAATCTTCCCCCTTGCCCTGAATCTCTCACCTCTGTCCCTGCTAAGCTACCAAGGACATCACTTCCACCCCAAATGGTTCTTCATTTATTCCATAAAAGCTGAACTATTTGGGAAGATTTTGTGGACTGACACTTCCTGCTCTGAATTTAGAACATTCCTAAAAGTTCCATGACATCACAACAGCCCATCCAATAGCTATGGGGTTGCATGTACCATCTAATTTTGAACTTATTGTATTACTAGCAACAAAGCTTGTTGTGGAAGCGATACAACGAGCTCTAGATAGACGTGGGGCCTTTCCTCCCCCTAGCCCCCCACTTTCTTCCCGCTCCCCAGACCCCGTGAGTGGCGGGGCAAGGGGACAGGATGACAGCAGTTCCGTGGGTGGGTTGTCTCCAAGCAGACAGAGGCCTCCCCTCAGTTTCTGCTCCCTTCTGAGAGCCTGTTGTCAAGGTGCGATGGGATGGCCCAGCAGTGTTTCCCTCCCATGGCAAGTCGAGCAGCTTCGGGTCTGCCCCTCAGGCCCGACCCTTTTTCCTCAACTGTGCCCATTCAGGGACCTGATGTTCTCCCTTCCCCCCCCCCCCAGGCCCCTGACCCTCTCCCCTCCTGTCAGCAGTGCCTGCCCATCCCGGCAGCCTCATGCTGTCGTTCGCGTCCCCGGCTGGAGTGTGCTGTGCCCAGGGCGGCCGTGGCACTGGCTGCCTCCCTCCCTCCTGCCTGCCATGTCTCCCTGCGGTCCTTCAACTCAGAGCCACCTTCCTGGTACTGGTGTCATGGCCGGGTGGAGTGGAGGCGGTGAGCGCAGTGGAGGGAAGGACTTCGTGGAGTTCGCCATGGTGTTCGCCATGGTGGCCGCTCCGTGGAGTTTGCGAGGGAGAAGCTGGCACATCCAGTGGCATGCGGGCCGCCTCCGTGGCGGTCCACCCCTCAGCCCCCTTTTCCCTTTTCTGTCCCCCATCTCCCCTCAGGGAGCTGACGCTCTCCCCTCCACTGTCTCCCCCCAGGCCCCTGACCCTCTCCCCTCCCTTTTGCTTCGCCTGCCCATCTCATCATCCGTGTCCCTGGCTGGCATGTTCTGTTTCTCGGGCAGCTGCGGCACTGCCGCTGGCTGCCTCCCTCCCTCCTGCCTGCCCGGCACCCCTCCCCACGTTCCTTCACCTCAGATTCCTCCTCCTGGTGCCACTGTCATGGCCAGGGCGAGTGAAGGCAGCGAGCGTGGCGGAGGGAGGGGCAAGCAGGCCACGGACAGAGGCTGACAAGGGAGAAGGCGACGTCGGCGGCACCAGCCAGGTTGGCTCAGGCCGGGGCCGGAGGGAGCGAACAGGCTGTGGCGAGGCCAGCCGGGGCCATAGTCCTGCCTCCCCGCTGGAGCGGACGCTGGAGCATCCATGCCATCGGACGGCTCCCTGGAGAATGAGGGGAACAGTCTGGCCAGAGGCTCTGTGGGTGGGACTGAGGGAACGCTGCAAGGCAAGACAGCCAATAGATACGGACTTGGGTGAGTGACACAGCAGGGAGCCAACTGATCTTGCCACGCATCGAATCTTGCCACCCCAAATGGCAAGGATATGTGCATATTTACAGAGAAAAGGAAAGCAACTGAAAGGGGTGTGGGTTTCAGCGTTCGCCATGGTGGCCGCTTTCTCCCAGAGCTCCGGGAGACGGTCGTCAGAGCCTGCTGTTGGGAGGGGGCGTGACTATCTGCACCACCCAGGAGCCCTCGCATTGGGCTCCCAGCCAGGGGGCGCTAGAGAGCCCTTCCTCCGGCGACCCTGCCAGCAAAGAGGGGCTACTCCATGCCCTGAAGGTCCCGCTGTGGAGCATCCTGAATGGGAAATAGAAATCGCACACCGGAGCAAGCGTTTGGTGGCCAAGCGAATAGAAAACAAAAGTGGATTTATCGTTGAAATGTGAGTTAATGTTTAAGCAAGAAACACCGAAGAACTAGACGCAAACCTCCCCTTTGAAAGTGAGGGGGAGGAGGGAACTCTCCCCCGCTAAGAAAAACTAAGCGAACTTTGAGCTACTATGAAAAGGGGGGTGGGCTAATGAAGCAAGATGGATTGAAATAAAGCGCATTTAAGATAAATAGGTACCACTTCAGTGGGAAGGTAACAGCGTTCCGTGCACCTTGGTGTTTAGTCATGCTGGCAACGTGACCACGGAAATGTCTTCGGACAGTGCTGGCTCTTTGGCTTTGAAACGGAGATGAGCACCGCAACCCTAGAGTCGGATTCAACTGGCTTTCGAGCAAGGGAACCTTTACCTTAAGAATTTACCAGGCTGATTTAAGAGTACCACAACTTTTATAAAAAGTAAACAATTCCCAAAGATGGTGCTCACGAGGAACGATGAGAAAGAGAAGCAAATGAAACCTAACCTTGCCGGAACTGCCAGCCCAGCGAGTTCTGTGCCTAGACAGGACACAACTACAGAGCTGCAAAGGATGCTGACTGAAGCACTGCACCCTCTGCTGGAACAAGTCACAGCACTGCACCATAAATTTGATGCACAGAAAACTCAATTAACTGAGATAGTGGAAAAAAACAGAAAAAAACTGAGCAAGAGCTGAAAGAAGTGGATGCCAACACCAAGAAGCTTAAGAAACAACTTCAGGTAATGGAGAAAAAGAGGCTAACGGAGGAGTCTCATTTGTTACAGCTACAAATGGAAAGGGCAAGCTATGTTCTAAGATTTCAAGAACACCTATCCCATGCTCTATCCATGCTCTATCCCATGCATAATCTTATATTTATTTATATTTATTTATAATTTCAACTTATAGCCCTCCCCCTCCTATGCAGGCTCAGGGCAGCTCACAAATAGGATACCTCAATATAAACCTCAATCATGTCACCCCTCAGTCATTTCTCCAAACTAAACAGCCCTAAGTGCTTTAACCTTTCCTCATAGGGAAAGTGTTCCAACCCTTTTATCATTCGAGTTGCTCTTTTCTGCACTTTTCCCAAAGCTATAATATCCTTTTTAAGGTGTGGTGACCAGAACTGTACACAGTATTCCAAATGAGGTCGCACCATTGATTTATATATAGGGGCATTATGATATTGGCTGATCTGTTTTCAATTCCCTTCCTAATAATCCCCAGCATAGCATTGACCTCCTTTATTGCAGTCACACACTGTCTCGACATTTTCAGTGAGTTATCTACTACAACTCCAAGATCTCTCTCTTGATCAGTCTCTGCCAGTTCAGACCCCATCAATGTGTATTTATATTTAGGGTTTTTGGCTCCAATGTGCATCACCTTGCACTTGGCCACATTGAACCCCATTTGCCATGTTGACGCCCACTCGCCCATCCTTGACAGATCCCCCTGGAGTGCCTCACAATCCTCACTGGTTTTCAACAAATAATTAATGAATCAGTAAAAAAGCAGTGGACCAAGTACTGATCCCTGCGGTACCCCACTGCTTACCACCCTCCACTTAGAGAATTGCCCATTTATACTCACTCTCTGTTTTCGATTAATTAGCAAGTTTTTGATCCACAAAAGGACTTGTCCTTTTATCCCGTGACTATTGAGGTTACTTA
>NW_015175358.1:3325878-3326071 GCF_001447785.1 Gekko japonicus
TATTGGATCCCCCTTGTCCACATGTTTGTTCACCCCCTCAAAGAACACTAACAGGTTAGTGAGACAAGATCTTCCCTTATAGAACCCATGCTGAGTCTGCCTTAATAGCTTTTGTCCAACTATGTGCCTACTAATTCTTTCCTTAATAATGGTTTCCACCAATTTACCTGGTATCGACGTCAGACTGGCCTGT
>NW_015175358.1:3328344-3339744 GCF_001447785.1 Gekko japonicus
CCCTGTTTCTCCTTGACCCTCATGCTCCCTGACAGCAGCGGGGCTGCCAGATCCAGAGTGGGACATATCTAACAAGTCCCCGAGAGTCTTTTCTGTGCGCCTAACTGACTGTCTCTGCTTCTCCAGGTCAGCCACCTTGGCCTCAAGGGAGCAAACACGTTCCCTGAGAACCAGGAGCTCCTTGCACCGAGCACACACCCAAGACTTCTGTCCAGTGGGCAGATAGTCATACATGTGACACTCCGTGCAAAACACTGGATAGCCCCCAACCCCCTGCTGGCATTCTGGCTTCATAATTCTTTTAAAATAAGTAAATATAATTCCCCTTTTAAAACCCTTTGTATTTATGTGGTTTTTCTTGTCGAAGTCAACTTACCTTACGGGGAAGACAAAGAGCCTAGGGCCTTGGCTTTCTGGCTCTTCTTGGGCTTCTTACAGAGTCCCTAGGCTAAGAGTCCCTAGGCTAAGAGCCACAGGCAAAAAGCCCTTTAGCTCGCCCTTCGGCTCGTGCCAGATGCTCATCGCTCTGTCAAGGTGCTTTCTTAAATACTATTACAGTCAATCACAGTCAAACAATGCCCTTTCCTCTCCCTCTCTCAAGCAGCCAGGACTCTGCAACAACTCTAAGCGCTTTCACACACTCCCAAACACAGTCCTCCCACACAATATCGTCAACTGAATCCCCTCAGCTGAAAGCAAGTAAAAAAACACTCAACCCTCTAGCAGCTCTGTCTCCTGCACCTGCTCAGAGCTCAGCTGGGTCTCCTCTGCCTCTGGCAACGTACTTCCTTAAATCTTACAAACTCCTTTCCCTTACCCTTCCCACAACAGACACCCTGTGAGGTAGGTGGGGCTGAGAGAGCTCTGATAGAAACTGTTTTTTTTCAAGAACAGCTCAGAACTGCGGCTTGCCCAAGGTCATCCAGCCAGGTGCAAGTGGAGGAGTGGGGAATCAAACCCGGTTCTCCAAGATTAGAGCCCGCACACTTAACCACTATACCAAACTGGTAGGGATCAGGGGCAGATAATGGTAGGTTGATGGTTGCCTGAGAAAGAGATATGGTTGCTGCCTCCAGGTTGGGAAATTCCTGGAGATTTGAGGGGTGGAATCTGGAGAGGGTGGGGTTTGTGGAGGTACAATGCCATAGACTTCACTCTCCAAACCAGCCATTTCCTCCTAGGAGACCATTGCTGCCAATCTCCAGGGGAGGGCTGGAGATCACTCAGAATCAAAACTGCTCTGCAGATGATAGAGATCAGTTCCCCTGGAGAAAACGGCTGCTCTGCAGGATGGACTCTGTCATTATACCCTGCTGAGGTAACTTCCCTCCTGCTTGGGTCCCCATTGCAGAGAAAGACTGTAGTTTTCCTAGGTAAAGGCTGCAGGTGGGGGGGAGAGATGGAAAGCTGAAGTCAGAGGGGCAGATAAAGGTAGGTTGCTGGTTGGCTGGAAGGAGATAGGGCTGCTACCTCCAAGACAGGTACAATGCCATAGACTCTACCTTCCCAACCAGCCATTTCCTCCTGGTGAACCATTATTTCCAATCTCCAGAGGAGGGCTGGAAATAACTCAGAATTACAATTGCTCTTCAAATGGCAGGGATCATCTCCCCTGGAGAAACCACTAAGCTCTGTGTCATCATACCCTGCTGAGGTTGTCACAGCTAATTGACACTGAGTGCCCAAGGTCAGGGCACCTGCCCAGAGCCTCTTTCTAAAGCTCGTTGCATTTATTTCCACAACGGGCTTTATTTCTAGTATACTATAATGCAGGGCAACAACTGAGTTTCTATAACATAAATAACATGAAGGGCTGAATTTTTTCACATAGAAACTTATATGGAGGCTGTACCATTCTGCAGCCTCCGTCACATACACTAAATGTTTCAAGGTTCCTAAAAACAATCCAGGAAGCCTCCTTAAACATGCAAAAATGCTTGGGTATACCCAGTGATTTTTTCAATTCCTCCTGCTTTCTACAGCCACCTTTAAAATCTTTTGCATACTGATTCTGAAGCTCCCTCAATTTTATTATTTGTAAAGGGATACAAAAGAGCAGTTGCTGTGGGGGGGAGGGAGATACAAATCCCCCTGTGTCACAGAGCTGGCCAAATAATTGTCTGGACTGTAGCCCTTCGGTGGCCTGACTTGATTTTATATTTCTTCTAACTTGCATGTTTGTGTGTAGCGAATTCATCACATCCAGAATAAATTGTAAAGCAGTTTTAAAGGTTGTTAATTCTCCTGAAGATTTTGTTTACTAACATATACTTAAATATACTTAAAATCATTAAATATACTTAAGAGCATACTTTTATAAGCTGTCTCTCAAACTAAAAAGCCAACCGAGGCAACTAACTGTAAAAATTATGTTTTCAATAGTAAAACTACACACAACTGTAAACAACTTACGCATAAAGCATCAAATACATTAAAAGCAGCAGCCCCACAATAACCCAATTTGGTTCCAAGTCCTTTCAGAAGAGAAATTTCTTCAACTGAGTCCAAAAGGCCTGCAGGGACAATATCACTCACATCTATAGAGGGAGGGATTTTATTGCATAAGAGCAAATCCGTAGACTGTTCCTTCTGAGGAACAAGTCAAACACCAGTTTC
Source organism: Gekko japonicus (assembly GCF_001447785.1). Taxonomy (NCBI): domain Eukaryota; kingdom Metazoa; phylum Chordata; class Lepidosauria; order Squamata; family Gekkonidae; genus Gekko; species Gekko japonicus. Next base: position 3,330,961 of record NW_015175358.1, read on the forward strand.
CACATGATCCCACAGTACTTCCATTTTATGTGGATTAAGATTAATCCAGTCCATTGACCCCAAGTACTGACTCAGATAGATTTGCCAATCTTCGGGGGGAGGGGGGTTGGAGATCTTCTGGAATTACATCTGATCTCCACACAACAGAGATCAGTTCCCCTAAAGAAAATGGCTGATTTGGACGGTGGACTCTAAGGCATTATACCCTGCTGATGTCTCACCCTTCCCCAAAACCCACTCTCTGCAGGCTCCACCCCCAAATCACCAGGAATTTCCCAACAGGGAGCTAGCAACCCAACAGGGAGCTAGCAACCTTCACCACCTGACGAAAGTTAGATAGAAAGGAGAAATAGAGCTGTGTGCAGCGATTAACATATTGATGGACTGAAACTGCTGCCCTGACATGAAGCGTGACCAAGAGAATCTGGACCAAAACACCCTGAAAACTTTGTTTTCAAGCTTCTACAACTCCATATACTTAATCTTCACCAAGCTTGATGAGGCAAATTGCTCTGTGGTATTTCACTCTCTCCCATCCCCTATATTTTTGTTTGTGAATTCCAATGTATACTCTGATACGGCTGGGGTCATTTTATCCTAATTGCACACAAAAAGTGAAGCAGCAGACAAAATTTAGGATGCTAATAAAATCTATATCCTCTTAATTTTCTCCCCAGTTCTTTCTTTCTTTCTCCCCTGTTCTTGTACTGCCAATGGAAAATAATTAAGGGTTGACTTTTTCTTTTTGGCAGCTGTGTGCCTAAAGCAGCCCTTAATTTTTTTCCTGACTTACTTTGGGGCCTACTCATTTATTTTAAAAATGTCTCTGTCACCTCCCCTGAGAACCTGCTTGAGGCGGCTTACAAAGTAAGACATAAAGCACCATAAAAGTCATTAATAATTAATAAACGATTACAAACCCAGCAAGAGCATAAAAACAGCATAAAGCAGTATTTTAAGTGTTTAATAAAACAGAAGCTAAGGAGACTGTAAAAATGATTTTAAAAGATCAACCCCTTAATTAAAAGCGTGAGTAAAAAGAAACATTTTAGTGCCTAAAGGAAAACTGTTACAAGTGATCTCCAAGTGACGGAGATGAGTTCACCTGGAGAAAATGGCTGCTTTGGAAGTTGGACTCTACGGCATTTTAGCCCATTGAGGTCCCTCCCTCTCCAAACCCTGCCCTCCTCAGACGCCACCCCCAAAATATCCAGGTATTTCCCAATCCAGAGCTGGCAACCCTACCTACCAGATTAGGTAATCACTTTTTTAAAGTACTTTGCATGAGTATGTGGCTGCTGGAGAATGCTTTTGTAATTTGCAAAAGGTATGTTCCTTAGCTTTTCTGTTATGTATTAATATGGAGCCCGAAAGCATATTTGTGCAAGACCTCCATCAGCTACTGGTTTGGTACATTAGCACCAAATCAGAAGCACATGTAGTAGGCAGAGCAGAAATTTCCTCTCCCCCACACACATTGTTAATCGTATTATACAGTGTGAATACAACAAGCTGGCCTTGGGACCTTTCCCACCCACAGCTGAATATCTAGAACAGGTAAAAGATTGCAGAGACTGAGATTCCAGGTGTTTGCAAATTGTATGGCTCAGATACATTTGCAAAACCAGTCCTCTTCAGACCCATCATCACAGAGAAGCAGTTTGCACTAATATAGTTGCATTTCCTTTGCGGATTTAGAGCACGATCAGACAGCAACATCTGCCTTCCGTGCCCAGTTGTCGGCAGCCTGCTATGTCTCACTTTGGAAGCGGAGTAATCGGGCACTGTGGAAAGTCCAGTATTCAGGGATGCCAGCACTTCCACTCTGTGTTGTTGGGTGTCTGAACTCCCCTCTTACAAACTCAAGCTGTTTGGGAAATCTGAACCTTCCCTTCCATTTCCACCTCCTTTTTTGGGGGGGGGGGATAAGGTAGCAATGTCACATAAGCACATAATCGCTCCTGGCATTGTCAATCACCTCAGCCAAGTAGTCATTCTGGATCGGGAGTCCCCGGGGTAGTTGTTTTCAAGAGACAAATACCCCCAAACCCCTCTCTCCTGTTTCTGTGTCAGAGTCTGAGAGCGTCCCATGATTGACACAAGGGTAAATGCACTGACATCAATAGGACTATTCACATGTAAATCTGCACTCCCCCACCATGTATTCCACGGAAGAGAGGCAAAGAGAAGGAGGCTGAAAGGGGCCAAAGTACTTGGCAGAGAGATTGTGGAGCTGTCAAAAAGAAGCCAGAGCTTCTGATACATACTTATGCGCATGGGTGAAAGAAGAGGGAAAAAAAACTGCTGCAGCAATCTGAATGATGGACCGTTGGGCGAGCACGCAGTGAAGCTGGTTCAGGGTGGGATGTCTGATCAAAACTTCTTGCAACTATTTAAACCACCACAAATAGAGGTGCAGACAGATCGCGCCAAGCCTCCAGTGTGACCACAGCCTGAGTGAGCTAAGTATCACAATCCCGTGGCAAATGTACCAGGCTAGAAGATCTAACTATTCTAAAACCCTTGACATCTGCTTCAATAAGGCATGATGAGATGTGCATTTGATCTCATCCCCCTCTCTGAAAGTTTGTTAAATCTACAAAGCTAGAAGCATTTGGTCTTTTTTTTTAAGAAATGGAAAAAACAATCAGCTTTTTTATTCCTTCTATGAACACCCTCTTTCTGTATCACTCTCCCCAAACATTTGATGGTGTCTGTTTAGCACCGTGTAGCCATGTAGCTGATCTCAGAGGAAGCTTGCATAATGTGGTAGAATCTAGCACCTCCCCCAGGGTGCCCAGCTGCTGCAGAAGCAATTTCACAGCTCATCATCCATTATGAGATTAAAATAATTTTTTCCTCCCGTGAAGTATTAATAAATTGTGCAGGCAGCCCAGAGTTAGTGCCATTTACACAAATGGTAGTGAATCACCCACCTAGTTATTTCTTAATGGATTGTGTCTCTGCAGTTCTCCTTATCCTGTAATTTAAGAAACTAAATTTACAAACCATTGCAGATCGGTGTTTGTTTACATCCAATTTCCCTGTACTACCACAAGGTGGCTCTTACTGTAGGGGGAATGGGCTAGACAGCAGCACACAGATAGGCTTATACATAGAGAATAGATGATTTAGCAGATTCCCACCATCAGTAAATAAATCCATGGCACTTACTTTACAACGACACCAAAACATTCATGTCAATCGATAAGAAGAGGGGAAATGCACTTATAAAATGAAGACCAAGTCCATGTTCAAATCCCTTGCAGAATTCACTTACATTCCCTTCTGGGGGCAAAACTCACTGAAGCAGCACTGATAAAATATAGGCTCCTTTGAACATACAGGGAAGATACAAAGCTTGAGTCAGAGCTCTGCTAATGAGTCTGAGAACGTCTCTTTTTTGTTATGAAAGCATGGATGCTTAATGTTTTAACTTTTACCAGTTAATTCCTCCAGCAAATAATGCTTTATTTTACACGACTTTTTATAATAACCCTCGCTTTAATAAGTGTTAAGAGGTGCTGACAAAAAATAATAATGTGTGCTCGTTTGTTTGCGTTAGGAGTATGACAGATCCAATGTAACCGTAACAGAAGCACCCCAACAGTGGCTATCAAATGGTTGAATGTAAGTTTGAAATATTAGGAAAATGCTGGAGAGAACAAATGAATCTACATTTTAATGGTTCTATGAGATTTTTTAAAAAGAACAAACTCTTTGCAATTAAAAAAACCCAATGAAGGTGCAATTCCACCTCAATCTCAATGGACCTTTGAGAATGCTGAACTCGTCCTGAACAGGCCATGTGTAGCCAACTCTCCTTTACCCACACACAGCACTCCTGCTCTTAGGAATCTACAATTTTCCTACTGTTAGATCACCAACTGAACTTATATAGCCAAAGTATTCATTACCACTGCATGTATATCAATGTGGAACATGTCTGCATTAGTGCAACAAATAACCTATTAGAATGCATCAATGCTATCAACACCAAACAGGTGACCAGGCCTTCTCCTGCCTACCTGTGTCATTTTAATAGCTTGCCAATATTTTGGTTGAACTCTCCCTTCCTTGGCTCAAGAGAATGCTTATGATGATTAATGAAAAATGTCTCCTCCTCCATCCAGAGGGTTTTTTTCCTATCCATGCTCTTCTAGTACAAAGGAATGGGAAATCACACTATATAGCCACAGTTAGTACAACGTTAATAAAAGGGCACAATGTCGAGATGAAAGTGCATATTTGGAAATGCCGTTTGCCAATGCAAAAATATATTCTGAATGGGCACAAATTTGAGATGGTTTTCTTGGATGAGACAAATTATCTATACCCATTTTAATCTGGTCCCTATCCTGTTTAGGAACTGAAACCTCCTTGATCATGAGAGAGATCAAGAGAGAGATCTTAGAGTTGTAGTAGATAAATCACTAAAAATGTCGAGACTAGGGATGTGTCAGACCCCTTTCGGGCATTCGGACCCCTTTCAGGCTGCTGCAGGCCGATTCAGATTTTCTGATCTGAATCAGCTTGCCGCCAAATTGTCACCAAATTTCGGCAGCAATTCAACCCCATTATATCCTATGGGCCATTGAAGTCAATTGCGAAAACATAGGATATATTCTGGGGGCTAGAGGAGAGGGGGCTTGAGGGAGAGGCTCCAAACTCGCGGGGTAGCTGCTGGAGCCTCTCCCCAAGATACCAACCAGGTTTGAAGAACATTGGACCAGGGGGTCCAATTCTACGGGCCCTCAAACAGGTTGCCCCCATCCCCTCCATTGTTCTCCATGGTGAGGAAAAAGTAACTTTCCCCCCACCATCTACATCTCTTTACCTGGCACCTATTATTTTCTATTTTAAGCCCTGAGTGTTTGTAAAGTGCCATCTAGTCACAACCAACTTATGGCAATCCCAGCAAGGGTTTTTCAAGGTAAGTGAGAAGCAGAGGTGGTTTGCCATTGCCTTCCTCAGCCGAGTCTTCCTGGATGGTCTGCCTTCCAAGTACTGACCCTACTTCCAAGATCTGAGGAGACCGGGCTATACCATGCAGCCTTCCCTCCAGGGTGTCAGCAAGCTGCCATTCTGTTTTCTGTGACCTCTGTGTACATATTCTTTCCCTGTTGCACCCGGCTTGGTTTCTATCATCCTACTCCTGCGTTGGAATGCAAAAGATAACTGCTGGAGGTTGTGTGGGGGAGAAGATGCTGTAATGCTTGGCTATTGCTTTTCCCATGACTACTGCACCTGTGTTATGTCTAATATCCTGCCTGGTTCCCATGGACTGGGCGCGCAACCGTTCCATTAGCCCGCCAGCGGGAAAGTTATTCATTGGACCTGTATCTCTTTGAAGTTCCTTTATTATGCTTGATCTAACTGTGTATCCCCAGTTCTAACAAAGAACGTGTTTGAGTATGTCGTCAACGCTTTGAAATAAATTTTGCTTTTCTTAAAACGTGGATTTATTCTCGATGCTTGGGGATCCAACATATTGTTAGAACTCTCTTTTTCCTATCGTTCCGAATCTGGCGAGATCATGAGCGGAATTGAGGGAAACCTACCTACCACGGAGGGGGACTCTGGATCGGTCCCACAAACCTCCGCGTCTTTGGTGTTCACGACTGCAGCCTCGTTGGAGGGTGCCGTGGGGGGAGCGATTCCCCGCCTGCCTGCACATCTGTCTTGGCCGCCTCCGACCCCTTCGCAATGGGGTCCGCGGAAGACTCACCAGCAGGATGATTGGACTATGTACAACACCCAGGGCACCCGTGAGGTGTACTCCCGTCGGGGGAGCGGAGTGCCCTTTATCAGAATAGGCACATAGAAGTGCAACCTTGTTTATTCTCCAGGTAGTGCTTAGAGACAGCTGCTTGACAATTCTGAACACTTCTAATGAGGTCCCATAGGTTTCCATCTTGACTTCCATTTTACTTAAACATCTGCATAAAATGGTTTGGAGAGGAACCATCTTGAGATTTGGATATGTGGGTGACATCTGTTTTGTCCTTTCCTTTTTAAGCTAACTCAGTTGAGACAGTGGTTGCTCTGAATAAGTACTTGGAGGTAATATTGGGCTGGATGAAAGTTCTAAGCATTTCTGGCTTTCAATGCATTCCCAGGCACAATTCAAAGAGGTGTTGTCATTTTTAAGGTGAAAGTCTTACACAGCTTGAATACCACAAGCTCCCACACAAATATGCACAGCTATTGACATCTTTAGTGAAGGCCCTATTTGGTATAAGGCCTTGTTGAAGTGGCTACCAGAGACACAGTCTTTCTATTGTGGCTTCTATTTGTGGAATTTCCCTGCTGCATCTCTTTACCTGGCACCTATTCTTTTCTATTTTAAGCCCTGAGCGTTTGTAACGTGCCATCTAGTCACAACCAATTTATGGCAATCCCAGCAAGGGTTTTTCAAGGTAAGTGAGAAGCAGAGGTGGTTTGCCATTGCCTTCCTCAGCAGAGTCTTCCTGGATGGTCTGCCTTCCACGTACTGACCCTACTTCCAAGATCTGATGAGATCGGGCTATACCATGCAGCCTTCCCTCCAGGGAAGGCATTTTTGTTCTGCAGGATCGGGGTGCCTTTTCCTTCTATCTCTTTTTCTTACCTTCTGGTTCTTTTTATTATGTCATATTGCTTTAATTGCTGTATATTGCTTTTATGCCATTCAAGGCCATGTGCTTTCCTGCAACTTGATGGGCAAAGGTCAATTTGAATTAGGCTGTGCACAAACAGCAGCAGAGATCAGCTTCCAGAAGTTTGGCAAAATTTGTTTCAGCAGCTGTAACCACAGGAATGACTGTTGTTCTCCTAGTAGTGGTGACATGCTGTACTAGGTTAAGAGAAATTCAAATCCCCACCCTGCCATGGGGATCCCCGGTTGCTGTGAGGATAAAACTGGGGGAGGGAGGGGGAACCAAGTACACTGCCCTGAAGAACAGACGGACAGAAAACCAACTCAACAAATTATTGACTTTTCTCCATACAAGTATCAGCACAAACAAATCCCTGGGCTTTTCATGTTTAAAGTACCCTGTCCCGATGTGAGAACTAGAACCGTACATGAGGCTTTGAAAAGTGTTGAGCATATAGGTTTCAGCTTCCACACCCTGTTTCTTTACCCTCTGTCTGTAACCCTGAACACAAAATGGAAGCTTGGTCATATTGTAATGTTCCATTCTGATTAGTCAGTGGGAGTAGCAAGGAAGGCTTAACACCTCGTCTCTGGTCTTCTCTCTCTCTCTTTTTCTCTCTCTCAGCCACACACAAACACACAAAGGAGAGTGACTTATCATGCAGAGAGACAATCATGCAGTGTCTCCATGAGACATTTAAGCACTGAAGTAGAAATCATAACTGGACAGTCTGAAGTTTCCACTTTTTTTCCTTTTCCCTTTCTTCCCCCCTCCCCATGTGGCAGGCAAGGAAGCAAGTGTGTGTTTTTTTTTGTTAAACCAGACTAGCAGACTCACTTTATGGTACACGCATATTCACAATGACCACTTTCCCTCCATTCCTCCTCCTTTCAGTAGAGAACGGAGGCCGAACATGTCTAGAGTCCAGACAGAACATTCAGAGGAAGTGTTCTTGGCCTTTAAATTTCTGAGCAAAAGAGGTATGACAAGCCCTTTGGTGGAGTTTGCTAACAGCAGCAGCTGAGAGCCTGTTCACAGGTGATAAATGGATGCGGAATTCCTAGTTGCAGCCTTGGCCTTTTGGAACAGATTCTTCTGATATCCACTGGTCTTTAGGAGACAGATAACACTGGCACTTTTTTTGGATACAAGAGGACAGTGGCTCCCTATTTCGCTGCCAGCAAGGAGGACAAATATGGTAAGGTTTAAAGAAGAAAGCCAACAGTTGGCCAAAGAGCACGAGCCCACCAAACACAACTTGTTGCAAATAGCCAACAGTCACACATGATCATTGTAACAGAAAATCCAAATGAAAGACTATCAGCAGCATATCAAGAATAGTCATATTCAGTTTTTGGTGCTTGACATTTAAACCTTACAGCATCATCTACTTGAAGAGCTTTCTGAGTTTTATTCCGCTGCTTCCTTCTTCTGATCTAGGTAAGTATGATTAATTTATTTCCGAAATACATTATAATTTTCCTCCCCAATACGTAGATTCTCAGTTGCCTTCTTTAATTGGCCTCTTTTCCCAGAGAAACAGACTAAATTACTCAAGTGGTATTTGCCTGTTACCTAGTGGTGCTCGCAAAATCACATAAAGGCCCCATTATTTGCATGAGCATATGTGTTTATTGTACAACACTTTAAACAGGTTGTTCACTACCGGCTCATGCAAATATGGTGCCTTTACTCACACATAATTGAAAGTGGATTAACTTTAGGGCTCAGCATTCCTACAAATGAACAATCAATCTACTTCTGTAGAATAAGACCTCCTTTCAGCTACAAATAATGCTCCTTGGTATGCAAGGTATGACTTTTAGTTTCTTATGAAGGATCCTTAAGGTTCCTAACAGCCCAAAACATGGAGATCCCATGACAGTAGAGCTGAGATCATGTCTAAAAGAATGCTCAAAATGAGAACAGCCACATTCTCTGCTGCAGCAGATTTTATGGATCCAAAGGGGACTGAGTACCTGAGCAAAAGAACATGTTCAGAGGGTTGCCAGCTGTGGGTTGGAAAATACTTGGAGATTTGGGGGGTGGAGCCTGAAGAGGACAGGGTTTGGGGAGGGGAGTTTAATGCTATAGAGGCCACCTTCCAAAGCAGCCATTTTCTCCAGGGGAACTAATTTCTGTTGCT
>NW_015175358.1:3342111-3352027 GCF_001447785.1 Gekko japonicus
CTGTTTTCTGTGACCTCTGTGTACATATTCTTTCCCTGTTGCACCCGGCTTGGTTTCTATCATCCTACTCCTGCGTTGGAATGCAAAAGATAACTGCTGGAGGTTGTGTGGGGGAGAAGATGCTGTAATGCTTGGCTATTGCTTTTCCCATGACTACTGCACCTGTGTTATGTCTAATATCCTGCCTGGTTCCCATGGACTGGGCGCGCAACCGTTCCATTAGCCCGCCAGCGGGAAAGTTATTCATTGGACCTGTATCTCTTTGAAGTTCCAAAAAAAAGCTTGATCTAACTGTGTATCCCCAGTTCTAACAAAGAACGTGTTTGAGTATGTCGTCAACGCTTTGAAATAAATTTTGCTTTTCTTAAAACGTGGATTTATTCTCGATGCTTGGGGATCCAACACAGGGAAGGCATTTTTATTCTGCAGGATCGGGGTGCCTTTTCCTTCTATCTCTTTTTCTTACCTTTTGGTTCTTTTTATTATGTCATATTGCTTTAATTGCTGTATATTGCTTTTATGCCATTCAAGGCCATGTGCTTTCCTGCAACTTGATGGGCAAAGGTCAATTTGAATTAGGCTGTGCACAAACAGCAGCAGAGATCAGCTTCCAGAAGTTTGGCAAAATTTGTTTCAGCAGCTGTAACCACAGGAATGACTGTTGTTCTCCTAGTAGTGGTGACATGCTGTACTAGGTTAAGAGAAATTCAAATCCCCACCCTGCCATGGGGATCCCCGGTTGCTGTGAGGATAAAATTGGGGGAGGGAGGGGGACCCAAGTACACTGCCCTGAAGAACAGACGGACAAAAAACCAACTCAACAAATTGTTGACTTTTCTCCATGCCAGTATCAGCACAAACAAACCTCTGGGCTTTTCATGTTTAAAGTACCCTGCCCCGATGTGAGAACTAGAACCGTACATGAGGCTTTGAAAAGTGTTGAGCATATAGGTTTCAGCTTCCACACCCTGTTTCTTTACCCTCTGTCTGTAACCCTGAACACAAAATGGAAGCTTGGTCATATTGTAATGTTCCATTCTGATTAGTCAGTGGGAGTAGCAAGGAAGGCTTAACACCTCATCTCTGGTCTTCTCTCTCTCTCTTTTTCTCTCTCTCAGCCACACACAAACACACAAAGGAGAGTGACTTATCATGCAGAGAGACAATCATGCAGTGTCTCCATGAGACATTTAAGCACTGAAGTAGAAATCATAACTGGACAGTCTGAAGTTTCCACTTTTTTTCCTTTTCCCTTTCTTCCCCCCTCCCCATGTGGCAGGCAAGGAAGCAAGTGTGTGTTTTTCTTTGTTAAACCAGACTAGCAGACTCACTTTATGGTACACGCATATTCACAATGACCACTTTCCCTCCATTCCTCCTCCTTTCAGTAGAGAACGGAGGCCGAACATGTCTAGAGTCCAGACAGAACATTCAGAGGAAGTGTTCTTGGCCTTTAAATTTCTGAGCAAAAGAGGTATGACAAGCCCTTTGGTGGAGTTTGCTAACAGCAGCAGCTGAGAGCCTGTTCACAGGTGATAAATGGATGCGGAATTCCTAGTTGCAGCCTTGGCCTTTTGGAACAGATTCTTCTGATATCCACTGGTCTTTAGGAGACAGATAACACTGGCACTTTTTTTGGATACAAGAGGACAGTGGCTCCCTATTTCGCTGCCAGCAAGGAGGACAAATATGGTAAGGTTTAAAGAAGAAAGCCAACAGTTGGCCAAAGAGCACGAGCCCACCAAACACAACTTGTTGCAAATAGCCAACAGTCACACATGATCATTGTAACAGAAAATCCAAATGAAAGACTATCAGCAGCATATCAAGAATAGTCATATTCAGTTTTTGGTGCTTGACATTTAAACCTTACAGCATCATCTACTTGAAGAGCTTTCTGAGTTTTATTCCGCTGCTTCCTTCTTCTGATCTAGGTAAGTATGATTAATTTATTTCCGAAATACATTATAATTTTCCTCCCCAATACGTAGATTCTCAGTTGCCTTCTTTAATTGGCCTCTTTTCCCAGAGAAACAGACTAAATTACTCAAGTGGTATTTGCCTGTTACCTAGTGGTGCTCGCAAAATCACATAAAGGCCCCATTATTTGCATGAGCATATGTGTTTATTGTACAACACTTTAAACAGGTTGTTCACTACCGGCTCATGCAAATATGGTGCCTTTACTCACACATAATTGAAAGTGGATTAACTTTAGGGCTCAGCATTCCTACAAATGAACAATCAATCTACTTCTGTAGAATAAGACCTCCTTTCAGCTACAAATAATGCTCCTTGGTATGCAAGGTATGACTTTTAGTTTCTTATGAAGGATCCTTAAGGTTCCTAACAGCCCAAAACATGGAGATCCCATGACAGTAGAGCTGAGATCATGTCTAAAAGAATGCTCAAAATGAGAACAGCCACATTCCTGTAGAATAAGACCTCCTTTCAGCTACAAATAATGCTCCTTGGTATGCAAGGTATGACTTTTAGTTTCTTATGAAGGATCCTTAAGGTTCCTAACAGCCCAAAACATGGAGATCCCATGACAGTAGAGCTGAGATCATGTCTAAAAGAATGCTCAAAATGAGAACAGCCACATTCTCTGCTGCAGCAGATTTTATGGATCCAAAGGGGACTGAGTACCTGAGCAAAAGAACATGTTCAGAGGGTTGCCAGCTGTGGGTTGGAAAATACTTGGAGATTTGGGGGGTGGAGCCTGAAGAGGACAGGGTTTGGGGAGGGGAGTTTAATGCTATAGAGGCCACCTTCCAAAGCAGCCATTTTCTCCAGGGGAACTAATTTCTGTTGCTTTCAGCACTGAAGTAGAAATCATAACTGGACAGTCTGAAGTTTCCACTTTTTTTCCTTTTCCCTTTCTTCCCCCCTCCCCATGTGGCAGGCAAGGAAGCAAGTGTGTGTTTTTCTTTGTTAAACCAGACTAGCAGACTCACTTTATGGTACACGCATATTCACAATGACCACTTTCCCTCCATTCCTCCTCCTTTCAGTAGAGAACGGAGGCCGAACATGTCTAGAGTCCAGACAGAACATTCAGAGGAAGTGTTCTTGGCCTTTAAATTTCTGAGCAAAAGAGGTATGACAAGCCCTTTGGTGGAGTTTGCTAACAGCAGCAGCTGAGAGCCTGTTCACAGGTGATAAATGGATGCGGAATTCCTAGTTGCAGCCTTGGCCTTTTGGAACAGATTCTTCTGATATCCACTGGTCTTTAGGAGACAGATAACACTGGCACTTTTTTTGGATACAAGAGGACAGTGGCTCCCTATTTCGCTGCCAGCAAGGAGGACAAATATGGTAAGGTTTAAAGAAGAAAGCCAACAGTTGGCCAAAGAGCACGAGCCCACCAAACACAACTTGTTGCAAATAGCCAACAGTCACACATGATCATTGTAACAGAAAATCCAAATGAAAGACTATCAGCAGCATATCAAGAATAGTCATATTCAGTTTTTGGTGCTTGACATTTAAACCTTACAGCAACATCTACTTGAAGAGCTTTCTGAGTTTTATTCCGCTGCTTCCTTCTTCTGATCTAGGTAAGTATGATTAATTTATTTCCGAAATACATTATAATTTTCCTCCCCAATACGTAGATTCTCAGTTGCCTTCTTTAATTGGCCTCTTTTCCCAGAGAAACAGACTAAATTACTCAAGTGGTATTTGCCTGTTACCTAGTGGTGCTCGCAAAATCACATAAAGGCCCCATTATTTGCATGAGCATATGTGTTTATTGTACAACACTTTAAACAGGTTGTTCACTACCGGCTCATGCAAATATGGTGCCTTTACTCACACATAATTGAAAGTGGATTAACTTTAGGGCTCAGCATTCCTACAAATGAACAATCAATCTACTTCTGTAGAATAAGACCTCCTTTCAGCTACAAATAATGCTCCTTGGTATGCAAGGTATGACTTTTAGTTTCTTATGAAGGATCCTTAAGGTTCCTAACAGCCCAAAACATGGAGATCCCATGACAGTAGAGCTGAGATCATGTCTAAAAGAATGCTCAAAATGAGAACAGCCACATTCTCTGCTGCAGCAGATTTTATGGATCCAAAGGGGACTGAGTACCTGAGCAAAAGAACATGTTCAGAGGGTTGCCAGCTGTGGGTTGGAAAATACTTGGAGATTTGGGGGGTGGAGCCTGAAGAGGACAGGGTTTGGGGAGGGGAGGCAGCAGATTTTATGGATCCAAAGGGGACTGAGTACCTGAGCAAAAGAACATGTTCAGCGGGTTGCCAGCTGTGGGTTGGAAAATACTTGGAGATTTGGGGGGTGGAGCCTGAAGAGGACAGGGTTTGGGGAGGGGAGGATAATGCCATAGAGGACACCTTCCAAAGCAGCCATTTTCTCCAGGGGAACTAATTTCTGTTGCTTGAAGAGCAGTTGTAATGTCAGAAGATCTCCAGCCACCACCTGTAGGCTGGGAACCCTACATGTGCATGGATACGTGTGTGTGTGCCAGGTTTTCCAAGTGCATGGCTTGCAAAGGGAGGTGTGAGAGAATCAAAGGGAATACCATGCATAAGTCACAGCCTTTGTTAAGGATGGTGGCACCTTTCAGAGAAGGTCCATAATTCATAAGTCCAGTGTTACCTTCCCAAGATTATTCTACTGCAGAGTGGTGCATTTCTTTGTTTCTGTGTGGGATTCCAAAATGGTAAAATAGAGAGGAAAAAACGAATCTTAGTTCATGTTAACCAAAGTCTTTGATGTGTGGATTAAACAGACTATTGGGAATGGATGACAGACAGAATTAGAACAAAGATGAATTTATTTGGCCATTATTATAGTTCTCACTGTTTATCTCTCTCAGAAAAAAAAGAAACAAAAGAAAAGTACGAAAGAATAAACATACACTTCCTTCTCTGAGCAACCTCTGTCAAATGCGTATTGCCCTCCTTTGTATAATAAGGGATGGGATTTATCATTGCTATAGGAGCAAAAGTAAACATAGCACAGCTGTGCCTCCCAAATGGCTAGCCAAAAGCTTTACATTATTCACAAAGAAACACCTCATGCTAAATTTAATTACCATTTACAAAATCAAGATCAACTCGCATTGCTCTTACACAAATAATACACGGAAAATGCTCTTTGGAGTCTTGTCAGCACTATCCCAGAACACAGAAGCATCCTATTTCCATGCTTCATAGGCAGAGTCACAGGGAAAATGTTCAATCTTTAATCACTACATGAGGATATGCTTTGTTTATAAGCCATCTGAAGTTCTTTAAATAAATGTACTGAACTGTCTTTCAGAGACTAATGGCTCTCCCCAACCACCCCCACCACCCCCACTTCTTCACCCATTCCGTAAACTTCCAGGGATATCTTTATTGTTATTTCTGATTTTGGAGAAAAGTAACATTTCCTGAGATTCAATTTCACTCATAATTGTTGGAAGGAAACTAAATTGTCCACTGTAAACAGTCACTGTATTGTGTGAAAAAAAGCTTTATTATAGCCCTCTGGGAATGCTAATAAAATTTCCAGTGCAAGTTGTACTTTTTTTTTCTTTTTTAAAGTTTGCTCCTTTCTCTTACAAGCCTATTAAAATCAGTTCAAACATTTTTGTAGACCCTATATGAGAACTCTCCATACATACACAGTTATATTTTAACAATCAATTACAGCCTTTACCTCCCTTTTCTTCTGCAGCTTTCTATTACTGAAAATGAAAATGGCTATTCCATTTGCTTGAGTGCATGCTTAAAGTCAATGACAAAAAAACTCATTAGTTTAGTCTGACAAATGCAATACAGTTCAACTACATATTTTTTCCCCATTTTATTCCACAGCTGCAAAATGGATGCTAAATTGCATCAGACTGGAATGAAAACTATGGTCTCAGAAATTTTCTTTTTTTCTTTTAGGGATCTTACATTTAATTCAGAATTCATGAATCATTTTCCAGTAATACTACTATAATTATTCTTAAACTGTTATGTTTGAAGGTTTAATATGAAATCCTCGCAGAAAGTCCTTTTTCACTTTGATAGCCTGTAATCTTCATGGTAATCAGATCAGTTGGTTCCCTAACAACAGCAGCTAGGAAAAAAATGCAATTTAATATGAATCCCTCACTCTTCACTCAGATTTTAATTAAAGTAATAAAAACCAAGTCATATTTTGCCCTTTACAATGTATACAAATTTGAATTATATGTCAACAAAGCAGACTTTTTAATGATTGGTGAAGGGTTCATAACTAAAAGATAAACTCGACAATTTTTAAAGGTTTTTTCTCTCTCATGAAAATAGACCTTACCTACTCTAGTCTAACTGAGAAGACAGCTAAACATTAAACCCATGACTCCGTCCTGAAGCATCCTCAATACAGGAGCACTATCTGAAGAGACAGCTTTAATTGGTGCAGGATGCAGTTACATAGCCTTCAAAACCGGCAAAATGTGAACAGTATCTGGGTACAAGATGCAACAGTTACACAACTGCTTTAGCCTTGACCTGGATAGACCAGGCTAGCCCCATCTTATCAGCTCTTGGAAGCTAAGCAGGGTCAACCCTGGTTAGTACTTGGATGAGAGACCACCAAGGAAGTGATTTGCCCATTCAAAACGAAAAATCCATTTCTCCTGGAACAAAACAAACAAACAAACCTACAGAGGAAAACACAGAACAACATCCACTTATGTGAATCTTGTTTAACATCAGCGGCGTGGGACAGCAAGCACCATGCTGATGGCCTCAATTGTACTTTGCAATACAAGTTATGACATCAAAAGTTATCAAAAGAGAACATGTGCAAGTGCTCAATACTGCTACCAAGACAGTGTGTGAATATGAAATGAGAAATCCAGATGTTCAGTTCAAAGCATGCCCCTACTACATGTTAGACTGGTCTCATAGGAGTCCTTTTGCAAAGGCTAACTGTAACTGATGAAAAGTTGCCTTGCTACAGGGGAGTAGGCTTTCTGGGTGCAGGGGCAGAGAAACACATGGACGCATATATGGCTGTTTCATACTGGGTCAGGCCACTGATCTATCAAGGTCAGTATTGTCTGGCCTGACTGGCTGCATCTCTCCAGGGTCTCAGACAGAGGTCTTTCACATCACTCCAATTCCTGATCCTTTTAACTAGAATAGCCAGGGACTGAACCTGGGGCCTTCTGCATGCAAAACAGATACTCTACCAGCAAGCCACAACCCCTCCAAGTACTGAGTTGTGAGTCTTAGTTTCTCTCTGTGTGTGTTTCTAGGCAGAGAGTTATATATAACATTTAAAATGACACATGGTCATATTCACACTGATGGAGACAAGAAGTGAGAGCAAGAAGGGAGGGCTCAATCTGAAATAAAGGGGTGTGTGTGTCTAAATGACTAGTCCCCATGCAAGTTGTGGGAAAGACTTACTTTTAGCCCCAGTTTCATCTACTCAGTGGTGTAATAAACTTTAACGGGGACTTCCCTACGCTGTAGCATGAGTTTAGCCAGTTATTCAGCTCACATGAATCAACTCTCTTTTCAGGTTTAATGTTGTAGTCAAAGTCACAATGTGCAGCAGATACCAGAGGCTGCAGAAGGCACTACATCACAGTATGGCCACATTGGATATTGTAAAATCTCAAAAATGAAAAGATTCATCCAAAGAAGTTGAATGAAAAAAGTAAGGAGGGTTAAATTTCTTCAGGGTGCTTTAACTATGCAGCAGATAGAATGCATATCACAGATTAGAAAGGATGCTGTCAAAACTAAGAGGACACCAACATAGTTAGTCAGCAGAGTCAAGGAAACCATAAAATGCAGGATGTGTTCTTCTAAAAAGTGGAAGTCTTAACCAAACAAGAAAAACAAGAAGGAGCACAGGCTCTGGCAAAATAAAAAGCTGTCAATAAGAGGCAAGTTAAGTGAGAATTTGAGGAGCAAATTGCTAAAAAGATTTAAGACAACAAAATATTTATTTAAATATGTCCAAAATAGTGGCCAGGGCAGTAACTGGGCCAGGAGAAAACAAAGGAGTGGAAGAATTGCTAAAGAAAGTCAGGAAGATTCCAGAAAAGCTGAATAAATTATTTTTGCCTGTCTTTTTCCCCCTTCAATTTATACTTTCATTATTTTTGAAGAAGCAAACAAACAACAAGGTGATGTACATAAGCAAAAATAAGGCATGAAATAGCAAACATGAGTTGTGCAACGCAACCGCAAGACATATAGGGGGTTACATGCTCCAGAAGCACTATTCTCAGGGAGAGTACTGAAGAACTTCCCTTCTTTTTGATGCACTTCTTCACACAGAATGCTCAATGCTGGAGATACAAAGCAATATATCTAGTTCTCAATGGGTGCGTTCAGACACGCCATTTGATCTGGTGTTGTGACAGTCGAGCAACAGATTTTATATGTACAATCACACAGTCAACATCTGCCTCCTGTCCCCAGCCGCTGGTTTCCGGCTCAAAACCCCAATAACCCGGAGTATTTTGTTACCAGGTACCAAAGTGGTGTTTTCTCAGCTCTCCTGTTTAAAGCTGCAGTTTCCCCTGTGTGGTCGCTCCTCCGGTGTCAAGCCACTTCCGATTATTTAAAACCCTTCCCCGCTCGGAAGCCCGAGGCTTCCGCTTTTCGGCCGCCATTTTTTGGGTGCATCGGCGGTATGTGCATAAGCGGAGCACTAGTTTTGAGCTCGGGATCCCAAAGAGGCCAGTTTTGGGTGAAAAGTTTAAAGGGAACTCTTCTGTCAAAGCAGTGAAATCACGGTGCTCCGCAGAACTGTCAAGCGAAATCCATGACATGCCCTAGTGTCTCTGCGCATGCGCGAGGATAAAGTTTTTCAATTCCACGGATGAACAGTTATGTGCATGCACAAACTGAGGGGGGGGGAATACCCCGGCACATGCTCCCGTGTGATCGCGATTGTCCAGCGTAAAAATAATCGCGTCAGAACCGGACCAGTTGAAACCGCTTTCAGCACGCCGTCTGAATGCACCCAATGTGACCAAACCCCATGGATACTTAAATCTGGAAACTGGAACCTTGAACAGACAAGACAGATCTTACTACAAACCTGAGAACAGCCCCAGGTTTGCAGAAAACTCTGAAATCTTTTTTTTAAAAAAACTAACATTGTAGGGTTACACACACACCCCAATAATACAAACAGTACCTGTAGCCTTCAATAACAAATGCTCTCTGTGGCTGTTGCTAGGCAGCCACAATAGTATTGCCAGAGTTCAAGGCTTGGTTTCTGTCACTAGACGGGGAAGGGGACAGGGCCCTTTCAAGGCCTGTTTTGGGCCAGGCCTGGCAGCAACCTCTGTGTAACTTGATACCATCCAATTTGCATGACTCCCCAGGCCCTGCTGCTTGTTACCGTTAAACAGCAGTCACACCACAAAAGCCAGTGTGCTGTAGTGGTTAGAGTGTCAGACCAGGATCTAGGTGACCCAGCTTTGAATCCCATCTCTGCTGTGGAAGCCCACTGGGTAACCTTGGGCCAGTCATGCACGCTCAGCATAACCTACCTCCTAGAGTTGTTGTGAGGATATACTGGAGGAAGGGAGAACGATCTAAGCTGCTTTGGGTTCCCACTACGGAAACATGTGGGATATAAATAAAGGAAATAAATAATAAATATAGCTGAAGATTTGGGGCAGAGAACAGGTAAACTGATGTGTGGGTGAGGCGGAGATAAGGAAGCAAGGAAACATAAGGATATGGGGGGCTGACAGGAGGAAGGAGAGAGGGAATAGTGTGCAGAGGGGGATACAGGGAAATAAAAGTACCCCCACAAGTCCTTGTGGGTTACCCATTGCAAAACTGGGCCCAGCCCAGATTGGCAGCTGGCACTGCACAACTGGGTCTGGCCCAGATCAGTGGCCAGTACCACACAGTAGAGTTTTCCTGGGGAGAGAGTGCCAGCAGAAGGGAA
>NW_015175358.1:3352127-3361512 GCF_001447785.1 Gekko japonicus
GGGAAAGAGAGAAAGCTGAAGACAGAGGGGCAGATAAAAGTAGGTTGGTTGGTGGGTGGGAAGGAAAAGAGGTAGCACGAAAAGGGGAGAGGCTACGGTGCCTTTCAGGGAAGAACACAGGGAACAGTGGGGGAGGGGAAAATAGGATGCCCCAGCACGTCCTTGCAGGGGCCCTGCTCATTTATATCCAGATTAAGAGATCAAAAGGCCATCACAATGAATCAGATATGGGTCCATCAGCATAAATACCCTACAGAACAAGATGCTGTCCTATAATTTAAACAGTGGAAATGATCCAGTGATGATCTAGCTGCAATCCACCAAGAAATAACAGCCAAGATGAACATTACATGTAGTTCCATCATTCTCTGATTTATCCCACACCAAAGCAAGAAAGGGCATTGCATTTTGTTATTTATGTTTTGTAGATTTGTAAAAAATTATAAGCAATAATAAGTTGTAATTCCTTCTTCCAGCTGTTTTTCCCCCTCCCAAGGAAGGGCTGGAATTTAGAGTGGGAGTCCAACAGTATAGCAAGGCTCTGTTTAACCATTTTGATACCATCTGATCAAAATCAAATGCAAATACAGGTTCCCGGAGCTTCTCCCTACAAGGAGAAAATGAGTTTGGGAATGAGGGGCTGTGTGAATGAATGGCTGGCAGAGGAGAGGTTAAGTAGCCCCTTTCTTCCACCACCAAGATTCCAACTTCACATGAGTCCTTTTTCTTGAGAGAGAAAAATGTTTGGGGGGAAAAAACATGGAATTACACATAACGTGCACTCCCTTAATCAATTTTTCTTTGCTAAGTCTTCTTCCTGTTTGCTCAGGCCTCCAAACACTTAAGTGGAAAATAATGCTTTCCTGCTTGAAGCAAATGGCTCCCAAGTAACCTTCTGTGAGCTAAGCATCCTGTTGTGAAGGAGGTGTAAACACAAATCCCGTTATGGTTCAGTTTTAGTCCTTCATGTCTCTGTAAGCTATGAGGAGACATAACCAATGTGAACGTCTAAACAAATCTTCAGATTAACACAGTTCTGCATCATCTTACTGAGCTAACAAAATCTGAATAATGGTATTAATAGTTCCAACTATCAGCAAAGAACAAGAGCAAAAAATTATTCTTACCTAGTGGTAGGTGGCACATATTATCACAATAAGAGAACTTAGGATAATAATGATCGCCCCGTACTCACACCAACTTTGTGCTGTTTGCAGCCTTTAATAATATAAATTCATCAGCTTTATGGATGCATTTGATGAAGTGAGTTATGACTCATGAAAGCATATGAAGGAATACAATTTGTTACTCTCTAAAGTGACAATGGACTCCAGTTTTATTCTCTTGCTACAGAGTAACACAACTACTCATGAGGCATTATTATTAATAAGTGTAAACAGTTTGCCAATTATACTTCAGCATGGTAAGTACCTCAGGAGCCAAGAAAAAGGGGGGAAATGTATTTGCTGTATGGCTATATGTGGAAAGGGTAAAAAAGGTAAGCTATGCACAAAAGTACCTGATAGGGGGGGGGGATGTATTTGCTGTATGGCTATATGTGGAAAGGGTAAAAAAGGTAAGCTGTGCACAAAAGTACTGATATAGTTTTATCGTATTTTAACCACTGTACGCCACCTTAAGCCAGTTTGTCTTGGCAAGGCTGGATATAAATCAAAAGTAATAAATAAACAAACTGTCTTTCCATAAAGTAATGGTGTTTCAATGGCATGATGAACCTTCAAATAAACTTCTACACAGACTTAGTGACAGGTTTCATGGGCCCAAAGCAGGAATTTGAGCTTATTTACCAGAAAGTTTGTATCATTTTACAGGGACACTATTAGTAATTCTGGGGTCCTTAGTAAAAATCCAGGATGGGGGCTCAGAATCATTACCACCACCACCACCACCTACAAGGGCCACCCCAGAGCCAATCAAGGAGTGGGACAGGTGGGAGCCATTACCCTTGGCAGAGGCCAGCTGCCTGAGACTGAGACTGCCTGAGCCACCAACTTCCAAGCCAGCTGCCTGAGTTCAAGGACAGGGCAGATGCAAACAGCAGCTGCTGCACCTCAAGCTGACCACCTGAGCCTCAGATGGGGCTGGCATGAGCAGCAGCACCCACCACTGGACCATTCGTCTGAACTCTAGATGGGATGGGCATTTCCAGTTGTTACTGGAAGCAAGTGGCTGGAACCCCAAACAGGGTAGGAGTGAGTGGTAGTGGAGGGAGAAGCCTTTCCCACACTCCATCAAGGGAGGATGGGGACAGTTGGGCCTGGGGCAGTGGCATAGTTGCCGACTGGTTAAGATTTCCCCTGATAATTTTCTTATTGCCTGTTCCCCGTACTGACAGCAAATATTCCACTGGAACAGAAAGTATATTTGAAAGGCTTCAAAACAACCCCCATCTCTCTCAGCACCTCAGGGCAGATGCAAACAGCAGCTGCTGCACCTCAAGCTGACCACCTGAGCCTCAGATGGGGCTGGCATGAGCAGCAGCACCCACCACCAGACCATTCGTCTGAACTCTAGATGGGATGGGCATTTCCAGTTGTTACTGGAAGCAAGTGGCTGGAGCCCCAAACAGGGTAGGATTGAGTGGTAGTGGAGGGAGAAGCCTTTCCCCCACTCCATCAAGGGAGGATGGGGACAGTTGGGCCCGGGGCAGTTGCACAGTTGCCCATCGGTTAAGACTGCCCCTGATAATTTTCTTATTCCCTGTTCCCTATACTGACAGCAAATATTCCACTAGAACAGAAAGTATATTTGAAAGGCTTCAAAACAACCCCCATCTCTCTCAGCACCTCAATACAGAATGTCTAGTAACAAAAACCATTTTCAAGCATTATATTTGACCATACACCGTATGCGATCCTTCCAATACACATGATCACCGTTTTGTCTGAAAGTGGTAATGTACATACTTTCGGGCTCAGCACATGCATACCAAAAACCTGGAATATCAGGCATTTGGTATGCACGTTCCAAAACTTGGATATATGTGCATTGCCCCTTTCAGACAAAATGAAAATTCCACATATCAGGAGGACCATGTGTAGCAGCACATCCTTGTACGAGCAGTCAAACAGAACAAAGGTCACTTTATCATACGAACCAACAATAATTGACGTTAACTTAGTCAAATATTATTGGTTCGTATGATAAAGTGACCATATTTGGTTGCTGACCTGACTTGTGCCCTTGTGATTCATGCTGCCTTCTGCTGCTCCAATCTGGACTGCCATGTATTGCACATAAACTTGTCACAAGAGAACATGGTAATGGTGACTGGCACACCAGCTGTCACTACTAGAATACAGCTTCCCTGTTGACTGCTGGGAAAGTGGAAGAGGTAGAGGTTCAATAAGGCTACATGTAAAGGCTCTGGTTCTTTAAATCCTGAATATCTTCTGAACTAAACAGCTACCCCATCCAATGGGATGTATTTGAGGCTTGTCTTCATTATGATAATATCGCCCTGTTCCTAGGAACTGGGTTTCTATTGAACAAAACTCTGTGTGATTAGATTCATTTCAAATACCCTACCAAGACCATAGGGGGTTTTTCCCCTCTCCATACACTTTACTGAAAATTCACTGACAGACTCATTCAACCTTTGTTTTTGCTGCAAAGAATCAACTTGCACATTGGATTGAGTGAAAAATGAATTCTTAGTTCTGATTAATAAAATGGAGGATTTGGCAAATTCCTAAGAGAAATACTTCTTTTAATCAAACGGAATATTTCAGGGGGTCAAATGGATCCCTTTTGCTCAACGAATACTTCAGTAAATTGTTTACTTTTTAAAAATTATTTAGGCAGTAAGCCATTTCTGATTTATTGGGTAATATCCATCTGTTTTCTATGATGTTAGAGCATGTTTCATTTCTGCTACTAATTCCACAAGAGTAGCCGTGCTAATCTGTTGCAACAGACAAAACCGTTGGGGCACCTTAAAGACAAATGTAATGTACACGTCTGAAGGCTACAGCCCAGCTCTAGTCCACAAAAACTGATGCCAGAATAAAATGTCAATCTTTAAGGTGTCATAAGACTCCCATTTACTTCTGATCTTTTTGCTCCTCACCTGCTGCTCCTCATGTCATGGCAAAATGTCTCTTGCTTACACTTAGAAGAGCATTGGAAAACTCATCCCTGTCCCATGGCCAGTAGGCTATGGCAGGATGGCCTTTGTCTTGTTTTCACCTAAGCTGCCATGCGACATATTCAAATTAGACAACATTTAAAATAAAGACCTTACTTACTGGAAGTGGTCTTGCCAGAGTATAATAAAATGTGAGACAGAAAATGAGTAATCTTTTAGCAGGGACACCACACGTGCATTCACCAGTGGCGAGTATATATATTTACCCTACTCAGTGAGTTTGTGGTGATGGCCGTATTGCAAACTAAGACATAGGCTCATTTTATCTGACCTAGCAGTGAGGTTCAGGATGGGGCTGCCAGGCTTGGTGGGAGGGTTGGGACCAGGGGAGGAGGTATGGGGGGCATGATGTTCAGCTCTAGGAATCGCTGGAAAGTCTATTCTGACAATTCCTAAAGCTCCAACAGGAGACCTTCCTAAATAGCGGGAAGCCTCGCAGCCCTAGTTCAGGGGTATACTGAAGCAATCACCCCCATGGATTCAGAGAGCTTCTGAAACTCAATCTGGCTGCAGGAACACTGCTATTTTCCCACATGGGCAAGCTCCCCCCCTCTCGTGTCTAAGTGCCTCAGAAGCTCATCTGAATTTCAGACAAAAGACAAAGGCCTACCAACAACTGTTTACACCTTCCTATGGTGTAAACATGGCCTTCTGATATGAAGTTTATCTGAAAAGGGACCACCATCTTATGATGCCAGATGATGGTTTCACTTCACTTTGCCCTGAGCCTGTTGCAACATTTCTAGAAGAAGAAGAAGAGAAGAGATTGGATTTATACCCCACCCTTCACTTGGAGTCTCAGAGCGGCTTACAAACTCCTTTCCCTTCCCCTCCGCACAACAGACACCCTGTGAGGTGGGTGGGGCTGAGAGGACTCTGACACAAACTGCTCTTTTTCAAGGACAGCTGTGCCAGAGCTTGTGAGTGACCCAAGGTCACATCAGCAGGTGCAAGTGGAGGAGTGGGGGAATCAAACCTCCCAGATTAGAGTCTGCACACTTAACCACTACACCAAACTTCTACATCCTTGCCCCACAACAAACCCCAGAATATTCACAACCACCCACAACATCTGGCTTCCCAAATATACTGTAGCATGTTTTCGACATTTGCTCATGACATTTATCTGCCAAATTCTGTTCTCTGGAGTTATCTGTATCCATGAAGGGATTCTACATGCAACCTAAATGCTTTTAAGTTATCTACAATTGTATAAGACGCTATTTTGCTCCCCAAAGCAAACACAGAAGAAACAGAAACTATTCATTTTGGCTCCACGAGCTGTTCAGTTACATTACCTTTATGTCTAGGGTGTTTTTTTTCTTTTTTAACAATAGGGCTCTGTTTGAAAGAACACCAGCCATTGCAGGAAAATAATGTTCATTCTCCTTTAATACCAAAGTACCTTTCTTTCCATTTAAACAACGTAACAGTCTTACAGACAAGATGTGCATGCTTCTACTACCAAGACCTTCATTACTTTCAAGCTAAATTACAATAATGCCTTCTTGGCTGTGTGCTTGAAAAAATCCCATTGTCAGATAACAGCTCATACAAAATTCAGGTGCTTGGATCATCCCTTGTACTCACATTCGACTCAATACAACTCTGGTTTGGGAGGAGGGGAAGGATGATGTATGTTGGTTCCTTATTCCATTAAACTTGAATATAACATTATACTGCTCTTTTAAAAATGGTACATGATAGTATCACTGTGCATCATGCTGAGAAAGGTGTTTAATATTAATCAGCATGTCCCCTGTAGTCCACTGATACCAGTCCATTCTATATTTGCTCTTTCAACATCTCATATACATTATATGTATTAAAGTGTCATTTGAGAAAGCCCTATGATCAAGGAAGAGGAAACCTTAATATGAGACAGAAGGGGAGGGGCAAGACTGCCCCTTTCATCCTGATCTTTTGCATTTTCTGGGTTAGGTTGCAGTTCTTATCTTTTCAGTTTTAACTGTGCAAATATTAGTGGAAGATCATTTTTTAATCTTATATTTTCTTCTACGTGCTAATCTATAAAATGTACTTACATTATATTTCAGTGCACCTAGATATATTTTCCATGCATAAGAGGGTGGATCTACACATGCAATGTAGCGAGGTGGGAATAAGGGGGTAGAATTGTGAGGCAGGAGAATGGACTGTACCACTGCAGACTGCATTCTATGTAAAACCTCTCTGCAAGTAGGGAACTAGCCACAACGACAACAAATCCCCAGCCTTGTAGGATGTGATTTTATAACCTCATAATTTTATCACCTCTTTCTACTGGAAATGTATATAAGGCTTCAGACAATCACCAAGTGCATATGCATATCCTTTTTCTTCTTTAAACAAAACACTACTGTTAAACTGCACATAATTATACATTTCCTAGAATGGGAACATATTACTACAATCTGCAATAACAGAGATAGAACCAAGGAAATAGTCTGCTAATTCATCAATACTTGGAACTGACACAAATTCACTCTGCATCATTTACTCTGTTAACTGGATCTTGCAATGTTATTTAACACACCTACATCCTGGGAAACTGGGATTTCTGACCTCTGTTTGTAATTACTGCCCACCCAACCTGTTGCACTTCTGTTCACAGCTCTGTGAGTAGACATCTCTGCAAATGAAACATCACATTTCATGCATCTGATGAAGCTCATGCCACAATAAATGTGCTAAGTCTTTAAGCTGTCTCTTGTCTTTGGGGCCATTAGGAATTCACCTTCAAACCCCCCTTTTGGGGTGCTTCGTTCCTTAAGCAGGCAGGCAAGATTGCTTTTCCAGACATCCATCCCTTGCAAAAAAGATAAATTCATCTCTGTTGAATATTCAATTCTTATCTTCGTCTCTCTCCCCCCTCCCCTTCATGTTTCTTGCACGGTATTGTTTGGTGTGTCATTATCTGTACATTTTGTATAAGTTTCATATAATATGAGAGACATTTCTCCTGTTATTTGCTTTAAAAAAAACTTGCTAGCTGAGCATTTCATTTGGAAGGATGAGCAAGTGATGAGCAAGTACCCCACAGGATTTTGCAATGCCCCACCAATCAAATTTTTCTAGCTATGCCCCTGTGTACATGGGCTCTGCACCTGCATGCAGCCATCTTCAAAACCATCCTAAACCTTAAAGCAGGGAGCTGGAGGTCCTGCTCCCCTTTTCTTGAGAGGATGTCTTGATCATTTGCGCATGCGTTGAGAGGCAAGGTGAGTTCCTTCCTACTCAGTTTGAATGATATACAGGTATACAGTTTGAATGATAAACAGCACTAGATGTGAAGGAAAGAGACTGAGTCTGAATGGATGACCACACAAAGAACATTCGCTAAAAGCAAGCAACTCTTATTTGTGAAAACCAACATACGGGTGATTGGCTGAACAGCATATCTGGAGGAGGAAGCAACGGACTTCAGAGGAACAGTGTGTGAAGATCTGTTCTACCAAAGGCTGTATCTGCTCATGCATAATGTCTGATGATCATGGATAATATAGCTCAGGTGGAGACTTTGCTTAGTTGAGCAACTATTACACCTTTTCCGAATACAGAAGATGTAGCCATTTCTCAGCATTTAATTCGAGAAAGTATCGGTTACGCTGACTCCGACTTCTCCCTGTGCCGTGACTTTTTATGTTTTTTTGCAGGGCGTTCTGAATGAGGTCTGGTCTTAGAAGATGGTCCAGGGGACAGTGAGTGAGACTGTCTTGAGTGTGCCTCTGGGGCACTGAAGCAGCCCTCTTCGGAGGAAGCGGAGTGGTCCTAATAGTCAGACATGCAGGAACTGAGTAGACTGACAGGGCTCCAGAGTGCTGTTTGGAGCTCGGAACTGATGGGAGCAGTTCCCGAACTCGGAACCACCTTAGGCAGAATCAATAAGGACAAGGCCTTTTCCCTTAGTGCGGCCTTCAGCCTTAAGGCTCTGTCAGATCAAGCCTTTGGGGTGAAGCACTGACAAATCAAGCAACACCTGACATTGGGGGGTTCCCCCAAGCACAGGAGGCAGAGCTCATGCTTGTCGTTGTGTGTCATTTTTGTGCCACACTTGGAGCATTTTTTTAAATAGGGCTTTGGATGCCATAACAGGGACCATTAGCAGAAAAATTGGAGAAAACTGATAACTGAAGAAGAGATCTTTGAATAATAGACTCTGGAAGTCAAAAGCCACTAGAGATGATGACAAAGAGCCTAATCTCAATTTGAACAACGAAGAAACACTGGAGAATAGCTAGAAGCTTCCTATCTTCGAGGTGGTAAAAAATGAACTGGAGGAGGAGGAGGAGGAGATTGCATTTATACCCCGCCCTTCACTACCCAAGGGAGTCTCAGAGTGGCTTACAAACTCCTTTCCCTTCCCCTCCCCACAACAGACACCTTGTGAGGTAGGTGGGGCTGAGAGAACTCTGACAGAAACTGCTCTTTTTCAAGAACAGCTGTGCCAGAACTATGGCTTGCCCAAGGTCATCCAACAGGTGCAAGTGGAGGCGTGGGGAATCAAACCTGGTTCTCCCAGATTAGCGTCCGTGCACTTAACCACTACACCAAACCACTACACCAAAGGAAGGGGTGTCCTGCTTTCGGAGCATAAGACACAATGGCAGGAAATCCCATGCATGCGCCAGCTCAAAAAGGGGTGGGGTGCCCCCATTTTGGAGCCTTTAGCTAGAAATAAAATGTCCACGGCTGACCTGCACAAGCACAATTGCAATGTGGGGCTGCACAGGAAGACAGAAGATGAGCCAAGGATAAATTCCAAGTGGACATTGGTGGCTTGATGGAGAGGTACAAATTGTGAAGGCCTTGAAGAACAGCTTCACCAGATGAAAAGAGAAAACAGGGTGAAATGTAGAAATTACTTCCATGTGTATATGTAATGATGAAACAAATAAACCAGTGTAAATCACAGTCTGAAACAAAGAGGGACTGGAAAATTGGTAAAGATTATGCTGCCAAGTGTACCAGTTGAAATTAGTCAATTGTTCACATATTTTGCAGTTAGCGGGGGGGGGGGTGGGTTGGTTGTTAGCCACTATGGGCAATCAGAATGTAGCTGGAATAGTTCATGGTGATCTTGCAAAGAATTTTGGAAATCAGGGTCAATGGGGAAAATGCATGAAAGAATCCTTTAAAATCTCATGAAAGTTCAAATGCCCTCTGTTGCAGTAAGTTTTGCATTTTTTCCCCTTTTTTTGTGCCCCCCGAAGGGGA
>NW_015175358.1:3363307-3397554 GCF_001447785.1 Gekko japonicus
CAAAACAAGACAAAAGTTATACGATTTAAATCCGCTTTGTATATATTTACAGTTTTTGCATTCGCTTAACTTCTTATGTGCTTATTTTAGCTTTAAGTCTTTTTATTTCCGATTTAAAACCGCTTTTAAATCTTTTCCAAAAAGGGGGGGAGGGGTGTTTGAGTCCCTCTCCCTCCATGCTTCAAACTTAGGCGCTTCCATTTACTACCAAGGCCTGTTTGCTTTTTCACCTGAGCATTGCTTAACTCACAGTTTGGAGACCTAGAGATCTTTTGGAAGTATTTTAAAGTTTTGATCGTGGTCGCAGCTTCAAACTTAGGCGCTTCCAATTACTACCAAGGCCCATTTGCTTTTTCACCTGAGCGTTGCTTAACTCACAGTTTGGAGACCTAGAGATCTTTTGGGAGCATTTTAAAGTTTTGATCGTGGTCGCTTGGTCCAGCAGTCGTCTCTAAGTGGCATCTTGGCTCTGCGGCGACGGTACCTTTCGGAGATAAGGTGAGCCTCAATTCCTTGGCCGTCGCCTTGGAAGAGGCTCTCCTCAGCTCCCCAGGCTGAGGGTCTCCTACAGAGACCCCGGGGAGGTCCGGGACGAACTCAGACCCCTCCTGTCAGCCGGGTCTCGGCGCGTCCCCATCAGAGCGAGATGAGACGCATCCGAGTGGTGAGACGCTTAAACTGGAACAGCAGGTACCTCTCAAGTTTTGCATTTTCTTTATTTGGGGATAATCAAAAATATGGGGGAGAGAGAAAGGACTTACTTGCTCAGCTGTGTCCCTTTGCTATGGTGTTACTGAAGTCTGAGACACTTTTGGCGCACAGGGAGAGAGAAAGGACTTACTTGCTCAGCTGTGTTCCTTTGCTATGGTGTTGCTGGAGACACTTTTGGCGCACAGGGGGTAGAATACTGTAGGAGAAACACTGGTGCCATAATATCATTGATAGGCCACAAGATTTCCCATGCAAATCTTGATGAATACTTTTGAAAGACTAAGTGACATAATTGCACGCCATCACCTTGTATCGCCATCACCTGTTTAATACGCTCCAATCAGTATCCCAAGCTATGCTCATAAATGATGACATGGGGTCAAAATAGACAGGATGGGAGATCCTCCAGGTCTTCCCAATATTTCTGCAATTAAAATAAAATCAGCACAAGGCCCTTTTCAGGAAACATACTTGGTTCAGTTCACTTCCACAGACGGGTTTAAACTTTATTTGGCTGTGTTTCTACATTTAGGGTCAAAGCTTGACACACAAAGGCACTCACGCAGTCATGTTCCCAAATGGTGTTTATTCCTGGGCAACCCCTGACACCCTGAATTATCTTCTATTCTTCAGTCTAACTACAGCATGTTTAAAGGAGCCGAACTTGCTTTCTGTGCATTTCTCAGTTCTTCTCACAGAAGCACTGTCAGATTTCTGCAGTTACCCAGCCCCTTCTCCAGAACTGATCATATTGATCCTCAAAACAGCCATTCATATCAGAAGCTACATGAAGTCTTATTATGCTTGCATCAGCCTTATACTTTATTATTATCTTAGTTATGGTTTGATCGTTGATTTCTAAGAATTTCTGAGAAGAAGAATGCTTGCATCGTAGATGTAATTGGGTTGGGCTGAATACAACAATTGGCTTTCAAGGATGGTAGATCTTCCCTGCTTTGCTTCCAACCCTTCCCCCTAAAAGCCATTCCTGACATCAGGAAGGTTTGCTCATGGACTGATAACCACATGAGTCAGTGGGAGGCAGCCAACAGAGGAAAGGGGACAAAAGTGCTCCTTGATCCCACTTCTGCCTGTGGAGCTCCATTGGTGGAAGAGACAGGAAGGGGCAATTTTGCCCCATCCCCCTGATGCTGCAGCCTTTTGACATACATGGCTACTTCTCCATTCTGGGCCCTGTGGGAATTAATTTTCCCAGCATCAGAAACAGTTTCTGTAGGAAGGAGGAAACAGGAAAAATTCATAACCCTCAGTGCCTTCTGCTGATGGATTGCTGAATCCAACCTATTGTTAATATGCTTCATTCAATATTTGCTGTTTTCATACAATGGGACGTAAGCAGGTGTTTTTTGAAGTGTCAATACAGTATATCATGCTAGAGTAATTTCCAGATATTGCTACTCTAGGCCATGTAAATCAGGTGCATTTATGATGCCAAAAAGGCAAGTGGAAATGTATATTACAATTACCATGTCAGAAAACCTAACATAGAGAAGCCCTTTAGTAAATGATAAAGTGAGGTAAATGATAAAGGAATAATAATTAGAGCATGGCTTAAGACTAAACAGAGGAGGTGGACGTTTCTGCTGTCTGCAACTGGTCTAATTCAGCTATTTAAAATGACTGTTCTAGAATTGTAGAGGGCAGGACAAAACAAGGAAACAATTACTCTCTCTTTCCATTTTTCTGTCTTTGTAACAATGAAACTTCTCACGTGCTCCACCCTGCTAAACTAAATACTACTGCCCACACTGTCTCCTTTCATTACAGAGTAACTTATTAATTCTCTTTCTTTTCCAGAAATGACCCAACACAAGAACTAAAACATATACAGCGTCCTGTTGTATACCAGTCCTGAGATTAATAGTCCTGTATTGCATGTATTGCATGTTTTTTAGTCCTGTTTGGAGCAATAGTGGACTGTGTTGCATGTTTTTCAAAAAGACCACTCTAGTAAGCTAAGATAGAGAATCAGAAGAAATAAGATACAGCAAGATACATAAGAAAGATACAGCAACTATATCAATACTAACAGAAAACAAAAAAAACCCCTCTGAATAGAGTACAAAAATAGAACAATCAAATGCCTTCTGGAATAAAGTAGTTTTAAGCAATTTCCAGGAGGTGAAACGTGTTGTAGCAGGGCGAATTTCCCAAAGCAGGAACTCCACAATCTGGGAGCCACCACTAAAAGGCCCCACTTTATGCATTTACCACTGTCAGCTCTCTCAATGAAGTTACACAGAACAGGCAGTAGTACATGTAAGCAAGCTCATATGGACAGAAGAAGAAGAGATTGGATTTATACCCCACCCTTCACTACCCAAGGGAGTCTCAGAGCGGCTTACAAACTCCTTTCCCTTCCCCTTCCCAACAACAGACACCCTGTGAGGTAGGTGGGGCTGACAGAGCTCCAACAGAAACTGCTCTTTTTCAAGAACAGCTCTGACAGAACCATGACTTGCCCAAGGTCATCCAGCAGGTGCAAGTGGAGGAGTGGGGAATCAAACCCGGTTCTCCCAGATAAGAGTCCACGCACTTAACCACTACACCAAACTGGCTCTCAGAAGCTAACCTTCATGTATCCTGCTCCCATGTAGTACTTTAAAGGTCAACACCAACATGTCCAATTGGCCTGGTAACAGATCAGCAGCCAGGGTAGCCAGCATACGATAGCTAATGTGATAGCTATGGTGGGTTCTACTTAGAACTCTCTCAGCTGGTTTTTTTCACCAGTTGATGTTTGCATGTATTTTACAAAGAGCATGTTACAGTAATCCAACCAAAACACGTTTCACTGTGGCCACGGCAGCCAATTCCAGTTACAGCCATAGGTGGCAAACTGGCTTAAATTGGTGCTATTCACTCCTGGAAAACTTTGCATCCTGTTTTTCAAGAAATAAGTCCAGATTGTGAACCTGATCCTTCAGCTTGTCCAGAGCAGGCTGTAAACTCAATCCTGGATCAGCTTTATCTTTGATCAACGGAACGTCCATCTTATCTGGATTAAGTTTCAGTTTTCTTGCCATATCCTACCTTCTCTGCTTCCAAACACTAATAAATGCATCTGTTGAATTGGACTCCAGAGCATGTAAGGTTTTGCTACAATAACAGAACAGTGAAATCTGATGATTAGTTACTCCAGTTTAAACACACTGAAATCTATATATACTTAAACTGGAGTAACTCTGCATAAAATTTCATGGTATATCTGTTTGTCTATAGGACACAAGTGTCTCCCTAGAATTTGATTAAAACTGTTTGCTATCGACAATTTGATATACCGTACTCTAAATATGGGAAGGACCTCTGTTAGTGGTTTCATGCAGATGCTGAATAGCACGACAAGATGAAATCTTGCAGGGCCCTAAAGGCCAAGGGAACAGCAGTTGTCTTTTTATGCTAGTTTTTATATTGGTATTGAGGTTATTGGGGGTTTTGGGGGGGGGGTTCTTGAAATGGGTTGTGAAATATGTGACAGTTGTGTTGTGAACTGCCCTGGACATTTTTTTGCAGAGCGTGCAATTCAAATATTTGAATTTTTTCCACATAAAATTATTCAGATAAGGAAAGCAATAAATTTCTGGACAGGCTGTTCCCTTACATATCATGGTGTCATGATCTGGGCTGTGCTACCAGAGGCCTACTAGGCCCAGAGAGCCTTGCTAGCAGTAGGTGAGGCTGGGCCTACAATTCCCAGAAACCCCTGGGAGGTTTTGAAGCCAAAATGGACCAATAGGAAAAGAGGAGGGCTGGGAATAAAAGTTCTGGAGCAGCAGGAAGAGTTGTTCTTTCTTCCAGAGGGCAGAGCCAGAAGAAAGGCTGCTGCAGGGGAAAAACCCTTATCCTGAGGGAGGGGTGAGTAGTGTAAGGCCACTTGAGATAGTGAGCTAGGGAAAGTATATTTAGACGCGTTAGAGCATTTGATTTCTTTTCTTTTCACTCACTTACTGTTATTATTCTGCACCTTGTTGTTTGACCTCCTGTAAAATAAACCTTTTCCTTGTTTCTCTCTGCCTGGTCCTCAAGCCTGTTATTCGGCCTAAAGAGAGGTCTGAAGGTCTTGGGAGGGTACTCTGGGCCTTCTCAAGGGAGCCTGGAACCAGAGTGGTGGCAGCGTCAGGTGACACCCCACCTGAGCCGTGACACATGGGATTACATATGCCTGCCTAAAAATTGTACTTTATAATGTCTGGACATTAAAAGGTGATACACCGGTATACTTCCTCTGGAGGCTCATTAAAAGGTGATACACTGGTATACTTCCTCTGGAGGCTCATTCCAGCACCTTAAGGATACTGCTGAGGAGGAGACACACATACACACAGGAGTGGTATTCATGACATGCTTCAGTAATATCTTTACTGAGGGAAATTATACACAGAACTCCTTCATAAACCTGTACTAGGCAGTACTGTTGTGCAGATTTATGGTGTTGTATGTATAATTTCCCTTGATATAGATATTATCAAAAAGCATCAGTAGTACTATGCTTCATGGCTGACCTTGTAACATGTGCTTTTGCATCATTTTATGGCTGTTTTAGATGATCTCTTTTCTTTGTGTTCCTGCTAAAAAGGTCATGCTCAAATTCCTGCTCCTCTCCTGGTCTCTGGAACCAGTGAAGCTCTGGGCAGGGTAGGCTTAGAGCAACAGACACTCTCTGAGTTATGCATGCAGGTCCAAGACCATGAATTGGAAGTGCTTGTTCAATCCTATTGTGTGATCTGTGAGGGTGGCTGCAGGTCTTTTTAAAACTGTGTACACATTTCTCAGAACTGGGACAAATTACCACCTCTCCACAAGGAGTTTCTACAGCATACATGTACTATTTTTAAAAAAGTGTGTCGCTCTAACTATCGCACAATTGCACTCATTTCACACACTAGCAAAGTCATGTTCAAGATCCTACAAGCTAGGCGTTAGCAGTACATGGACAGAGAACTGCCAGAAGTACAAGCTGGGTTTCGAAGAGGTAGAGAAACAAGGGATCAAATTGTCAACATTCGCTGGATTATGGATAAAGCAAGGGAGTACCAGAAAAACATCTACTTCTGCTTCATTGACTATGCTAAAGCCTTTGACTGTGTGGATCACAACAAACTATGGCAGGTCTTTAAAGAGATGGGAGTACCAGGCCACCTCACATGTCTCTTGAGAAACCTGTATAAGGGTCAACAAATGACAGTTAGAACCAGATATGGAACAACTGATTGGTTTAGCATAGGAAAAGGAGTACGACAAGGATGTATATTGTCACCCTGCTTTTTTAATATATATGCAGAATACATCATGCGAAATACCAGCCTGGATGAATCACAAACCAGAATTAAGATTGCCGGGAAAAACATCAACAACCTCAGATATGCAGACGATACCATTCTAATGGCAGAAAGTGAAGAGGAGAGCGCAAAAGTTGGCTTGAAACTCAACATCAAAAAAACTAAGATCATGGCATCCGGCCCCATCACTCCTTGGCAAATAGAAGGGGAAGTCATGGAGGCAGTTACAGAATTCACATTCCTGGGATTCAAGGTGACTGCAGCCATGAAATTAAAAGACGCCTGCTCCTTGGGAGGAAAGCGATGGCAAACCTAGACAGCATAATAAAAAGTAGAGACATCACCCTGCCAACAAAAGTTCATATGGTCAAAGCAATGGTATTCCCAGTAATAATGTATGGCTGCGAGAGTTGGACCATAAGGAAGGCCAAGTGCTAAAGAATAGATGCTTTCGAATTATGGTGTTGGAGAAGACTCTTGAGAGTCCTTTGGACTGCAAAGAGAGCAGATCAGTCAATCCTAAAAGAAATCAACCCTGACTGTTCCCTGGAAGGCCAGATACTGAAGCTGAAGCTCGAATACTTTGGCCACCAAATGAGAAGGGAGCCCTCACTGGAGAAGACCCTGATGCTGGGAAAGATTGAAGGTAAAAGAAGAACGGGACAGCAAAGGATGAGATGGTTAGACAGTGTTATTGAGGCAACGAACATGAAATTAAGCAAACTCCAGAGGACGGCGGAAGACAGGGGGACCTGGCATGATGTGGTCCATGGGGTCGTGAAGAGTTGGACTCGACTGTGCGACTGAATAACAACAGCTCTCACAAGCCCCAGAGAAGAAGGTAGCAGAAGGAAACATGTATCCACTTCTACTATAATGCATGAAGTGGCCTCCCCTAAATCAGTTTGTTATGCAGTTCTATGTTGCTGCCTTTTTCTCTGATTAGGTAAGGAAGGAAAGGTACTTGCATTTCTGCCTCCTCTTCAACATCCATATTCACATGAAGTGAAAGTCAATGTATCCACTGGGCACCACAGACTTTGAACCAGGTTCCCAAACCAGCAAACTGCTGAAGTTGTTTTGTTTTGTTTAAATGTACTGTGTGCTTGTCACATCCTATGTCTTTTAGCAAACCCGATTATTCCAAAGGGACCCTGGGTTCTGAATGCATTTTACAGCTATGATGCTGGCCTGATTTGGTGCTCAGTCTTCAATGTGGCAGGTAGCCCATTTCAACAGTATTGTGTTCATCTGCCTGCAGTCCAGTTTTATTTTATAAACAAACTTCTATTGACATCTTATTGAAATTCATATCAAATTGGATTTTTCAAGAGAAAGCACACTGAATCTGCCAAAATGTTTATAGTGCATTGTATAACCTGCAGTGCCAAGAAAAAGCTTTGCCTGGTTTGCAGCAATACACAGTAGTCTCTAGTATCCTCATTAGGTCCTAATTATGCTATTATTTATTTTTACATTATTGGTTGTTTACCAAACAGTTCTATTGTAATGGCCAATGCCTCATAACTAGCAAAACTATTGTGATTATAAAATGAGTGCTCTAAATGCTATTTATTAACAGATAAACCTTGTGTAACCCTGCATGAGGACATTTAATAGCAAGAACACTACTTCAAAATCCCATTTTAAATAAGTCACCCAGACAGCTGTGCCTTTATAAAACACATTACAGCAGCACTCAGAGCCCATATGGCTCAGGGATATATACAAATTATACAATTTCTGCCATCTGATCAAATGAGAGGGACATTTTGACCCCAGAAATGAGTCAAATGCAAGTTGTAATTCAGCACCCAACAGAGGACATGGTGGTAATGCATCTTGACATCTGATCAAGCAACCTGACCATTTGACCCCATCCTCAGCCCTCAAGAGTGGTGAAGTACTGTATGCTTTGTGGCTCCTTGCAGACAAAAATGTACAGAAAGTGAAGGTATGATACAGTGATACATACAGATGTTGATTTATACATAAATATGTAAGCATCCAGAACACAAATATATACACATGCACAAATACACAGGCACACACACACATGAAATTCAAAACAAAAAGAAAAGATTTCTACTACCTCAAAGGTTTTTTTAAAAAAACTAAATCTCTCTTCATCCGGTACAAAAACAAATGACTGCTTAATTCTCCTTAAAGAGATCTGTACGGTTTTACCTGTCAGTGACATTTCGTCTTTTGTAAGGAAGCTTCACACCCAGTGCCCTGAAACCATTTTACTCTTACAGCTGCTTCAAGAAGGTAAAGAAATTAATACAGAATTACCTTCACTACATCCCTGCTGTCAGTTTTTACTGATGGATTGGTGGGCTTGTCAATTTGACTTATCAGGTAGCTCAAGCCAGGCTTTCTGCATGAGAAAAATGAAGGAGGAATGCCCTCAGACCATTCATGAAGGCAAAGCTGGGGGTATTGGGATCTGCATGGACAAAAGTGATGTGGGATGGGGGCAGTGCTAAGGAAGAGAACTGGGTGAGACTGAGTGGAAAAAACTGGCAGGATCCAGCTCACAGCCTGCCCCTCCCAAGATTCCCGTTGCCTTCCAGGAAGCAAAGAGGTCCTTTATGGGGAAACGACTACTACTACAACAAAGAATTAGTATTCTTAGCCAATATGTCCGTCCAAACCTAACTCAAAGTGGCAGCAGAAATGACTCCCTACTGCCACCCATTGTGATTGCTGACATTCTCAGCCGCCCGCCCAACTAAACAGAAATGAGCAAAATAGCAGCAGCCAGGAAAAGGCACAATTAAAAAGAAAATAACAAAGTCGGCATATATTTCAAACACTTGCACCATGACAAAAATGGTTCCAATTTTGAATTGCTAGGGTACTCTTCCAGAAAGATCTCCCAGTCACATACTTCTGTGTATGGTGAACACTGGTTTTAAAACTACTGAGGATGTAGAATTTTCAGAGTTCAGTGCAAACACTGCAGAACGCTGCTTGGAAAATAACTATGTTTTGCCTAACAATAGCTCTGTGTATCTATTCAAATCTGGTCTGAAACACCTCCCCAATGGTACATGTCATTCTTACATGGCTGTAATTTCCTTGATTTCAGTTCTTTCAGCCTTGATTTATACAAAGAGACAGAGAGTGGGCAAGACAGTAGGGGGAAATCAGGATCCTTGTTTATCTTAGTGGATGCTATCACAGAAATACAATCACATGTCTGTTCATTTCAATAGCAATAATGCAGGAGGAGTTCAAGATGAGTTGCTTTTCCCCCAGCCTTAAGTGCATGGAAAGGGACTGAGCAATCACCTTAAACAAACAGATCAAATGTTCTCTCTCAGCCTTTGATCCAAAACCCATTTCACTCCTTGTATGGATTTCATACAAGCCTACAAAACATTTTGAGAATTATCCAATTCACATACGCAACATGCCTGTCCAAGCATTTAACGTTTTAACACTTAAACCTAAAGCAACTTGCAGTTCCAAAATACATTCCAAGTGTAATTTGCTCAAGCATTTACTTTGCCAGCCCTTCTACTGCAAAGATTCTGTCAGTCACGCATTCTCATCAGATTGCTTTCACTGACTTCTTGTCCTCTATACCAGTAGCACAGTGGCTAGAATGCCTACAACCAGGGCAACCCATGCTCAGAAATCCCACTCTGCCATGAAGCTCACTGAGTGGCTTTGGGCCTCTCACTCAATCTTTTAGCCTAGCCTGCCTCACAGCAGTGTTGTGAGAATAAAATGGTGGGAGGGGGCTATGTATGTCACTTAGCACCTTAAAGAATGGGTGGAATAAAAAATCTAACAGAGAAATAAATTGTGCCCACGGAATGATTTGAAGCTAAAATATAAAAAGCTCTGGCCCTGTACCCTACTTTAATGGAAGACCCCCTGGGAATAATAAATACACCACTATGACAGCAGGTTATAAATGTACTGAATAAATAATTGTGTGTTGATCTATCATTCAGTGGGGAAACTCTGTATGAACTCTCCATAATCCCGAATCAAACCACTGAGATCTACCACTTCTTACCTGCCAAGTATTCTAATTCTGCTCTCTGAATTGTTTCATCATCCCCCCCCCAATTTGGGGCAGGGAGATCTTACTCAAGGTAGAAAAGAAGGATGGGGGGGGTAGTGAAAGTACTATTATACTTCATTAAGAAAGCAATCCTAAGAAGGTCTACTTAGACTCCTTTTCAGGTCTATCCCATGAGACTTATACCCAGGAACATGTTTTTAGGATTGCGCTGTAAAACAATTCTCCCGATAAAATTATATATCCAATGTTCCAATTTCTATATTATTTTCATTTGAAATAGGTGCAGAACACGCAAGAACATTGGTGATGCATGTATTTTAGATCCTTGGTTTTTTGTTTTTGTTTTTAAAAAGAGAGAAAATTGATTAGGGTGAAGAATGATGCCCTGCCAACTTTATTAGACACAATGGATCTCTCACTCATCTCTGGGGTCAAATGGCCATGGCTGTTTGATCACATGTCAAGTTCCATTAATACCGATGCCCCTTTTGGGGATTACATTACATTTTGCATTTGACTCATTGTGAGGGTCAAATGCCCTTCTGATTTGATTGAACAACAGGAATTATTTTCATGAAGCAGTTGTGTGCTGCTGTGACTAAGAGTCTGTCAGCATTTCTATTATGCTATATGCCTTTGGTGTTCATGGGATTATTTCTCCATTCAGGCAGCTTCTGGCAACACAGCTAGGCGTCAATTCCAGAACCACATCTTTTAAAATAAGTTCAGTGGGAATGGATGATTAGTTTTCTTGCAGCCTGGTTTTAAGTAAGTTTACTTGAGTATAAATTCTACTTATTCCAAATGGAACATACTTCCAAAGGGCTGTTCGTACAGTATTGCCTTTTTAATGTCATTCAATCAGTGTCATATGCATTATCGGCATACTCTCCACATGAGGGAACTGAAAAGCTGGCAAAAGGTGCACTGTAAGAATGCATGAATTTTTATCAAGGATCTCTCACAAACCTAGGGTATAACACTGAGATCAGCAAAACCAGCTGTTCCCATCTGCATCATATAGGATGACCAGGCTATGCCATACTGCTGGGGACATCACTGACTAGAATGTATTTGATGTCCATCAGATCCTAATACCTGTTGGTAGGTCACACTGGTCAGGTTCTGATCAGAAAACAAATACACAGCAACAGTTCACTAAATAATGGCACCTACTCAAGAAACAGAGATATGAAGCACCCTGTCATATGTACTGATCCTAATGGAGGCACCTACTCAAGAAACAGAGATATGAACTGTCATATGTACTGATCCTAATGTAGAGTTTCCATTTGCAGACCACCCATACTGAATCAGGACAGAGCAGTGCAGTATGCTTACAACTGTGTCTAGTATTCATAACAATTCCACGTAGAGGAGAATTATCCAGTTACTCAAAAACCCAGCTTTCAAGCAAAACAATTTACAGCTAGCAGGAATTCTGCAAACAGTTTACAAACATGTAAAAATATCACATATATGATCAGTGTAAGAGGTATCTTTTGAGGGTGGGGGACTCTTATAACTCCCTTTAATTATGCCTGAAAAACTGAGCACGTCATTACTGAACATCTGAGGTATCGTTTTATTTAGTTGATGGGCAATGCCTGGCACAAGATGGTAAAAACATAACACACTGATGAACTACTGTATTCTGGACAGTAAGAGTTAGCAATGTGTTAAAATCCCCTGGGAAGGAAGACTGATATTCCAGTGTGTACTATAGAGTCATATCTGTCATGATTATTTATTTCCCTCTCAAAATGAGATTCTGAAGATGTGTTCCTGACGTTTTAATGCACTTACGCAAGGTTAGGCGAGGTTCAGCAAACAATAAATAATATCTAAAGTGCTCATTTTAATACAACATTTGTGTTATTAGCAATGATGTTATGACCAACGCAATAAAAGGCTCTTTGGTAAATAAACAGCAATGTCAAAGTAAATAATGGCAAGATTAGAAACTAACAAGGGCAAGAAGAATAGGGAACACAAAGCAAATTTTATCAATAGATTGCTGCTATTACAATAAAAGGAAATGTTTTTTCTTTTGCTGAGAAAAGAGCAGCAAAGTCTAAACAACTATATATATATATATGATATCAGAATTACTGTTAAAGAAAAATTATATTCAAAGGAAGTTAAGGAAAAGCAAACATTCTCAGTTCTAATTCATATGCAAAATCAGCAGCATGGTTGCTAGGGTTGCCTGGCTGCAGAAGACAAAGCGGTTGTGACTTCTCCCGCCTCTTCCTCCCCCAGGCCTGTTGTCTTCCTCCTCCTCCATCACATGGGCAGTGTATATGTAATCTTGCTTGTTCCAGAAGGCTGAGGAAGTACAGATGGAAAACCCCACAGCTGCCTCATCTCCAGAGCAGCTGGGAAATGTATAGCTTACTGGGAGAAAGCTCCAGACTGCAGCCCATGACAAGGGGAGCTTTGACTCTGAGAAGCTTACACCCTGGAAATCATGTTGGTCTTTAAGGGGCTTCTGGACTCAAACCTTGTTCTTCAGACTGTGACTGCTATCAGTGGTTGCCTCTTTGATTACTGGAACTCCATGTCATAAACCGTTCATGTGAAATATGCTCCCACCTACACACATGATCGCAGTAATGTCAATCATACAAAAGCAAGCCCATTTCTTCCCACGGAAAACTTGAACTTTGCACTGTTTTTGCTGGGGAAAGTGTAGCAAAATCTAAGCAACTGTACCGGCCTTGCACAAAGAGTTTGATATGCAGGAGCTGCACCCACAAAATTATGTTTTTCAAGTAGAAAACATGCTACAGATCAAACATACTGATCATAAATTCAAGAGATACAAAAATTAAGGTTACCCATATAATCTTATCTGCATATTAATCATTTGCATATTAATTAAGACCATTATATCATTCAGCAGAAGTACAAATGGCAGAACTGAAGCGAGGTAAATTGGGGTGCATAAATCAATTTGGAAATTCTGTGTGGAAGAGTAATTTGTATTTTTGTATAACAGAAATCCTCAGCATGGTGCCTGTCAACACCTTTCTTGGCATCCACCAAATGTTTTTTAAAAGTGGGTGGAGCCCGGTAGGGCTCTTGCCCAGCAAGGCTTCTGATTGGCCACTGGAGATCTGATTGGCTCTGCAGATTTAAAAAATGTTGTTTCAACAGCCACTGTCACCACAATGTTGGCTTTATTCTCCTGCTCACTCCTCTTCACTAGTGTATTTTAAAAATTACCCCTCATCTCCACTGCACTTGGGCTTCCTCTCTCTGTGTTGGTGCCTGTGGCTCTGCCTCCCCTGGCAGCCATTTTGTGACAGAGCCCACCATCCGGTCTCAGAAACACAAAGGTGCCCCACAAGCGCAAAACGGGAGGATTTGATTCATACTCTATATACAATGGGAGGAGGGAAAGAAGCATCAGTACAGCCAGCAAGCTGTTTGTATGCAATTCAATCAAACCAACCCTGCCTGGATGGCCCAGGCTAGCCTGATCTCGTCAGATCTGGGAAGGTAAGCTGGGTCAGCTCTGGTTAATACTTGAATGGGAGACCTCCAAGGAAATCCAGGAATGCTGCGCAGAGGCAAGCGCTGGCAAACCACCTCTATTCATCTCTTGCCTTGAAAATCCCATGGGGTCGCCGTTAAGTCGGCTGTGAGTTGATGGCACTTTCCATACCACATAAAAACAAAGGCCTGTCATG
The DNA here is from genome assembly GCF_001447785.1 of Gekko japonicus. Lineage (NCBI taxonomy): Eukaryota > Metazoa > Chordata > Lepidosauria > Squamata > Gekkonidae > Gekko > Gekko japonicus. The sequence goes on from NW_015175358.1 coordinate 3,377,056, forward strand.
ACAATACGGCCTATACTTCAGAGCAGCAGATCCCAGGACCACAACAGGACAGACCACGACTTCCAGGGGCATCTGGCTGCTTACTGGGCCAGCGAGACCCCAATCTACTTGAGCGAGACAGTTCTTGTATTTCACTAAAGATCATTTCAATCCTGTACAACTTTCAAAATCAAGAATGGTTCTCTTCTCAGTGGGTTGTACAGTTTGTCTTTATACCATTTTCAATTTCTTTACATCTGCTTATAATTGGCCCCGGTCACACGGGGGGGGGGGAGCACGGCCAAAGCGCGGCTTTTCTGAGCTGCAGCAAAATATTTTTTTAATGCGCGGTTTCACCCGGAAAGGACGGATTGGGGATGGGTGTACTCCACTTCCCAGATGTTGTGGTGTGATCGCGCCCATTTGGTGCACCCCTGATCCATCCCTCTTGCGGGACAAAACCTTCCGTGTGACCGGGGTCATTGTAGGTTTTTTTAAAAAAACCCTGAAAAATGAGATACTAAAGGGATATATAACTTTGGAATGCTAGTAAGGTGTGTGTTTTTTTTAATTCCAAAAGAAATCTTCAGACAGTAATGCTACTAGCTTTCTAAGCACAGGAAAAATGTTTCCGCTGCCCCAAGGCATTTATAGCCTGTACAGGAGAAATTAATGAAGAATAAAATCAAAATGTTTTATCATCTCAACAAAGCAGTCATATTACTCTAACTATACAGTATATTGTGTGTTACTTTTTCTTAACCAGCTATTCTTTTCCTCCCTTCTTCATCATTTCGGTTTGCATATACTGAAAATAAATTCTCTTTGAAACCCACAAATAGTATTATCTTTTTACTAATCTTGTAATTTTTTTAGGCAGTTACTATTTCCCTGTGTCAAATTCTTTGTGTTTACTGTAAACCACTAAGCAATGAATAATATGTGCCTGCAGAGTATGAAGGAGAAAGGAAGGACCAGTTGTGGAGCTGAGATGGAAACAAGGCCCAAGCTTTCCAAATCCCTACAGCAGCTGGCAAATAAAATGCAAGGGCCTATGTGCGGAAACGGCAAGCTCAGTTGCTGGATTCCAGCCTGGAAGAGACTGCACTATATGAGGCAGCCCCTAGCTAAACCAGAGGTGGCTAACCTGGGGGTAAGAACCAGACAGGATACATAGTGCCCCATTTTAGGCAATGTCCTCTTGGTATTTGCCCCCAAGCATTTGCCCTGATATAAAAGCACCAGCAGTAACAACCTGTCACAATGCACCAAATCTCTCAGAATCACTATGAGGAAATTGGGGGAGGGGCTCCAAGGGGAAAAAAATCATTTATATTCTCATTAACTGGTATATAGTTTTGAATTACAGGAAATCCTATACTCAAAAAGATGGGGGGAATATGGCTCCCTTCTTTTTGAACTGGATGGGGTACCCCCAAAATGTGGTTGACACAGAATACTAAGCTATGCAGGGTATCCTCCTGGTCACAAAACCCTATAGTGTATGCCTCCCTTGCTCTGTCCCCCCCATGCCAACAAAGACTAGAGAATCTCAGAAAAACCCTTTTCTCCTGGCTATAATAATAATGCAGGCAAGAGATAGAACTATGTATATCAATTTCCTTGAGGAATAAGCTAAAAGAGGGTCTATAATTACCTAGGGAAAATTATCTGAATTAAGACTACAGCTAACCACTATAAATATAGCTTCTACTAACCACTAACAAGAAAGAATTCTGATTATAATTCTTAAGAAAACATGGTCAGAATAAAAATTATTAATTAGCTTTATTTGGGATATTTATACTCTGCGCTTTCACCCCAATGAGGACCCAAAGCAGCTTACAGCATTTTCTCATAGGAATTTTATCCTCATAACAACAACCCTGTGAGGTAGGTTAGGCTGAGGGACTGGCCCAAGATCATCCAGAAAAGTTCCATGGTAGAGTGAGAATTCATACCTGGGTGTCACAGATCCTAGTCTGATGCTCTGAACACTACAACAGCTCTGGCAAGCCACAATAATGCAAGATCTGAAGAAGGCCTAACAATTCAGAGAATCAGATTGTACTACCACGTGATTATAAACTGATTTTTTAATTTAAATATAGGATGTGTTTCTAATAAACTGATTTTTTAATTTAAATATAGGATGTGGAAAAATCAGAGCCACATTAAACAAGGTAGTTTCAGGAAAATGGGTAACTGTGTTGGTCTGCAGTAGAAGAGCAAGATTCCAGTGTAGTAGCACCTTTCTTACATGTCTCGGGAAATGCTAATTGCCACTTTGGGGTCAGGAAGCCATTTTTCTCCAGACCAGTTTGACCAGGGATCCTGGAGGGTCCCCCCCTCTTCTGGGCATAGAGCAGGGGTCACTGGGGGTGGGGGGGAGGCATTTGTGAATTTCCTGCATTGTGCGGGAAGTTGGACCAGATTACCCTGGAGGTCCCTTCCAACTATATGATTCTATGAACAAGATTCTCAGGGTATTAGCTTTTGAGAATCACAGTTCATTCAGTAGTTTACAACAGTATGCCCTAAAAAAAAAAGAAGACGCAAGCAGGTGAACAAAGTGAACACACGCTCAGGGTATTAGCTTTTGAGAATCACAGCTCATTCAGTAGTTTACCACAGTATGCCCTAAAAAAAAAAGAAGATGCAAGCAGGTGAACAAAGTGAACACATGTGCAAAGGATGGAGCAAGTCTAGCAGAGGTCTGAATAACCCGTCCCCCCCCCCGGCCCCCCCCGTGCCATGTGAGTACCAAGCTATTTTTGCTTTCTACGCACTCTTGCCTAGATCCCCAACAGACAGGTTTCTCTTGACCTTATATTGGGACCTGACTGGTAGAGGGCTGCTTAATGCTTCAGTGGGAAGCATGGAAGGGACTTTCCTTTGAAAGAATGCTCAGTCCATGGCTAAACACACAAAGAAAGCACTGGAAAGCAGGTGCTAAGGCAACAATGAAGGAAGAGAGATTAATACTAGCCCCTGAATCTGTGCACCCTGCACCCTGTGCACCAGGGAAGACAGACAGAATCTTTCAACAACAATATGCCTAGTTTTTGGAACAAGTATAAGAAAGAAGCATTCTTACCTGGATCCTGGTTTTTTTAAACTTCTAAAAAGGGCTCAGAACATTTCAGAAAGAGCACATTATATTTGGAGACAAGGAGGGTAGGGGTTCCCCCCCAAAAAATATATAGTAGGCATGTTCAAGGGGACGTTTTGGGAAGAGAGATATTGGAAAAAGCATAAAGGGGACATCAGGGTATACTTTTCTCTTAGCTCCTTTAATTTGCCTTCCCAATTACATTAAAATAATCTATTGCTAAAAGGGGATAAGGAATTAATTCTCAGTAGGATCGTCACAGCACGAACCATTTCGTCTGATATTAGAAGCCTCAGAAGTACTCGTCTTAAGCAGAGTGGCTAACCAAATTATGATACACTGCTGTGTTGGCTAAATTAGCATCTTAATAAAAGGTTAGAAAAGGGAGGCAGAAAACAGACAGTTTGATTATGTTTACTTTTGAGGAGAAGAAGAATCTGTTTCTGGGACAAGATCAAGTATATCTTAATTAATTATTGAATAATTGTTCCTATGTGCATATATTTTCAGGTGCTTCAGGGAATAATACATTATGATGACATCTATATTTAGAATTTTTCCCCCAGATGCTGTATATTTTCTCCCAACCTTCATAGAGACAGACATGTTACCAGGAGGTGGTAGAAGACAGAGAACATCATGGGGCACCTAGGGCCTACCATGTGCCCTCTCCATTCCTGTCACCAAGCTTGTTGGTGCATCAGGGAGGGCTCTTAGCTGAACAGTAGCATTTTGAGTATTGTAAGCTCAGTTCAGACACCAGAGAAATCTGAGCCTCATTCATATTGTGCTTGAGAAGTTCAAACTTAGCAAATTGGCTTCTGAATTTCCCCAACTCTCATTACTAGTCACGCATACTGGTTGTAGACTTCTACAACATTAAAAAAAGAACTCACACACATACACAAATGTGCTTACTGTCCCCACATCAAGTGTAAGTATCTCCCCAGAAAAAAATATGCCAGCTCCTTTCTGGAACATTTACAGCAGCAGCATGAGAAGCAAACATGCTTCCTCTCTCAGTACTTACTGCAATACACCAAGCAACACTACAGATGCACATTTGCGCAGCGACCACTTAAATTATTTTGCTGGCACCAGACAAAGTATTATGCTGACCTGATGACTTTTAGCCACATGCAGCAAGAAGAAAGAAATGGCAGTGAGTTCCATGTAGAATCCATCTGGTCCCCCTTTTATAATTATGGTACCCATGAGCAGCATTGTACCCATTGGTAACAGCCCTGATTAGTCTACAACCCTACATTTACTTGACAACTTCGAAACTTGGATCCCAACACAAAATGTATGTTTTATGTAAAGGGAACAAGTCTATGCCACTATGTGTGGCATTTTCTATTTATATTATCCTGCTCTCACTGCATACTTTTCTACCTCTGTAATACCATGTTCTGCATTGGTGACATGTTCTGGTCAGATACTTCTTAGAACTGTTTCTAATTTTTGTATTCCTAATCTTGCTGTAACAGCGTTCCGTGCACCTTGGTGTTTAGTCATGTTAGCCACATGACCACGGAAACGTCTTCGGACAGCGCTGGCTCTTCGGCTTTGAAACGGAGATGAGCACCGCAACCCTAGAGTCGGACTCGACTGGCTTTCGAGCAAGGGAACCTTTACTTTACCTAATCTTGCTGCAGTGCTCATTAGATGTCTCATGCTATTTGACTGCATTGATTTACACCATGTAATCTGCCTCGAGTCTCAGTGAGAAAGGCAGGCTACAGATAAAGAAAGTAAATAAACAAACATACAAACATGTACGTCCCATAGCCCTCTTTAAAATGAGACACGAGGCAAGTGGGGGGAAATGGGCTCAATATACACACATTTTTCATGAGAAAGTGGCAATTTATACACATCTGTATGCTATTCATATATAACATGTGTCATGTGTATTTTGTAAATGGGTACTCAAGTACATAAAGTATCAGAAATAGTGGTCGTGTTCTACCAGAGAGAGTTAACAGCTGTTACTTCATGGGTAGATATTTCAGACTCAGTATGGTCTACTTTGTCTCTCTTACTTATACATTTTATATTCTGCATAGCTAGATGAGTCATGCTACCCCATGGACTGGGATTCTTTGACCTTTCTTCAAGCATTAGTATGTAAAATTATTGCTTACGTTTTTTTCCAACAAAGAATACTCAGGGCCTCTAACTGTTTTCATTATTCATGCTCTATTAATAATACACTTTGAGCTTCATTCAGAGGTGTACTAGAAAACTTCTGTTCTCAGTGACTTAAGCAGTTTCAGTTCACATGCTAATGAAGTTCCATTATTCGGCATGACCTTGATAAGCAACAACACAAAGAGCTCACTCACTGTATCAAGCCCAGAGAGTAGACATTTAGTATTCCTCTGGATCAAACTTCTTGTGTGGAAACATTAAGAATTCCTACAAAAGCTACATGGTAATGGACACAATTTTTAAAAGGCTGTTTTCATTCTCATACTGAACACCAACTCAACTTTAACCACCATGAGCTCTTGTGCAGTATAACTAGCTTATAAAAGGGCATCCTGTCCCAAGCTGTTATGAGGACAGAATGCAGCCACAGCCTAAAGTTAAGAGAACTGTGATGATGGTTAAAGAAAAATAAACAGTAGGCGGGATATATCTGTTCATATCCTTGCAACTGAGAACAGACAATGGAAATTGACTTTAACATTCATGCATTCCTCCACCACAGGTCCCTTCTACTGATGCCAGTCCTTATACCAAAGGAATGTGCAGGAACTGATAAGACGAATGGGTAGAATCCAACCTCATTGTTTTTTAAAGAAATGAACAGCAAAAGCAAAGCTTTACTGATCTTTTCCCATGGTGCTCAGAGTGCATAGCAAAAACAGTGCTGGGATATTTGAAGAAAAGAGCAGAGTGTACATCTTAATATGTGAAAGATGTTGAGGGGTGAGGTGCCTTACCCAGAACAGTGATCATTTACAGACTTAACTCCACCCCCATCTTGGATGCCGCTATTCCAAGCTTATCTCAAAATTAAAGAGCAATCTTTTTAACCCTAGGGGGCTTTGCAGAAGAATTTTAAGTGAACAGAGAAAGAAATTAACCAAGGAACTAATGAAACTGCTCCTTGGCCTCTCCATAAGAAGAGATCCTTTGAGTGGCAGCAGAAAAAAACTGCTGAGAGATTGGTTTCTGAATAGTTTGTAGCTTCATCCAGAAAGTATGAAGTTCTCCTTTTCTTTCAACATCCATTTTCTGTTATTTTGCATTTTTACTTAGGTTGTGAGCCTACAGGCAAGGATCTGCACAATGACCAAGGCAGTTTAGCTGCTTTCACAAATATAGTAAATATTATTTTGATAACATCAACTGCTAGAATGGAGTAATCAATGATGAACAATTTTTAAGGATAGAATAAGACCGATCCCCCCACACACACACATAAGCTGAAAGAGACCAGTGCTCCTTAACTTGCCTGACTGCCATATCAATTGCTCCCTTATTTATTTTTTTAAAATAATAAATACATAAATTATGCACTCAAACCTGAATTTAAATTGCAAATGCATTTTGTATAGCCAAGGCCTGAGTCGGACCGATTTAGGTAGGGGCTCCCACTCCCGACCTTCGATGGGGTGCCTTTGGTGCCAGCGCCGGAGGTTAGGAGTTTGGGTGTGCTCCTGGACTCCTCTCTAACGATGGAAGCCCAGGTGGCAGCCACTGCCAAGTCAGCCTTTTATCATCTTTGGCTGGCTCAGTAGTTGGTCCCCTTCCTTGACCACGATGACCTGGCCACAGTGATCCATGTGACGGTCACTTCGAGGTTAGACTACTGTAACGCTCTCTACTTGGGGCTGCCTTTGTCGCAGATCCGGAAGCTGCAGCTAGTGCAGAATGCTGCAGCCAGGCTGTTGATGGGTCTCTCTAGGAGGGATCACATTCAGCCTGTGCTGAAAGCGCTGCACTGGCTACCAATAGCGTACCGGATCCACTTCCAAGTGCTGGTTCTTACCTTTAAAGCCCTGTATGGCCAGGGTCCGGCTTACCTAAGGGACCGCCTTTCCCCATATGTTCCCCCAAGGGCACTACGGTCGGGGAGTCAACATCTCCTGGAAATTCCAGGCCCCAGGGATGTTAAATTTGCTGTTACTAGAGCCAGGGCATTCTCGGTGGCGGCTCCTACCTGGTGGAAGGAGCTCCCGGAGGAGATCTGGGCCCTGTGGGACCTTTCTCAGTTCCACAGGACCTGTAAGACAGAGCTCTTCCGCCAGGCTTTCGAGTAGGAGCCGCGCCACTATAATTCCATTCACCGATATGTATGCAGCATCGCACCACTACCACCAATATGTGGTTCCATCTGGGTGCAAGGTGACCCTGGAAGGAGAGGGGATGACAAGTTGCGGGACCAATGCCATTCAACTAAGATCTACCCCATCTTGCACTGACACTTTGTTGTTGTACTGTATTGTTTTATGGTTTTAGACTGTTTTATCTGTTTTAATTCTGGCACTTGTGCCTCGTTGTTAGCCGCCCTAAGCCTTCGGGGAGGGCGGGATATAAATCCAAAAATAAATAAAAAATAAAATAAATTTATTTCACTTGTTAAATAATTTTTTCGAAAAATGCCCAAGCTCCAAATTGTTTTATAATTTTACCATTAACAAGCATTTTCCCTCTCCCTTAGAACGCTAAACCTTTCCTTTGACAGCAGTCATAATTTGTTCCCTCTGTAGAAACCTTGGGACTGGATGTATGTCTCACTCCACCATATCTGACAAGTTCACGTATCTTACTTCTGAGGGTAAACATCCGTTTTTCTCCTTGTCTTTGGTTTAACATTCATTTTACATCACAGTCAATCTCTGATCTACATGTGAAACAAACACTTCACTTACAAATTCAGATATATGGACAAGACAAGGTGCCTGCCACAACAGTCACAGTAGCAAGAACATATTGCAACCTTGTCCCGGAAAGCAGTTATCAGCTCCCCCTTTCCGCCCCCCGGGGGGGGGGGGGGGGGATTACAATATTCTGTTGCCAGATATAAATCCTCATGCAAGATTTTGTTATGCTATGTTTATACTTTCCTACAGCACAGTCTGATCAAAATTAAAATATCACAATACCTAACAATAATGTGACTGACCCCTGTGTGGATAGTGTAAACTGCAAAACAGACCACCCACACAGAATGTTGGGGATGCTGCATACTCAAGGGACTTCCCAGGTATGCACAAAAATATGACTCTCCTGCCAAAAAATCCAAACTTTGCATCATGGCTTCATTTTTAACTAAGCAATACTCTTGAATCTTTGACAACACAGCACTCTAGATGACCCTAGTTATTCATGTTCATGCTCATGTTTATGTCCATACCAGTATATAGTATTCTCAGGCAACGCGTGATACCTTCTTGTTGCATCATTATCCCTTCTGTTCTGAAGCTTATGTTAGCCTATTTGGCTTGTTACTCTGTTAAAATTCTGCGTTGTATGTTATTTAGATGTTGAAATTCTTTTGTTTGCACTTACACTTAATTTTTTTAAAAAATATGACTTTGTAGAACTAAACCAAAAGGGGGGAAAGAAAAAAGCAACCCTATTCTGAAAAAAAAAGTCTGATGAGACTAAATATGCTCCAGAAGGGGCAGAATGTTGAGAGTTAAAGGATAAGAGGGGTGGGAGAAGAAATCAGCCTACTCTACCCCTTGAGAGCTTACAGAATCTTGGAGGGGAAGATTTGAGGAGGTGAGATAAGAGTTCAAAGCTGCTTTGTCCTCCTGCAATTCCTCACAAGCCCCAGCTTGTATAATGACTATTACAGTATATGAATTGTATTTTACAGTCTTCTGTCAACCCCCAGGCACCATCAAATTCTACTTATAAAGATAGCAAATCTGTAAATATCTGATACTTGTCTGTTCATCTAGGCCAAATACCAAATGTATTTGGACAAATAGCACACTCAGAGCAAGCTGGAGTAGGCAGGTTTCTCCTGTGGTTGTACATGTTGCTTTCCTAGCCAGTGAATCTTAACAGCAAAGGCCTCTAACAGCAATGTGCACAGCTAACACATAGCTAGAAGTCTCTGATAATACTTCTTCTACCCCAACAATCCATACTTTCATATGTCAGCCCCCCTGGATTTAAAACTAACATTTGCTGCTCTTCCAGGGCCAGGAAACCAGTACATAAAGACTTCAGCCACAGAAGACACTGTTGTCAAAAGTAAGCCACTCCACCCCAGGCCAGAAAAGCATCACAAACAGGTGCAATGAACATGTAGTCTCTAGAAAGCTGAAAGGTCTTCAACCATTAATGTTCATCTCTACTCTCACAAAAAGAATGTTGATGATAATAACAAACACATTTCTAATGCTAAAAGAAGCACTGGAAGGGGAATGTGGATTGGGGCCTTGGCACTGGGAGCACATTTCTAATGCTAAAAGAAGCACTGGGGGGATGTGGATTGGGGCCTTGGCACTGGGTTAACCCTTCCCTCATCACTTATCATTTCTCAATACAACAGCCCTTCTAAGCTGCTACTAGTGAAGGTAAGGGAGAAAAAGTATAATAGGAGTCTATAGATTCAGGTGGGTAGCCATGTTGCTCTGAAGCAGCAAAACACAGAGTCCAGTGGCACCTTTAAAACCAACAAAGTTTTATTCAGTGTATCTGAATCCATGGGTCGATTCAGGATGGACAAAAGGAAATACTTATTTACACAGAGAGTGATTAAAATGTGAAATTCGCTGCCAGAGGATGTAGTACTAGTGATGACCACAGGCACAGACAGCTTTAAAAGGGAATTAGATAGATTCATGGAGGATAGGTCTATCACTGGCCACTAGCCATGATGAGTAAAGGGAATCTCCATGTTCAGAGTCAGTCAGCCTCTGAATACCAGAGCCAGGAGGCAACATCAGGGGAAGGCCTTGGCCCCTATGACCTCTTATTGGCCATCCAGAGGAACTGGTTGGCCATAGTGTGAGACAGGATGCTGGACTAGATGGACCACTGGTTAGCAGGCTAATAGTGGCTTGGGGCAGGACAAAAAGATTACTTTCTCACAGTACCACACAGCCTTCATCCAAATTGCCACCCCACTGCTTTTTAATGTTAAAAATGCACCAGCAGATCCAGTCATAAAACTCAGATATTCTGTGTAGCATATAATTTTACTTTGAAATGATGGGAAATACTGTATAACTTTTGCAGTCATTTTGAGGGAAAGTATTCTGAAATCCTATCTGACACTTTCCTTTTACAGCTCTGCACAACTCTGCGTCCTCAGCTACGTACATGTAATTTCATTACAACTGACACGTGAAGGCAATTAGTGTTGCTGAATACCCTATATAATCCACCACACACACTTGCATAAGTACTGTTTTACCTGATTTGGTGAGAGGAATTCCTGGTTATTGTCATTCATTCCCATATACATGTTCTCTCCGTCAAACTGGAAAGATAAAAGAAACCAGAATGTTAACAAGATGCTGAAAATATGGAAAATACTTCACTGTTTCTCACTGCAAAGCTTCATTTTCTGCTATAAGTCATGGATCTAATGGTTACACAAAAAACAAACCCGGAACAGCAACTAAGACTTGTAAATAAGATTGGTCCATATTGAGCTAAAAGGTACAACCATTAATGAAAGCAACTCAAAAATCAACTCAGTGGTAGCCCTAGCTATTAATGGAGTCTCCATGTACTTACACAAGCATGCATGAATTAAGGCAAGACACGATTTTTATAAACCACAAACAAATGACTCGGTATTTATGGTTCTCCCCTCTAACCAATATCTCTTGCAGAAGACAAGATGTGATCATTTATTCACTTACTTATTCACTTTTACCATCTTTTAAATCCAATGGGGAACCAAAGTGGCTTACATCCTCCTCCTCTATACTACCTGCACAACAAAACTTCAGCGCAGGTGAGGATGAGAGTGTGTGAGGCCCAACAGCACCCACCAAGCTTCCATGGAAGAGTGGGGATAATAACCTGGGTCTCCCAGATCCTGGTGTGACTTCTAAACACTACACAACACTAGAAACAGAAGCAACCAGCTTGGCAAGGAAAGAAAATAAGAACGCTAAACTTACAGTTTAAAAAACAACTGACTGAGGCTTGATTCAGACATAAGACAAAACCACGGTTTAATTAAGCTAATGCTAGGAAACGTTGAAGGCAGTAGGAAAAGACGAAGACCTGAGATGGATTGACTCCATAAAGGAAGCCACGTCCCGCAGTTTGCACAACCTGAGCAAGACTGTCAATGGCAGGAAATTTGGAGGTCATTAATTCACAGGGTCACCATAAGTCGGGTCACCATAAGTCAGAAGCGCCTTGATGGCACATAACACTCAAGGGCTGCGATCCCACACACTAAATAATCCACTTTCAATCCATTTTCAATGCACTTTCCAACTGGATTTTGCCAGTTCACACAGTAAAATCCAGTTGGGAAGTGCACTGAATGGGGATTGAAAGTGGATTATTTAGTGTGTGTGATCGCAGCCAAGCACATACATAGTTAGCAGTCAGTCAGAATGCAAGCCACTCCACAAACTGGTTAGTTAGGGTCAATCAAATCAGTATCTGAAACCATGATTCAAAAATGGTTTATTATCCACAGACAGTCCTAAATTTCAGGTTCTGACATAATCCTGGCTTGATCCTTGGTGTCACCCATACATATTCCCTGGCTATAGACAAGCCTGGCCAGAGCAAATTCAATGAAAACAGTACTTATTGAAGCAAACCAGTACCTGAGTTTCATAAATCCTGGTTCCACAAACCAGCCATATTTAAAGTCTGTGTTGACAATACATGAAAGCTCATCTAAGGACAGACTAGAAGACTATCAGTGCAATCCTAAAAGCACCTTCCTGAGATGAGCCTCATTCAATAAAATAGGGTTTATTTCTGAGCAGTCCATCCATGCACAATACAGCATTATTATACCAGCCCAGTTGCATTATGTCTTATAAAAAGTGTAGATTACAGTTTCTAGGCGGCATAAATTCTTAAACATATATACATCTAACACAAACCACAAGGGCATTCAAGACAAAATATTAAGCAGCACTCCCCTTTTATCACTCACCTTTACTCTTTATCTTATCAGCATGAATCTGTAACAACTGTTTTGATTCTTATTCCTCTGAGCTGCAGTGGAGCAGCACAGCAGAAATAATGCATGGATGGTGAAGAATCACTTAATGGGAACGCAACAAGTGTTTTGAACCAGAGTGAACAAGAATGTCAAGCAATCATCACAGCAGTTTTTCCCCCCTGAAGCAGGTACTTATTCTGAATGTTCCAGTCCCAAATTCCTGTTAATAAGCATACAATCTAATGAAGCTCAAGTGGAAGATATCCTTTGTTTCAACCAGGCTGTAGTCAGGTGAATAAGCCTCAAATCCCTATTTCTTCCCCACATGTACTGAGACATGACTGAAGTCTTCATGGTTTTAGGAGTCTTCACCGCAATTCTAATCTGTTGTGACATTCAAATTTGAGTGCTTTTCCAAACTGAGGTTTAAGTAGTTCCCAACAACTTGGATCCTAATCCAGGGCTGCATCCACACAAAAGACATTTTAAAAAAATTCCCCCAACCCTGTGTGCTGCAGCCCCCACCCCACTTGCACAAAGACCCTTTAAAGGGTTTTTCTGCAAGCAGAACGCGTGGCCCACAACCACCCCTCTCCCTCCCTCCTTCCTGCTAGATTTAAAGGGCCCTCCAGCTGGTTGGCAGGCCACATGGTCCCCGCCAATCAGCTGAAGCCCTTTACATCATCGGGCAGGAGGGGAGTGAGAGGGGTGGCCGGATGGGTGGTTACTCTAGGGGGCGGGGCTTCCCCCACCAAGCAGCTGGCTGGGGGTGAACTGAAGCCCCCCAAAGTGGGGGGAAACCCCACCTGGACCTGGGGGCTGGCAACCCTAGTAGGTGACAGCTTTTCTTTATTCAGGGCTTTTTTTGTAGAAAAAGTCCAGCAGGAACTCATTAGCATTACAGGCCACACTCAATAGCAGAAATTCATTATCATATCAGGCCACACCCCTAACAGCACAGCTCATTAGCATATTAGGCCACACACCCATGCCTTCCCTTGGCTTGCCCGGGCACTCTGCGGCTGCGGGGAGCCGGGGCAAACCCCCATAGAAGGGAAGGAAAAGCAGTTTAAACTGCATTCCCTTGGCTTGCCTGGGCATCCCACTGCTGCGGGAAGCCTGGGCAAGCCAGCCCTTGGACAGGCCGGGGAAGGCATGGGGAAGCATTTAAATGCCTCCCCGAACCTTCCAGGGCCCCCCTGGCCCGCCCGCCTCAGAGTCAACAGGGGGGTCACTCTCCAGGCCTTCCCTCTGTAGCCATGCATGCAGAAGTTTTGGCTGTAGTGGGTGTGGCCAACTCTGAAGCCAGTCGAAACTCCGTTCCTATGCGTTCCTGCCCCAAAAATAGCCCTGACTCTTGCCCAGTTCCAGCAACCATATTGAAGAATGTTTTGAAAATTACTGTGCTCCCTACTGCCAACCAGCAAAGGCAATTTTGAGCAACCCTCAAAATTCAGTGAAAATTTTAGAACTTCTTTACTGCAGATTAAATTTTCTTTTCCCTCTCCAGGCATTAAGGGCACAAACAAATTTCTTATAAACTCTCCTGCCAGGAGAGGGTTTTCAATTAAATGTTTGCCAGTTGTACTATAGCCAGATACAGTAGATAAATAATGCATACTCTATTCTTATTATCATTGTGGTGCAGAATGTAGTTGAAGACAATTGGTTTCAACATGCCATACTGATTTACTGTAGAAACAAAATAATTTAATATTTTCCTTTCATTAGGATGGTTTTTTCCTGGTTTTGATTAGCCATAGCTCCTCACACATGTCAAGATAGTAATCGATTTCCAGATATACATGAATCATACTCTATTTCCGATAAAAATTGATCAGATTCATCTTTAATCACCTAAGCATGCTGTGCAATGGAAACAGTTTTCTTTGTAGTTCTGTTAATTTGGGGGGGAAATAGTCTGGAACTGTTCTCTAAATTGTCCTCCTACTCCTTCTACACAATTGCTTTTTAAAAAATATATTTCATTTTCTGTGCCCAGGAAACAAAGACAGGGAACTTTACAGCAGAGGAAAGAAGGCATGGTATGCACACCTCATCTATTATCTTTTAATTGGTTAGGGTTTATGTTATGTCTTTGCAAACTACAACAGAAGTTCACTATTAAAAAGAGGTTAATATAAGGTACCAAAAGTGTGTTTTAAGCTGGTGCAATGCATATTAAAAATCCTTTTAACTTGGTTCTTTAACAGAACGGTATTTGTATGTTTAAACTATGGCAAGCTGGATGAAGAGCTAATATAAAATAATATATTCTAATGGAAAAGGCATCACTTTAAAAGGGAATTAAGATTTTGTCTCTGTCATAAGGTATTTTTCTACCTACTTGTGGGAGTTCACTGGTCACTTCTGATACATGGTCCTACCCATTTGGCTTACATTACATATTTTTAGCACACTGTACTGTACCCCAAGTAACTCACCAACTGAGCCTGTCACAGGCAAGCTAAGTAACAACCAATCTATTCAAGTTCATACCATTCTCAGCCAATAGAAATGGGATTTTTGAAACCTTTTTCTTTTCTCCAATTTATCTTCCTCAACTATATTTTTTCTCTTTTATTGTCTGTAACCCATCCACTCCCAATCACATCTCATATATTTGGGGTAGAACAGGTTGCAAATCAAATCAAATGGGGGGGGGGGAGAGAACACTTGGATTCAGTGAAGCAAATTCAGTCACTGTAGTGGAGCTTCCTTGCCTCCTCATCTTGCTGCAGCCCAAAATACCCACATTTCTCCTTAGAGACAAGGGATGCCCAGGAACAGAATGACAGATCTCTAGCAGGAGATAAAATCAGCAGAAATAATTTCCATTTGTCTAAGTCCTCTATTGTATTCAAGTCCCTTTGTGTAGTATGTAGCACCATCAAATTTTGACATAATTAGTCAAATGTGCTTTACTGGATATGCTTGATATTATTACTTGCTTTGCTTATTCGCTGTCACACTGTGTCTCTGTTGCTGTTAGTATTGATTTGTTAATGCCTCTGGGTTGTCCTGGGTGCTCCAGAATAAATATTAAAATACAACAAGACCATGCCCATGACTTACTATCTATGGTTACAATTAAAATACACAAGAAAAAGGGATCAACCACATTTGTGTATCTGTTACACGCACACACCACATGCAGCCATGAGTGTATTCTCGCATGAAAATGAGTGTGTAGGTCAGAAGAGCGATAACGCCCCACCCTGCTGCACCATTATTTCAAACTCTTTTCTTCCCATCCCAGAATGCTCTCATAATTATTAGGTATTTGAGGACTGTATTAGGCTGTACTGCTGCAGTTAAACTGGGAGAAAAATGGTTCAAGCAAAAAAGCACAGCAAGATAAGATGAGAGATAATTTAGTTCCCCCTACCCATAAACTCCTTTGTGTGTAAAACACAACCCCCCACCTGCACTTTACACACAAACAAGGAAGACTTATATGTCTTTAACACATGAAACATAAATACACATGGTAGCTCGCCTCCATCAATTCCAGTTTCTTTTTAATTACATGGTAAAATAATAATAATAATCTTTCAATTTATTGATTGCTCAATCCTGCAGAGCTTGCTGGCTCTGAGCGATTTACAGTTACTCAGTTACAGGAAATGAGGCATCAGTATAAAGGGAAAGAGAAAAAAATAACAGTTGGTTTGTATACCCCACTTTTCTCTACCGTAAGGAGTCTCAAAACAGCTTACAATCTCCTTCCCATTCTCTCCCCACAACAAGCACCTTGTGAGGTAGGTGGGGCTGAAAGAGTTCTGAGAGAACCATGACTGGCCCAAGGTCACTCAGCAGGCTTCATGTGGAAGAGCAGGGGATCAAACCCAGTTTTCCATATTAGAGTCCACCGCTGTTAACCACTACACCATGCCGGCTCTCTTCCGTGCCTGAGGACTGGGGTCAGGAATACGGCAAACATGAAGATGTTCTAGGGGTCATTAAATACAAGGCACTATTGCGGTGGCACCTCATCCATTCAACGCCCTCCAACTTGAGGCTCATCTGGGGCTTCCTTACAGTCTTTTTAAGTACCAGGTCAAGACATTTATTTTTGTCCAGGTTTTTAATTAGAGGTTTTTATCATTTCAGTTGGTTTTTTTGCTCTGCTTCTGGCCTGAGGTCTATTTCATGGATAGTTTTATGCTATGTTATGTCCCTGGGCTCATTTTAAATGGCTTGTTTGTCCCTGTATTGAAAATTTATTATTTTAATTGTAAGCTGCCTCAAGTAGAACTCCCGGAGAGGTGGAATAAAAATCCTAAATAAATAGATAATTCTAAATGTAGAGTGTGGTAAATGAGAAAGGGCAGATGCAGGTAGTGAACAGAAAGCTGAGGGTTTACAAGGAAGGGAGAATAGTGTACTGATGCAGCCCTTCCAGAAGGCAGGGGCTGGGGGTCAGCAGGGCAGGTCACAGGCAAGGTTGCAGAGAGTAACCAGGGTCCAGTTCAAAAGTCAGGGGTTCCAGAGAGCAGGTATGCCAAGCCCAGTCAAGGGATTTAGGCAGCAAGTCCAGTTCAAGGTCAGGGGTTCCAGAAAAGCTGAAAGTCAGGTCCAGTCGAAGAGTCAAGGTTCCAGTGGTCTGGTAACAGCAAGGTCAGTGGTTCAGTAGCAATGTGCACTTGTTGCGTCCATGAAACTGCTGTTTCTCCCAGCTGATTTTGCAGCCAAGTCTTAACAAGCTACACTCCCAGCCAATTCCTTGGCAATCATCCTGAAACATCTCGTCAGTTGACAGCTGATGATGGGCCAAGAGTCTTGCACTCCTTCTCCTTTCCTGCATCTCAGCTCATCTCTGACAGCGTTGTCACTGCAGGGGTGTGGGTGAACTAGGTGGGCTGGGAGTGGCTTCTGAAGACTTTTTTACTGCTTCAGAGCTACAAGGCATTGGCTTGGTTTCAGCTATAGGCTGTGACCTCTGATTAGCTGGTAACCTGATCTCTTGTTGCTCTCCTCCTGGCTCAGAGCCAGCTACAGCCGGTTGTCCAATTACTGGTTGAGGGCCAGCTGCAGGTAACTCTTCATCTGTGGAATCTGTGCTGTCACTGAGCACAGACTGACTTAGAAGAAGAAGAAGAGATTGGATTTATACCCCACCCTTCACTCAGAGTCTCAGAGTGGCTTACAAACTCCTTTCCCTTCCCCGCCCCACCACAGACACCCTGTGATGTAGGTGGGGCTGAGAGAGCTCTTTCAAGAACTGCCCTTTCAAGGACAGCTCTTGTCAGAACTATGGCTTGCCCAAGGTCATCCAGCAGCTGCAAGTGGAGGAGTGGGGAATCAAACCCGGTTCTCCCAGATTAGAGTCCACACACTTAACCACTACACCAAACTACAACAAATAGGAAGTATGAGGAGCAAGAAAAGATTGTTGGAAGAGAGCAGAGGCACTGAAGTGTGGGATCATGTAAAGAATTAAGGGCCAAGAAGTCTACTGAGAAAACACGGAGCTAACAAAGACAGAGAGAATCACAATGAGACAGAGAAGTGACCAAGCAAGCAGTGAGCTGAGATTAAATGACACAAATAGGAAATGAAACGCCATTCTGTATATACAAGGGGCGGGACCCGCGATACTCGCGGGGGGGACCTCCACACATGAGGCAGAGGAGGAAGCAGGAGGAGGAGGTAGGTTCCCCCCATCCCGCCGGTTCCTCCCCGTCTCCTCCACACACACCCGCTCGATCTCCCCCCCCTTGCCTTCCCCCCGCCGCCGCCTCGCTGCTCTTCCCCCCTGGCTTCGAAGCAGCAGCGGCGGCGAGGGAGTTCGCAGAGCGTTCCCTGCGCATGCGCAGGGGACGCTCTGTCACTTTTGGGGGGATTTAAGTATCCCCCCCGTATTTTTTCTGGGTTTTTAGATTTTTGTACACACCTGGGGACTGCCCCAAATGTGCACAAAAATCTCCCTCCCCCCCCAGGTGTCCCCGATGCGTGGATTTAGGTATACGCACGCACGGGGGCGACTTCGCTATTAGTATATAGATTGCAGTAGTCAAGCAAGAACCAGAATTAAAGTTCTCAGAGACTCAATGCTATTGGATACACCTTGTAGGCACTAGTGGATCCCACCCCACTCCCTACCCCATACAGGTTACAATAATGGCCATACTCTTGATTCAAAGCTTTCTTTGGCCAATGTCAATTGTTAGATCAATAAATTTCAATCAGTGAACACTGCTAACTTTACTGCACTGTTGCTGAATGCTGTATGTTGCAATGTAATGAGACTCTTGATTCTACATGTGATTTGAACAGCTGAGCATACCCAGGGATTGAGATACCCAGGGATAGATGTCTGTTCTTATTTAAAAAATTGGAATAAGCAATGTCACCTTTTCAGTGGCAGTGTATACTTGTTTGATTAACCAATAATGTTAAAGATTGTACTTACCTAGAGTGTAAATGCAGCATTGATTTTATTACTAACTAAAGTTTTATGGAGGTTTTTGATAAAATACAAACAATAAGAAAATAAACTATGTGATTAGTAGACTTTATATACTGTTACACCAGTCGGAATGTAGTTTTTAGAAGGAATAAAGTCATATTAACAGATTTTCTTACAAGAAACTACTTGTTTTTGTTTAATTCATTCTGGCTGAAGTATTCAGTCCTGCATAACATCTTTCCTAACATGGTATTAAGGCCCTTGCAGTATAGTAAAGCAATCTGCAGGGTTAATGGGGGGGGGGACCCACCTCAGAATGCTGTCATGCCTACTTTGTCAACACTCATTTTTGTCAAGTTCCAGGGATGTGAAATGTTTGCTCCTGGCCGCCTGCCATTCAAATCTCCTACCCACAGGGCTACCAGAGTGTTTTCCTAAAAGAATTATTAAGCACTGGACTCCTTCTGGGAATATACCACTAAGGTTAGCCTAATCTCTTTTAACTGCAATTTTCCCATTAAGACTTTTTACACAAACTCTTGCCCAAAGTGATCCACTTAGCATTATTCGTTTGACCACTGAAATGCATGGCTTTACCCTGAGTTGGTAATGTCAAAGAAGGCCAATAGTTCAGCTACAGATTTATTTAAACCTCCAAAACACTACAGCGAACAAAGCAGCAACATTTCCATTTCTCCTTGTAGCATATCCCAGTCAGACTGACGGTTGACTTCCCCCCCCCAAAAAAATGCTACAGTGTATATTACTGTTCCCATTGTTAGTTACAGTGCAATCTTAAACATGTTTACTGAGAAATAAGTACTATTGAGTTGAATAGAAATTACTCCCTAGTAATTGTATTTATGGCTGCGGCCTTTGTCATTTATACAAGTCAACCAAGCTACTACAACAGTACGCCATCATTTGCTTAGGAAGAATTTTTAGTTACCATTAAATACAGATGTCGCCAGTTAAATACATTAAATACAGGATCTGCATTTTTCTGCTGCCCTGGAGGAAAATGTCCCATTCCTTTAATAGAGGCTCAATGCATGGGTAGCTGAATCTTCTCATGACATGGAGGTAAATGACATCACCTGGTAAATAAGCTTCTATTAAACAGATTGGACATTTTTTTTCTCCAGGCAGTTGGCAATCCTATTTCTAGAGCCACATATACGGATGAGACCCGAGCAGCTAATCTCTTGTTTCTTTTTGAGGCTCCTCTTTGAAAAAAACACAGAGATACAGCATTAAAAATGCAAACCTAAAGCATGCCTGCTTGGATTTATTTGTTAAAGGCTCAAGGCAGCAAACAAACGATAAGTTTAAAAAATCACAACCTAAAACCAACAAAATAACGTCCACCAGTCCATAAGCAATCAGGAGAACTTACTTCTCAATAAACAAATCTATAATTAGTATTGTCCCAAAACTGAAGTGAGTATGCGCGTGTGCCCTGCTCAGTTTGGAGGAAGTTGACAGATTGTTCGTATCTGTGCGTCCAACCACGTGCTGCCTGGATCCGTGCCCTCGCCGACGTGGGGATACAGGGACTCGCTCTTCAATGGCTTGTCTCTTTTCTCCAAGGTCGGGGACAGAGGGTGGCGATAGGCGAACAGCAGTCCCGGAGGCACCCACTTGAATGCGGTGTGCCTCAGGGGGCAGTGCTTTCCCCGATGCTATTTAACATCTATATGCGCCCCCTCGCCCAGATTGCCAGGAGGTATGGGCTGGGTTGTCATCAATATGCGGATGACACCCAGCTCTATCTGATGTTGGGTGGCCAGTTGGGCTCCAACCCAGAAGATCTACACCAGGGATTAGAGGCCGTGGCTGGGTGGCTCAAGCTGCGCTGGCCGAAATTAAAACCCG
>NW_015175358.1:3398005-3404777 GCF_001447785.1 Gekko japonicus
TAACGCTCTCTACATGGGGCTGCCTTTGTCGCTGATCCAGAAGCTGCAGCTAGTGCAGAATGCGGCGGCCAGGTTGCTGATGGGTCTCCCCAAGTGGGAGCACATCCGACCTGGGCTGAAGGCGCTGCACTGGCTGCCAATAGCATACCGAATCCGCTTTAAAGTGCTGGTACTCACCTTTAAAGCCCTATATGGCCAGGGTCCGACCTACCTGAGGGACCGCCTTTCCCCGCATATACCCCCAAGAGCACTTCGGTCGGGGACCCAAAACCGTCTGGTGGTTCCAGGTCCCCGAGAGGTAAAACTTGCTGCGACCAGGGCTAGATCCTTCTCAGTGGCGGCCCCTACCTAGTGGAACGAGCTCCCGGAGGAGATCAGGGCCCAGCAGGACCTTATGCAGTTCCGCAGGGCCTGCAAGATGGAGCTCTTCCGCCAGCCTTTCACATAGGGGCCGCCGCTGCCACCACCACCAATGGTGGCAACGCCAACAGGATTTGGGATCGCCCTGGGAAGCTCAGCCATATATTGTGTAATATTAACAACGCATGAACGATCTACTGGACAGTGGTACCCCAACGGGGCTGATCTGAAGATGCCACCATAACCACTCAGGACCATCTTGTTATTGAAGCACTTTATTATTGTTATTATGTTATTATTGTTATTATCATGATTTTACTGTTTTATTGGATTTTATGCATGGGCTGTCGCCCCTTGTAAGCCGCCCTGAGCCCGCTCGCGGGGAGGGCGGGGTAAAAATGCCTAAATAAATAAATAAATGCTGCTTCTGACTTATGGTGACCCTA
The DNA here is from genome assembly GCF_001447785.1 of Gekko japonicus. Taxonomy (NCBI): domain Eukaryota; kingdom Metazoa; phylum Chordata; class Lepidosauria; order Squamata; family Gekkonidae; genus Gekko; species Gekko japonicus. The sequence continues at coordinate 3,398,812 of NW_015175358.1, forward strand.
CAAATTAATGACCTGCAAACCGTCTTATTGTTAACAGCCTTGCTCAGGTCTTAACAAACTGAGGGCGATGGCTTCTTCGATCGAGTCAATCCTTTGCATGTTGAGTCTTCCTCTTTTCCTACTGCCTTCCACTTTTCCTAGTATTATTGTCCTCTCCAGTGACTCTTGTCTTTTCATAATGTGACTAAAGTACAATAGCCTCAGTTTGGTCATTTTAGGTTCTAGGGAGAGTTCAAGCTTGATTTGTCTTTTTGGCTGTCTTTTTTCTTTTTTCTTTTTGGCTATTCACGGTATCCATAAAACTCTCCTCCAACACCACATTTCAAATGAATCAAAAGTGAGTATAGCCAGGGTCAAACCAGATGATGTGTGAGGGCTCACATAAAATGAGCATACTCATTTTAGTATTGGGATAGATGACAGACAGACAGATCCTGCAAGAGACTTTGATTTGGATCATGCCTCTATTAAACCCCTTCCCATAGGGTTGCCAACAACCTGGAGAAACGTTCACAGAATCATAAAGTTGGAAAAGACTTCCAGGGTCATCTAGTCCAACCCCTCCCCCTCTGCACCCACAGTGACCGCTGTTCCACGCCCAGATGACAAAAAACCTCCAGGATTGCTTCCTGACCCCAAAGTGGCAATCAGCATTTCCCTGGGCATGTAAGAAAGGGCCACAAGAACTAAGCACTGAGGCAACCCTTCCTGCCCTCCCTCTCATGATCTGCCTAAGTTCAGAGAATCTGCATTGCTGTCAGATGGCCATCTGGCCTCTGTCTGAAAACCTCCAAAGAATGAGAGCCCACCAACTCCCAGGGAATCCTGTTCCACTGAGGAACCACTCTATCAGGAAGTTCTTCCTAATGTTTAGCTAAAAACTCTTCAAAAAAAAATAATTTCAACCCATTGGTTCTGGTCCGACCTTGGGCAACAGAAAACAACTCCACACCATCCTCTAGATGACATCCCTTCAAGTACTTGAAGATGATTATCATATCACCTCTCAGTCCTCTCCAGGCTAAAGATATCCAGCTCCTTCAACCTTTCCTCATAGGACTTGGTCTTCAGACCCCTCACCATCTTGGTTGCTCTTTTCTGGACTCATTCCAGCTTGTCTAGATCCTTCTTAAATTGTGGTGCCCAAAACTGAACACAATACTCTAGGTGAGGTCTAACCAAAGCAAAGTGGTACCATCACATCTTGTGATCTGGACACCATACTTTTCTTGATACAGCCCAAAATCACATTTGCCTTTTTAGCAACCACATCACACTGCTGATTCAAGTTCAGTGTATGGTCTACCAAGACCCCTAGATCCTTTTCATACATGCTACTGCCAAGACAAGTCTCCCCCAACCAATACTTATGCATTTGATTTTCCTACCTAAATGCAGAACTTTACATTTATGCCCACTGAAATTCATTAAATTTCTTTTTATTCATTAAATTTTCCAGCCTGTCAAGATCATCCTGTATCCTGACTCTGTCTTCTATTTGCTATCCCTCCCAATTTAGTATCATCTGCAAATTTAATAAACCACGTAGTGATAGAGGATGACAAGCAGGAAGAGTGACACGCCCAGCATTCCCTCTATCCCTTCATCCAAATCACTGGTAAAGATGCTGAACAAAACAGGTCCCAGGACAGGTCCTTGAAACACTCCACTTTCTTTCTTTAATCTAGTGTGTGGAAATGGACAGGTGGAACTTTTCTTGGCATGGAGGGAAATGAAATATCATTCCATTAATCCTCTATTAAAGGGACAACACACTTTTCTTCTGGGCTACTGGCAATCTTATGTTCCTCTTATGCTATTTTTCCTTCCCCAATCAAACTCACAAGCTGCAGTTTTCCATGCAGGGAAAACATGTAAGGCTGCACATACTATATGAGTGGCAGTACGTCCCACTCCAAAATAAATAATGTGGGAGGGGGAGGTTTTTTTTATTTATTTAAACTTTCCATAGTCCCAATTCTAAATCAGGGCCCACCTAACAGCTACTATTAACTCTTTGAAAAACTTTGGGAGATCCTCTCCAATGTCACACTTCATTTACTTCAAGCACAAGAACTATTGTGTGCACCTTGATCCTATGTATATTTGCTCAGATGGAATTCCTACTGTGTTCAATCAGATTTACTTCCGGGTATGTGTGCATAAAATTGCAGCCTTACCTTACAATTCTAGCCATACTTACACCAGACTAAATCCTATTGAACTACATGGGATTCAGAGTAGACCTGCTTAGAAGTGTTCCCTTATGAATAGTTTATGAATTGCTCTGTTAATTATCAAAGATAAAGGGGATTGGGGGGATTATATCATTGTTGCTATTACTCTAGTATTTAAAAGAACAACTCATGATACAGAGTAGTTTATGCAGTTTATTCAAGAACCTGCTAGTGTTAAAATCCTTCACATATTGCACTTTCACCTTCAATGCTGTGGCTAGCAGCAGGAGAACTTAGTCCTTCAGACTGAAATGGAAACAGATTAATTTTCCCCCTATTTCATATTCTAATTACAATTCTTTTCTCCCCCCCACTCCATCCTGCCCCAGCCATTTTCTGTTCTCATTACAGTCTTCAAATTGGTCTGCAAATTCTGGGCCCTATTCTGTTCTTCCTATAATCTTTGTCATGGAAATTAGAAACACAATGTGGAAACACTGCAGAGATCAAACTTCCAAACTAACCCTTTCATGGCTTGAATGCCTAAGAAAGGAAGTGTTACAAAAACAGAGGTTACCTTTGCAATCCATTTTTCTCCATTCGTTCTGTGTTTTCTTCTAAATGTCACCAATAAAGAAAAGTAAAAATTTTGAAGATTTCTAAAATCCACAAAACCAGGGTATGGTCCAATAGGATTTTCGTTTACTTTCAAGAGTGACCCAAAGGCTGTCATACTATTACTGAAGTTATACTACCCCTGTTCCTTGCTGTTTTCCATCTTTCCCTGGTCAACCAATACCTGAACAATATATGGTTGCCTGATAAACTGGTAGGGGGTTGGGGGGGGGAACATCATCAGCTAAGAGAGGCCTAGGATGCTGCCTCCCTTTCAGCATGCAATGGAAATGATGTCATCATATTTACTTATTTATTATCAAATTTGTATCCCGCCCTCCCTGCAAAGCAGGCTCAGAGCGGCTATTGCCAGCGACACAAGGATGCTCTAGTTAGTATTTGGGCAAAAACTCTGTGGTGGAAGTCATTTTTACCATACAGGTTTTGCCCATATACCAGAGCATCCCATGTCGCGGGCAATGTCATGATGTCACATACAGTGCCACAGTGCCAGCAATACCAGCCTAGGCCTCCCTTTGCTGCCTGTAAGTACCCCCACTGGCCAGCTGATCAGAAGTGGGGGGAGAGGCCTTGGGGAGGGGATTCCCGACTCCCCAGCAGAAACAATAGAAGCTTCTCTACTTGAACTAGTTAAATTACAGCAGGATAAAGAAAAAGTGTAGCCAAGCCTTAACAGCACTTCACACTCCTTACTTCCCAGGACAGAGTACCAGAGACTCATAGTGTTTTAATGTATGTCTGTTTCCAGCTTTCCAGCTAGGGAAGACAAGAAGTAGGCAAAGAGACATTGCTAGTCTTGAACCTGTGACTTATCCTTGTAGCCCCCAAGGCTGCTTTTTGCCAAAGGTCCAACCATATAGCTTTCTTCCAATAAACATCTATTTTCCACCTACGATCTTAGACAGATGAATCTGCCTTATGCAGAGTCAGACCATAAGTCTATCAAGGTCAGGACTGTCAACTCCATCTTGCAGCAGCTTTCCAAGGTAGGGATGCCAACCTTCAGGTGGGACCTGGGGATCCCCTGTAATTACAGCTCATCTCCAGACTACAGAGATCAGTTCCTCTGGAGAAAATTGATGCTTTGGAGGGTGGACTCTAGGGCATTGTACCCCACTGAAGTCTCTGTCCTTCTCCAGCTCCATCCCCAAATCTATTGGAGTTTCCCAACCTGGATCTGGAAACCCTACCCCCCCCACACACACACACACCACCAGTGGCCAACAGGGACCTGGCAACCCTATTCCAAGGTCTCAGGCAGAGGTCTTTCATATCACCAACCACCTAATCCTTTTGAGAGAGCAGGGACTGAAACTGGGATCTTTGCACGCAAAATGGATACTCTGCCATTGAGCCACAGCCCCTCCCCCCTTACAAGTTAAGTGGATCAGTGTTCCAGATGTTTGGAAACTGATTATTCATTTAGTGAGTCATTATGAGTGGCACCATACTGTGATGGAAAAGGAGGATGACTGCAGATTATTAAAGCTAATGATGAGCACAATCCCAAAGCTCAGTTCAGAAGCACATTTAACAAACTTCTACACATGTTAAACTATGGAACAGATCCCCACCTGAAAAGGAGAGAAATTACCAGTGATTTTAAAGGAAAATGTAAACCTAACCCAGTCACTAACATTAAATGGGTATTTAGAAATAACCAAAGAGGACAAAATAGCACATCCCTACTACTTAGGTGGGACTCATGGTGTTTGTGGTCCTGGGGGTAACTGTGGGGCCAGTGCAGGGAGTTTGCAAGACAGGAATCTGCAATGGGTTTGGGGAGGACAAGCTTCCATGGAGGCTATAAAGATGGTTCAGGACATACTGTAGCAACAGTGCTTCTTTATTTCCACAAGCTGTGCCCCACACCCGGTAAGTTCCACCTCACATCCCTGCTTTCTCTGCATCCTGGTTCCCTTGCTCTGACCCCACCACATACTGCCTCAACAGCTCTTCCTCCACCAGTTCTGCCCAGCTTCTGAGCACTACCTCTTTTAAGGCCCACCCCAGAAGTTAGATCTGCTCTGAGCAGCTAACACCCCCCCCCCCGGTATCTCAACTCCTCCCTTGGAGACCCAGGGGCACGACCTCTCCACCCAGTGCCACTTACACTTACCAGCCAGCCCTGTCCAACATTATGCATGCCTGGTCATTGTTCTGGGTTGGCTTCTGCATCACCTGCTGGTGCTATGGCTGCTCAGCTAGGGTGGCCCTGCCCACCATCTCCTAGCTGGGAGTCTGGTCCCCAGAGAAAGCCAAGGCCACAGTGTTCTTATAACTACACTTAATCAAGAAGATTTAACTTTGGTATGCTGCACCTGTGTGGGGAAGGGTTGGAGGTGGGGTGGCTCTCTATGTCCGAGAGGGTATACAGTCCAGTAAGATTGAGAGGGTAAGAGAATTGGATTCACTTCTGGAAATAATATGGGTTGAAATAGTGGGCCCAAACAGAAACTTAATATTGGGAGTTTGTTATCGCCCACCAGATCAAAAGATAGAGAAGGATTATAACATGATTAATGAATTAAAGATAGCAGCTAGACAAAAATACCTCTGTCGTAATAGGTGATTTTAACTTCCCACACATTGATTGGGTCAATGTGCATTCAAGTCGGGAAAAAGATTGAGTTTCTAGACACTCTCAATTACTGTGCTATGGAGCAGATGGTCATAGAACCTACCAGGGGAGAGGCGATCCTGGATTTGGTCCTAAGTAACGCCCAAAACCTGGTGAGAGATGTAAAAGTGATTGCATCGCTTGGGAACAGTGACCATAATGTTATTGAGTTCAACATTTGTATAAATAGGGAATTGGCCAAAAAGACTGACACAACCACTTTTAACTTTAAAAGGGGTAACTTCTCTGAAATGAGGGGACATGTGAGGAAGAAACTGAATGGAAAAGTAGAAAGGGTCAAAACCATTGGGGAACCTTGGAAACTATTTAAAACTACAATCCTAGAAGCTCAGAAAAATATATACCGCAGGTTAGGAAAGGCACAAACAGATATAGAAAAAAGCCTGCATGGTTAACAAACAAAATAATGGAAGCTGTAAAAGGTAAAATGGATTCCTTTAAGCAGTGGAAAGCTAGTCTCAGTGAGGCTGATAAAACGGAACACAGGCTGTGGCAAATAAAATGCAAGTCTG
>NW_015175358.1:3405865-3414274 GCF_001447785.1 Gekko japonicus
AAAATCCTAACTATAAATACACATTGCTGGGGTCTGAACTGGCAGAGACTGATCAAGAGAGAGATCTTGGAGTTGTAGTAGATAACTCACTGAAAATGTCGAGAGAGTGTGTGACTGCAATAAAAAAGGCCAATGCTATGCTGGGGATTATTAGGAAGGGTATTGAAAACAGATCAGCCAATATCATAATGCCCCTATATAAATCAATGGTGCGACCTCATTTGGAATACTGGGTACAGTTCTGGTCACCACACCTTAAAAAGGATATTATAGCTTTGGGGAAAGTGCAGAAAAGGGCAAATAGAATGATAAAAGGGTTGGAACACTTTTTTTATATATAACTTTTTTTAACTTTTGCAATTAAAACATATACAGATTCATATGGACATTTCTGGAGAATACAATAAAGTTCTCTCCTATTAACAACAACTGTCAAGAACAGTAAAAAAATACAAATTCAACATACTTATCAGGTAAGGCACTATAGTTACCTTTCTTATTATTAATGTAATCAAAAAATCGAAACCATTTTTTCACAAAGCATTCCTTCTTATTTGTGTTTTCCGACATTATAATTGTGTGGCCAATTTATCCATTGCCACTATGTCCCACAATTTTAAGAACCACTGATGTATTGTAGGAACTTTGTCTTTCTTCTACTGCTTTGCTAGTAGTGTTTTAGCAGCGATCAGCATTAATGAAATAAGTTCTCTCAAAATTAGTGTAAAATGAGTATTTTCCCATAAGTTTAATAATATAGCTTCCGGTGTTTTGGGAAGGCTTATATTTCCTCAATTTTTAGATATTATAGAGGACCAATACCCTTGCACTTTTGGACATGTCCACCAACAGTGAAAAAACGAACCGGTTTGACCACAGCCTTTCCAGCACTTCGAGTCCCTCATGGATCCTGAATGATATAATTTTAAAGGTGTAATGTACCAGCAGGCAAATAGTTTGTAGTTTTGTAACCTAATATTCAAAGATTTAGTAACAAACAGATTAGATTACCATATTTTAGTCCATTGGTCAGGAGTTAATGAAATCCTACAGTCCTTATGCCATACTTTCTGTTGTGTTGATAATGAGGACCACTGCCCATAGGCTAGTGATTTATATAATTTTGAGATTGTACCCCTTTGATCTTGCCCATCTTTCTCCGCCAAGGACTCGAAGGCTGTTAAAGGGTGATTTGTAAGTTACTGTTACCAAATCATTGGTTTTCATCATATGATGAATCTTTTGGGCTTGAAACCATGGAATTTGAAATCTAAATTTAAGCTCCAGTTGTTCTTTAGTCTATTTTTTACCTTGGTAACAGAGGTCTCTAACTCTAAACCTCCCTATTCTTCTCACAATACAAGAACTCGTGAGCACTCCATGAAATTACTGAGCGGTCAGGTTAGAACAGATAAAAGGAAATACTTCTTCACCCAAAGAGTGATTCACACATGGAATTCACTGCCACAGGAGGTGGTGGCGGCTACAAGCATGGACAGCTTCAAGAGGGAATTAGATAAGCATATGGAGTGGAGGTCCATCGGTGGCTATTAGCTACAAGGTAAAGATAGGGACTCCGGGGCAAGTGATGCTATGTATTTTTGGTGCTGGGGGGGGTCAATAGTGTGAGGGCTCCTAGTGTCCTGGCTCCACTGCTGGACCTCCTGATGGCACCTGGTATTTTTGGCCATTGTGTGACAGAGTGTTGGACTGGATGGGCCATTGGCCTGATCCAATTTGGCTTCTCTTATGTTCTTATGTGTGTGTGTGTAATCTGATGAGCATCTTGTTGAATGTATGTTTGTTTTCCCTCTTGCAAATGACTGTGACAAACAATGTCACAAAGTTTTGCCTCTAGTCTGACATACATGTAGACCTTGTAATACAACTTTCCCATCTATCCATTTTCATCATAGGAATGATCTGTGGACTCTTGTGAAGGAGTCTCAGTATATAGGAATTGACTCATAACTGCATGGCTAAAGCTTTTACCTAAAAAATCAGACATTCATGGCTAATGCTACTATCATTCAACTTGTCACCAAACCTGCATTTAGATAATCATGAGATTCCTGTACCTGGCTGCAATCTATACTAGTCCTCATAAAAGAAGTTGTCCAAAACAAAAATCCAAAAGCCCAAACCACAATCCATGTAATACCTTTTATTAAGACAAACAAACCAAAACAAAACCGTGTAACATCCAGCCTGAAGAAGTGTTCGGGAGAACTTGAAAGCATTGGTCCTAATAAAAGGTGTTATATAGATTGTATTCTGGGTTTTTGGACAATACCAGTCTGGCTCAACTTGTGACATTCCTACACAAATACAACCCACTAGTTATGTACTGTGGCCTCCCAGATATTCTACCCATCCACTTACACAACCCCAGGATTGCAAAAGAGTGAAAAGGTTACTGAGCCCCTGGTATGTCACAAGACAGTGCTAGTGTACTATTTCCGTTTGCTAGGTCCCAAATTGACCAGATCTGACACCTACATTTCTTGTAGAAAAGGAGTAAATTAATTTTGCATGTTTCAAAAAGGGAGGGGGGTTAACACATGTGCACAACTTGAAACAAACAAGGTTAAGTGATAATGGTACTGGCTGCATATCCAACTGGCACAACACCTTGTAACTCACAAGAAACAGAGAGTACATTTACAGAGAGAGAAAACAGAAGCAGACAAAGAATCCACAGAGATTGCCAGCAGTTAGCAGCATAACAGTCAAAGGTAACTAGAAACACTGTTCTGTTTTGTTTTCTTTTAAGATAAAAGAAAAGTTAGGGCTGAGATAAAAATAGAGACCAACTGCCAAATTCAGAACTTGCTAAGTGATTTTCAGTGGTGAATGTCAGTTAAAGGGATACAAGGATCTTAAAAGAAAGCTTATGTTTACTCTTTAATTCCTTGTGGTTTCAACTACCCCAAGAAAACTCAGATGCTGAGTGTATGCAGGATTTGGAGAATTTCTAGTTAACTTCCCATGCCACTTGCCTTGAGAACCCTATCCGTTCGCCATAACTCAGCTGTGACTTGAAGGCCCACCACCACCAGTCTTAGGTTTATCAGCTGCTTGTTCTGCAGACATGAATAGATAATAACACTTATACTCATGTTAGGAAAAGCTTCAGTCTTCTGATGTTGAAATCACAAAATGCTGTTAAAAGAAAAGAAGCAGGCCAGGTCAGCGATTCTGGTCAGTTGGCAACTTTATGCACTAAGCCCTTTCCATTGAACCCACCTACTCCAATGCTCACATAGGCACTCCCACGGATTTCAGTTTGGGGCAGCTACCAAAATACATGATAGAATACATGGAGGGACCCCTACTAATTGGAACAAATGTAAAGCTTTGCATTGTACAAAGGCAAAGGCATTACTTCTTTTAAAAAAATTTAAAATGGCTTCAGTGCAATCCATAGCAGTTACATACATACCCCAGCTAGAGGCTTTCAAAGAAAATGAGAAGTAGAGGTGGTTTGCCATTGCCTTCCTCTGCAGAGTCTTCCTTGGCGGTCTCTCAACCAACTTGCTTAGTTTCTGAGATCAGGCTATACCATGCCATTTTCCCTGCCCCAAAAGCAGTTACACCATTCTAAATTCACTGAAGTAAATGGACTTAAAAGAATGCAGTTTGGCTTAGAATTCTGCAATTAATGCACAAGTAACTAATGCCAATGTTGGTAGATTGACTAGTGTTGGAAGATGGCTCAATAGCTTGGGAAGCCTTATTTGCAAGGCTGCCTTATGACGTTGCACAAGGGGCAGCTCAGCTGGCAGACCTTACTCTCTTGCCTTATCTCTACTGCAACCTCTCCCTGTTCCCGCTGCTGCGTGGCACATCTGTACAGCAGCTAGGACTGAATACAACAATGCCAATACCACTGAGACATGCAGGGCATATGGTTGGGCCACTAGATTCTTTTTGAAATGGTATGATTTGCAAACAATCTAAGTTAGAATTCTCATGCCATGGTTTAGGCTGTAATTTTATGACACAGTCAGCAAGTTAGTGGAATTTAATTCTGAGTAAAGGTACATAGGATTGCAGCCAAAGTACCACTGAATTTAATCTAATTAAGCTGGTTTCAGTGCAAGTACATTTGTTCAAAGGTTTGCGTAATTGCCTCCAAGAAGGTCAACCAATGTCATACTTAGGAACATCACTGTAATAAACATCAACCTTTAACTGTATTTCTCAGGATCATTATTATGTTTAAGTTCTGTTAACTTGGCTAACATTTCCATTTAGAATCCCTTTTAGGTAGACAAATATGTTATTTAAATAAATTGTCTTGTCTTTTGAGATTTGTTGATCAAACTAATGAGCATACTCCATATTTTTCTCATAAGCATAAAGTCTGTCTGAACAGAAACAGGCAGAATATTGGCACAGATGCATGCTTTCAGGAGAGATTACTCATATTGGGGCTGATCAACGAGAAAACTTCTTTGCAAAAAGAAAACATTCCAATGGTAGGAATAAGGTTGCCAACCTCCAGGTGATGGCTGGAGATCTCCTGCTACTACAACTGATCTCCAGATGACAGAAATCAGTTCACCTGAAGAAAATTGCCACTTTGAAAGCTCAACTCCATGGCATTATGCCCCAAACCGCACCATCCTCAAGCTCCACCACCAAAATCTCCAGGTATTTCCCAACCCAGGGTGGGCAGTCCAAGAAATAGCCCTGCTGTTTTAATGGGCGAAGCAGCAACATGCTCTGAAATCATCTAAGATATTGTTCTAGACTCAAATGAGTACAATATGTAGAACCAGGGCCGGTACAGAACACAATTTGATAGTAGAATGTAAGTGCAGCTTTAATGATCAATGAGTCTATGTCTAGATATGTTTCACACAATACATATTCCCATCTTACACAACTTTTTCTGACAGGTTACCTGGAAACAATTTCTTATTCTCCACCTTCAAGCAGGAACATGATTGAAACACAATGCATGTCTTAAACACCTTTAAAGAACATGTGGCATAGAGCTGCAGTGGCAGAAACCTCTTCTCATGCCACTGCAACTAAAATAGCAGCATAAAAGGGAGCATAAAAGTTTGAAGTTCTCATCTGCTCAATTCATAGGAGATGTAAATTAGAAGCTAGGGAACTGTTAAACATTCAGTAGTTTAGTAGTTTAGTCAACAAGAGAGTGCAAAAGGCAGTACTGGGATACAATCTCAAAAATGACAGAATGATTTCTGTCCGATTCCAAGGCAAACCATTCAACATCACAGTAATCCAAGTCTATGCCCCAACCACTGATGCAGAAGAGGCTGAAGTGGACCGGTTCTATGAAGACCTACAACACCTCCTAGAACTAACACCAAAAAATGATGTCCTCATCATCATAGGGGACTGGAATGCTAAAGTAGGAAGTCAAAAGGTAACCGGAATAACAGACAAGTTTGGCCTTGGAAAGCAAAATGAAGCAGGGCAAAGGTTAACAGAGTTTTGTCAAGAGAACACACTGGTCATAGCGAACACCCTTTTCCAACAACCTAAGAGACGACTCTACACATGGACATCACCAGATGGGCAACACCGAAATCAGATTGACTATATAATTTGCAGTCAAAGATGGAGAAGCTCTATCCAGTCAGTAAAAACAAGACCTGGAGCTGACTGTGGTTCAGATCATGAGCTACTCATTGCAAAATTCAGACTTAAACTGAAGAAAATTGGGAAAACCACGAGGCCATTCAGGTTTGACCTAGATCGCATCCCTGATGAATATACAGTAGAGGTGAAGAATAGATTCAAGGGTCTGGATTTGATAGATAGAGTGCCTGAAGAACTATGGACAGAGGTTCGTGACATCGTACAGGAGGCAGCAATCACCACCATCCCAAAGAAAAAGAAATGTAAGAAAGCAAAGTGGCTTTCTGATGAGGCTTTACAAATAGCAGAGGAAAGAAGGAAAGCGAAAGGCAAAGGCGAAAAGGAAAGATTTACCCAACTGAACGCAGATTTCCAGAGAACAGCAAGGAGAGATAAGGAGGCCTTCCTGAATGAACAGTGCAAAGTAATAGAAGAAAACAATAGAATGGGAAGGACTAGAGATCTCTTCAAGAAAATTGGAGAAATCAAGGGAGCGTTCCATGCAAAGCTGGCCATGATAAACCAGATATATCATGTGACAAAGTGGCTGGGGGAGGCACAGGGCCTGTTGTCTTCTTCCTGGTGACACAGCATAAGCATTAAAATGTCTTAGTCCCTAGACGTTTGATGGGTCATATGTTTAACCTGGTGGCAACTGTTCAGTAGTGGGGAAGAGTTCTACAACGCCATATTGTTTGGTGAGGTTTAGACTGAAGAAATTTAAAACTTCTGCAGGGATGGAGGTTCATTAAGATGATCCATTCCATGAGGCTTGTCAATCCAGATAGATTCACGAAGGCTCCAGGGGCTGGAATTAGCACCAGCTGACATGGGTGGCTCTTCTGTTGAAACTCTGGCTGGCTTCTGAAACTGAGAGATGACCCAGGTGATTGCCATAATTGCCCCTAAATGCCTTCTACAGTCCCAAAGAAAGGGACTAAGGCTCTGTAGCAGAGCATCTACTTTGCATGCAGAGGGTCCCAGATTCAATCCTTGGCATCTCCAGCAAAAAGGATCAGGTAATAATAAAAGGCTCAGGGTGTGAAAGACCTCTGCCTGAATCCTGAAGAGCCACTGTCATTCAGAGTAAACAGTGCTATCCTTGATAGACAGATGGTACATGCCAGTACACTCAGTATAACGTAGCTTCATGTAAAAAGACCCATCTGACTAGAGCATAACTGAAGAAACATGCAGTTTGAATCAAAACTGAACACAAGCTAAAGTAATTTTTGTGTTTGTGTCAGTGATGGTGGCAATGTTCACTCATGGCCTTCCTACCACTGCACCTGTGCAAAGCACAAAGACAACCAGCTGTGCTGTCTCAAGTGGCTAGGGGCTTCTTCATCTTGCCCCTGATGTTGTGAACTCGAAACATGCTGAGGCACATGGTAAAATGTTTGCCTGGCATTTAACAAATACAAATGCTTGCATTTGGCACAACCTGGATTCTGCTAATTCAGCTGTTCATTCTCATAACGTTACCAGTGCACTGTCTAGTTGCAGTTGCTTGGATGAATTTCAGTAATTTCAGTCTGAGGATGCAGACAAGCTGCTTGAAGGGGTATGGCTTTACAACATCAGCACACAACCCTTCATGACGTTACGTCAAGCTGGAGAGAACTGCCTGGTTGAGTCCAGAAGTACTAAGTTCTTCACTGAAGGAGCAGATGGCATCAGGTTTCTTGGAGGATGCCGTGAAATTCCTCCTGAAGAAGCCTTTCTTTGAAGCCAAACAATGTAAATACCTGTCATCCAGTAGCAAATACCCACTGCAGGGGCAAGAGATGCTTGAATGCTGGCTGGACAACTTGGATGGGACAGATGAACTGGACCTCTTTCAGGCTTGTTTTGGTACAGAAACTGCTTTCATTGCCCTGAGAGATGACCTTCAGCAGGACAGAGAAAGGGAAGGGTGACCATGGTGATTCTCCTAGATCTCTCCTGGGCCAACTGTAGGAAAGCAGTATTGAGAGCTTCACAGTCCACTGATTTTGTTCCTATCTTCCTTACTGGTAGGAGGAGGAGGAGAACTCCTATGGGGTCTCACAGGGTTCAGTTCTGTCCCCCATGCTGTTTAACATCTATGTGAAATTATTGGGATGGGTTGTCCAGAGTGTAAGAGCAAAGTCTCATCAGCATGCTGATGACACACAACTCTATTTCTTCTTTTCAGCATCAGTAGGTGAGATCATGGATATTCTGAACAACTGCCAGGAGATAGTAATTGGCTGACTGAAGGACAATAAACTGAAGCTCAACCCAGGTATGACTGGGGTACTGCCAGTCCATTTTATACCTCATCAAGGATTAAGAAGATAGCATGCTTTGGAGTGGTTGCATTGGAGATAGTGGTAGATCCTACTACAGACGGAGGCCAAGTCTCCTCTGTGGCATGTAACACTTTACACAACTTCAAATTATTCTCCAGCTGCACCTCTTCCTTCAGAAGTGTGATTTGGCACTGTTTAACCATGCTTTGATCACTTCCAGATTAGACTACTGGAATAAAACTACCTTTGAAGACTGTTCAAGAGCTTCAATTGGTACAAAATGTGGTGGCAAGATTACTAAACAGTGTAAATTGAATAGGTTTCTGTGTGAGGTTCCACTTCCTCTCGCCCTGGGCTGGCTTGAGATCGGTCATCTTGCCCCCTGCCTGTGGGATGTTCCAGATGGCCTCAGAATGGGGGGGGGGAGTTGCATCATTTTATTCCTCCTCCTCCTAGTTGGTTAGGACCCTGGTGCAGCTTTGAGCCATTCAGCCCTGGTTCCTCTCCAGCTATCTCTGCT